>NC_136897.1:2921238-3043738 GCF_949152265.1 Phoxinus phoxinus
TCCGACGAGAGGAACTGCCCAGGTAAACACGCGATCACATGTGTGCAGCCTTTAAAGCCTCTTTCCTCTTCACTTTGTCCATTTTAAGGCGAGACACTACGGGTGAATAGGGTCAATTTTGTAACTAGCAGATATCACCATTAAACTTTCCCAGTTGATTACCTACATTAAGATGAGAAAAAAATGTATTACAAGTTTTCTGTAATTTAATGTTTAAATATGCAAATTAGGCTATATCTAATAAAATATGCGCTAATTTGCATATATGTAAAAAAAAAAAAACGAAATCTGAGTATTGGATAAAGCCAGGTTCAAAAAAATGTTTTCATTGTGTTCATATATTAGACGGGGTTTATAGATATCTACTTTTGTTATCCTGTAAATCAGAATATCCTGTCATTTGCCTTAAAAATAATATTTTCGCCATGTTTTTTGGAATAAAATGTTATGTAAATCAGGCTAGGAATAATATATTTACAAATCCCTCTGTAAATGTCTTCATAATATAACTAGGTACAAGACTGGAAGGTTTGGTGTATATCAGTGCGACTGAAGTGGAGATTTCAGACTTGGAGAATGAGAGAAAATACATTTTGAGAAAACGGGCTTTAAAGATTTATCATCAGCCAATGAGATTGCGCATTCAGCCCTTTTACTTTCACGATTGGTTGTTGATAAAAAGGAAATTACCATATTTGGTCCGACAGCATTGTACAGGAGAGAGCTTTCCAGCGGTGTGTGTGATGGCGGTGCAGAGAGAGATCGCGGATCATGCTGATTTATAACGCCAACTTTTGATGAATTTATGAGAAATCTACAGACGCAAACAGACACAGTGCAGTAAAATAAAGACCTAAATGTGTATTTCTGACTTTTTTTCACCACAAGTCTGAAAGAAGACTAGCCTGGGAAAACCCAGACCACTTCCGGCAAATTTAGATTTGCTCTGCAAGTGTGTCTGGCAAAGAGCCCATTGAAACCCATTTCCAATCTGTCGAAATCGCGGCACCAATCAGAAACGTTGGGGCGTGCTTTACACGATGACGACAGAGCAGAGACGGTGACGCAGATTTTGTACATTACAAAGATGGATGCCGCCGTGGAACATCACTCGTTCGAATCAGCTATCGCGTCTGTTTCAAGCGATTTAAAATTGTCATTTTCGTTAAAACCCGAGAATTGCTGAGAGTCTCGAGATGTTTCTCCGTCGCTCTGCATACGTCATGTCATTCATCGCTCTGATTGGTTTTAGATCTATCCAATTGCGCCCAGAGCCATTTGAGTGACGTCCGTTGGTGACGCCCCTGTGGAAATGAATTGTCTATGCAGCTTTGCCAGACCCTAACTCAGTTACAACTGAGAGTGGTCTGGGTTTTCCCAGGTTAAAAGAAGACATGGTATTGAAGACAAATAGCCCAAAATCTTACAATTGACCAGTGAAAAGAAAAAGATGTTTTGGCCTGCCGAGTCTCGCCTTAAAAAAAATTGCAAGTAAAATGTTGACAAGAAATGAGTTTTTATTCAAATCTCTGAAGTTTGATTGCAGACTTTGTGAGTTTAGAAGATCTGAGCACATACAGTGTGTGCTGTGCGCTTTCCTCTCAATAACAAGATAAACACACAACACAAATGCCAGCGGTGAGAAAACAGAAGATCAGAAAGCACATGATCACAGCGAGACTCCAGTCACGTCATGCTTATTTATAGCACTTCATACAATAGATTGCTTTAAAGCAGCAGCTTTATGGTATTAAACAGGAAAAAACAGGGTCAGTGTCGCTTTAAATTAGAATTACAACTTCAGTTTCTAGTATAAAGCGTCTCTCCAGTGTGTTTTTACTCACGCCTGACCTCGACGGACTGAACAGAAGAAACGAAGACCTCAGAGCCACTAGTACAGAAGGACGAGCACACATGGAGAAACTTGAGATATTCTCCAATCATTTTCATTAGTTTTCAAATAAAATAAAATCGATTGAGATTCTGCTGTTATTTAGAGTTACAACCGGAGACAAAAGCTTGTGCTGTCTGTGCATTGGCTCGATGATATATAGGGTGTGCATGAACATAAATCTGCACATATGCAATGCATCAATGCTAGTTTAAAGGTTTTTACCAGCCGAGAAAACTTTTCCGTAAAGTTTGCTTTGACTCCTGAAACAAACTCCAAAAGATTTTGTTTTGTGAGAAACTTATGAAGCCGAGGCACTCAAGATTAAAAGATCTAAAGAGCCTTTATTTACTCATGGCTTAAATCATTAATAAAACAGAAAAAAGCACACTGACACAAGCCTTCATCGGGCATCACGCTGGTTTTAAATTATTTAAGCATTGAGGCTTTTTAGATCTCTTAATCCTGAGCGCCTCCGCTTTAAATGTTTTTCATGGAATAAACTATTCCTTATCCAAAAAGAAAAAACACCAGAAAACTCTGCATTCTTGTTTATGAATCCAAGGAAGTTTGTTTTGTCCCGATTTTTGTTCACAACCTCTAAACTCACTCGTCTCTCTTTTTTCTTTTTATTCTTCAGATAAAAAGAAGCGCAAGTGTCCATCAAACTTCTTCGATTGTCCGAACGGCCGCTGTATCCCCATGAGCTGGACCTGTGATAAGGAGAACGACTGTGACAGTGGAGCGGATGAGCAGCACTGCGGTGAGTTTCTCTGTGCTTATATCCACATCATAAACACGACTGTTCATTCACTCTTTCCCCGCCAGCATTTAAAGGGGAACTAAACCGCTGGTCAGAGCCTAACTCCACCCACTGCAATATATCAAAAACGCTGGAAAAATGACCGGGGGGACGAACCAAGGGCAAAAAAAAATATATATGGTGTTATCGTTTACAATTGACCATTCGCAAAGACCCGCCCCCCTTAGTTACTGTCGCTATGCCCGACAAGCTACGGCGCTCTCACACACACCATGTTCTCACGCAGTGAAAAATACATCGCGGAGCTGAGAGGACAATGACAACACACTGACAGACACAGCTTACTTTTCGGTTACTTTTGATATTAACATTAAACAAAGTCTCACCTTTCAAATTTGGTCATTTTTTAAAAGAAATTTAAACAATAAATAGCGTTTTGTGGCTCTTTAATGTGTGTGACAGATCGCTGTGTCGCCTCAGTTAAAGCCGCTGGTGAACCGAACATCTCTTCTAGTTCATTTATAGCATCAAATAAACATGAATGAACATCAGAAGGAATGTTGTTTTAACCGCGGAAAGGCGTCAGTACACTCCGCTTCTCAAGCTCAAATCCTCCAATGTTAATTTACTAACTCTCCTGACTGCTTTGTCGGACAAAATGGCGGATGGCGAAGTATGATTGATCAGATCACCTGTCAATCAAGCTCCCTGCGAATGGTCAATTACAGTCTTATATTCAGTCATTTTAGAGATTTAAAATGTTTATAAATAATATTAGTGACACGAATATTCTCAGAAAGCACAGAATCTGCTCCTCTGCAGCGCGAGCTCGTGTGGGGGCGTGGCTAGTCATACGGCACACGGCACCACAACTTCCAATAGGAGAATTCAACTGCAGTACCACCGTTCAACCTGAAGAGGGCAGCACTCAGATGCTTTTACACCATATATTGTAGAATTAAAACACTTTATACCCAAATGTCAAAATATTTACTCGAATCAATGAACAGCACTAATAAAGCCCCAGTCTTACAGATCATTAACTAAAAGTTGTTTCAGGGTTTAGTTACCCTTTAAAAACTAAAGTTGCCAGCATTTTTTATCATGTTCACACAACTTTCATGGCTCCCAGAACATTTTGTTGTATGAATATCTGAACATACAAAACATCAAAAGAAAAAACAGAGCCTCTCCCTTTCTCCCTTTAAAAAAATAAAACATTTTATTCTAGCTTTACACATTCTTTATTTATCAACACTTGACTATGGGAAAAAGCAATATTTTGAACAAAGTGTAAAGAATAGTGTGACTGATCAATCACAGAAAGTTGTATCGTTGACCTGCGTGAAGTTGGCCCCCCACCCAACGCAAAACGTCGTCAATCGGCTCAATCGTTTGTGCTCCGTTTGTGCTGGTTTGTGCCAGTAAATTTTTCGTTAATAGTAATAACTCAATAGACTTGAGTGCAAACTTCCATAAAATAGCACACTACTTCTCCAACTGTAGCTACTGTTAAAAAAGGGGCTGTCTATAATTCGATGTCTGATATTTTAAAAGCCCGATGCAGCACAAACAAAAAATTTACCGGCACAAACCAGCACAAACGATTGAGCCTATTTTGACGACGTTTTGCGCTGGGTGGGGGGCCAACTTCACGCAGGTGTATCGTTGGCGATCCAAATGCAGATGAAGTGTAATAATAATAATAATAATCAAAATACACAAAGGACACAAACCAGGGAAACAAACAATTAATTGGGAGTGATGAGCGGGAACTGAACTCAATTCATAATAAGAGTAATACCAGATTTTTTAATTTTTTTCCAAATTAGGTTTTGTCACATTTATATAATTTCTTAAAGTTAAAGCTGCAGTCCGTCGTTTTTCCTCTTTGTCGCCATCTCTGTTCGCAATCTGCAATTGCAGTTATTCGCGGAATTATTAACTGTGCGTGGGTAGTAAATCGGCATGAAACAGCGCGGATGAACACAATGTATTGAGGAGAATCTGTCAATTACGCTGTGGATACTGTACTGTCATCAGCAATCTCAGAGTATACTTTTTGAAAGTGTCAACATTAGAATTTTCATCGGAAAATGTCATCTGAACAAGTAACTAAGTAACATTCACTTTTGTTCTAACCAAATTCGGGGGGTGGGGGGAAGCATTGCAGTAGGCTAACTTATATCATGCTGATTAAATCTAACGATTGCTTATATCACGTCAAAACGTGAACAATATATTTTTTCTGAAGTCCGAAGTCTTTGGGTTTTACAACTGGTGAATCTCCAGTTGTCCCTGCCCTGGTGATTGTCGCTTTAAACTTTCGGGATCCGCCGTAACAAGTGCTAAGCTAAAACTCCACCTCCATCATCCACACACGCTATATAGCCGACTAGCCGGGACTCCTTCTCTATGTGTACAGAAGTGACGTAATGACGCAAAGACATGCTCGAAATTCCCGCGGAAATCCACCAGTACCACTGGAATTAAAATCATTATTACAAGCTGACCGTTTTGAATCGAGGTAAGGCAAGCAGATCGTTTTGAACACTGGCTGGTTAAGTTTTTTTTCAAAAATGTCTTTTTTGATATTTTTAAACCCAAAAAAGTGCCGGACTGCAGCTTTAAAGTCGCATGAAACAGAACTTGCATTCGTCTTTTCTTATATCTGAGCGAAACGGCTTCTGGAACAAGAGCAAATGTGGGCGGAGCTTGATTTTGTCTGTGGGGAATTGATTGGATGGTTGTGGTTTGCAATTGGCGGATCTCATGTGAGTGACAGGTTGCCCCGCCCACATCATCAGAGAAGAGAAGAGATGCTGCAAGAGGAAGTTATTCTCATTCAAGATTACCTGGAACATGAATTTAAACAATAATGATATGCACCAGTAAATAATTGAAAATAAATTATGCAATATTACTTAAAAAAAGAAAAAAAAAAGAATTGTCAATTTTGAATTCATTGTGACTTTAAGAACAAATAAACACACTTTCAGATCTGTCCAGTTCATTTGAGTCATTTGTTTAAAGGTATTTGGAATAAGTTTTGTCTATGAAGAATCTTGTGAATAATTCACTAACTGAATAGTTGAATTATTCTGCTCAGATAAGTTCTGCTCAGCGACGCAGTTTGAGTGTGGGAATCACCGCTGTATTTCCAGCAGCTGGGTGTGTGACGGAGCGGACGACTGTGGAGACGGGTCAGATGAGGACAGCAGATGCAGTGAGTGCTGATGCTTCACAACTGCATGCAATGAGACATTTACAGTATAACGAATAGCTTGACTGATGGATCACAGAGAATACAACTTTTTTTAAAGTGCCCCTATTATGCTATTTTAAAGGTTCCTAATTTTGTTTTAGAGTCTCCTACAACAGGTTTACACACATTCAAGGTCAAAAAACACTTTAATTTCCTCATAATCTCCACTGCAGCGTCAGCTCTATTCTCAGTGTCTGAAACGCTTCATCAAGGATTCAGTCTCTCTAAACCCCGCCTCTCTGAGAGCTGCTCTGCTCTGATTGGTCAGATAACAGTCTGTTGTGATTGGTCGACCGTGTCAGAAACCAAACGCTCATTATCATATCTGAATCTCAGCTCCGGATCTTCCTCAGCTCTTGATACTCAGTGATACGAACAGTAACGATGGCGACGGTTTTACCGTATCAATCTCATCAAAGTGGATTTGCTTTGTCAGCAGAAAACAGCGTCTTCTCCACATGAACAACACGAACTCTTCCAGTCTCAGATAAACTACAGTGTTTGAGGGTCAAAGTAGACGTTGTTCACGGCAGCCAATGAAGAACATAGACTGGCATTATGCAAATCTGTTACAAACCTACGCAGATTCAGCAGGAAGTGAGACTGGAGTTACTGACGACTCGATTCAGTTCAGAATCACTTCTGTCTTTCAGGAGACAACAACTCTGTGAAACTTTGCAGATCTTTTACATTCAAACATCTCTATTACACACCACATGAAAGGGAATATCCCAAAAAGCATAACTGGGGCGCTTTAACATAATAAGTGACATTGAATTATTCCAGAAATTGTTTTATGTGTCTGAGAATCATGTGTGTTTTTGACTCAGAGAATAAGACGTGCAGTGCGGACGCGTTCCAGTGTCCCGACTCACACAAGTGTGTCCCGCAGCGCTGGGTGTGTGATGGCGACAGAGACTGTCCGGACGGAGCCGACGAGAGTGTGAAGGCCGGCTGTGGTGAGTGGTCAAATACACCTCCTGCTTGTCTGCAAATACTGTGCACATCACTCCTGCTAAACATGTGTTTTTCCGTTCAGTGTTCAATAACACGTGTAAGGCGGGAGAGTTCATGTGCCAGAACAGACAGTGTATCCCCAAACATTTCGTGTGTGACCACGACAAAGACTGTGGCGACGGATCCGACGAATCTCAGGAATGCGGTACGTTCATGATTACTTCAAACAAGATAATTATAGATTTATGAAATCCTTATTAAAGCGACAAAAGTTATTCAGTGAAGAGCAGTGAGGGATTTTATCTTTCTTTTGTTCTTTGATTATCCTTGACGGCAGACAGCGCCAGGTTTATTAGGCTCCTCTCACTTTAAAACCTGACGCACGTGACGCAGATCTGACACGCATCCCGTTTTCCCACTACTCTTTACGCTCATTTAAAGGGGTGGTATAATGTCCTTTTCACAAGATGTAAAATAAGTCTCTGATGTCCCCAGAGTGTGTGTGTGTGAAGTTTTAGCTTATAATACCCCACAAATATTTGTATATATCATGTTAAAGTTGTCACTTTTTGAGGGTGAGCAATAACGCACCGTTTTGTGTCTGTTCCTTTAAATGCAAATGAGCTGCTGCTCCCGGCACAGGGGGCGGAGCTTCAAGAGCTTGTGTCCTTTTACCTCACACACACACACACACACGTGCACTGAACATTTCTAAAAAGAAAATATAAAACAAGAAGAATGACAACGTAGAAGCAACAGGACATTTCTGATTGGTTAGTTGATGAATTTATGTAGCTTACGGTATGTGTAGTTATGTGTAGAGGATACTCAACAAAACGCGTCATTTTGCCATATTTTTGTCCGTTCAAGCGCCGTGTGAAGTGGCTTTCTGTGCGCACAAGTGTGTGTGTGAAACACACACAGGAGATTTACAGACACACGCCAGTAGTAACGCTCTGCCTTCTCTTTTGTGTCTTATTGTGCTTGAATGGTTCAAAAGCATTTGCATGAATAAGATTATGATTATCTAATGTAACGGATCCAAAGGATGATGGGAAAAAATGGATGCTACTTTAATTGCATTAAATATTTTTAATGCGCTAAACTGAAAATAATTAAATGTGTGCGTTAACGTGTTAATATTGACAGCCCTAGTTTGATTACAATAAATTAAACATTAACTCAAATAAAATAAAATATTAAAAAGTATTATAATTCAGCTTGTTGCCAAAGCAACATTTCTAATTTGCTTGTAGGTGCAGATCAAAATCTAATTCAAAATAGGGTTACACATTATTGATAGTCCACTATAGACATCCTAGCAACTAAAGGTAACTTTGCATCTACATGTCAACTAACTCTCATTAGAGTATTAGTAGACTGTTAGGTTATAGACTGTTTAGTAGCTAATGGGTTAGTGGAATAAGTTGAGACGTAGTTGTAAAGTTACTTATAGTCAGTTGAATGTGTGTTGAGAAGCATCACAATAAATTGTCAGTAGATATTAATCAGACAGTCAACTAATACTCGAATGACTGCTATTGACAATTAGTTGGAAAGTTAATTATAAAATGTCTAAAGTGTTACCCGAAATATTAACAAAAAGTATCATAGTATATCATTGATAGTAAAATAACACTGCCTCTTGGCAATATTCGTGAACACACCTTAAGAACAATACTGTTCAAATAAAAAGAAGAGAATAAAACATCAGCAAAACTGTTTTGGTGTGCATTACTACAGAAGTGATGTTTCAATAGGTTTGTCTTCACTGTGTTATTTGAGATCTCATCAGCCTGTTCATCTCTGTAGAGTATCCTGCGTGTAAAGCCAATGAGTTCCGCTGTGACAACGGCCGCTGTCTGATCCAGAAGTCATGGGAGTGTGACGGAGAGTTTGACTGCCACGATCACTCAGACGAAGCTCCCAAAAACCCTCACTGCGACGGCACTGGTATGAACTAATGCTAATATATCTGTGACCTTGTTCTAAATGACAAAGCCAACTAACTATCCAACGGTCTTTGTGGCGTCATGTAGTGTGAAACAGGACCAACCGAACTGAGAGCATTTGGGAGTCACAGAACAATGCAGGCACACTATTAAAATATCAAAATACCAAGTGACATTGGGTATTTTTGGAAAGGCTTTGGAAAACATGTCCTAATGGTTATAGACCCGTTTTGCGCCAACGTCACAGTTACGTCACGGCGTTCGCTGGAGGCAAAACAGAGAAAACTGGAGGCGCCCAATACAAACCAGCACAGATTCAGCTACATAGGAGCTTAAATTATTATTATTATTAAATGTCATCTTCTTGGGTTCTAGAATCGACGGAGTACAGCCTCCAATTTGACATTTTATCGCATAATGTTTTCTAAATGATTGTGATTATTTGTGAATCATCTATGATTGTAGTTTTGATTGATTGTAATCAAATACAAAGTTAAAAAATGAATATACTGTATCTAAAAATTTTATTTCAAGAAAATATTCACATTATTAAAATTCCACCATAATGTCACTCTTTACATCGTCGTCTTCTTGGCGCTGGATATGCAGAACCTCGGGTCGTACCACACAAGTCTTGTACGTGAGCATTTATCATATAGTTATTGGCATCTAAATATTTATATGCCCTCAGTTTCTCTTTACTCAGTTTTTCTATCAGGTCGGTGTAGAAGTCAGGCCACTCGACCGGAGGCGGCGTTAACGTTAATCCTGTCAGATCGTCCATCATTGAGGGAGCGTGTACGGGTCGGCCAATCTGGTTCCGTCCATTAAAATGAACTTTTGCAAATAACAATCGCGGTCCTGGACAGTGAGTGAGCTCGCACATTAAGATAAAATCGGATTTTCTCCAGTCATTGTTAAAAAACAAGCTAACAAAACTTGCAAACTAGCGTTAGTGAAGCGGCCAGACGGATCGTTCTGCTTCCACCTAAGCTCCGCCCACAAAAAAATGTTACCATGTTTACTAACTGAAAAGGGGTCTATACTGGAAACCTGCAGGGCTCTCGTGGGCTGGACCAGTCCAATCTGCACATGCATTAATGATTCTTTCTTTTCTCCTTCAAGCAGAAAAGAAGTGTAATGAAACGGCGTATGCGTGCGGGAACGGGAAGTGCATCAGTGAGATGTTGCTGTGCAATCGTAACGATGACTGCGGCGACGGGTCGGATGAGCTGAACTGCTTCATTAATGAATGTCTGAACAGTAAACTGAGTGGATGCTCTCAGCTGTGTGAGGACCTGAAGATCGGGTTCAAGGTAAAGCTCATGCTCATGCTCACTTTCCCATGTTTAGAAAATAAGCTTCTTTAAGGCAAGACACGACAGGTGAATAGAGTAAGAAAATTAACCAATATGACCATACTTCCACAGGTTATTGTTCACAGTATATTACGTTTTGTGAAATGCAATGTTTCAATATGCAAATAAGGAATAATCTAATTAAATATGCATTTATTCGTTTCATTTTCATGACATAGGTCAAGGGGATTTTTCAGACAGGGTCTTTTTATTACTGCATAATTCAGAAAATAAACTCAACAGCCAGAAAATCTTTTTAAGAATAAAATTGTATAAATCAGGTGGAAAAAAACTGAACAAACCCCTATGTAAAAACCTACAGAATATAAATGCATGAAAAACATGTTTTTGTCTGTAGTGTCTTGCTTTTAAAAATACTATTTACTTTTTATTTACTTCACACTGGCACAATCCGATACTTACTTTTCTTTGTGTTTCTCTCTCCAGTGCAGATGCCACACTGGCTTCAGACTGAAGGATGATGGGAAGACCTGTGTAGATGTGGACGAGTGCTCCACCTCGTATCCCTGCACACAGCATTGCATCAACACACACGGCAGCTTCCGATGTGTGTGTGTGGACGGCTTCCAGCTCAGCCCCTACGACCACACCATCTGCAAGTCCACCTCTGGTATGGTCGGTTGCAGTAAAGATGAGATGAGAAGGATTAATCGCAGGCAGTAACAGTTTATTCAACTTTAAAGGGGACCTATTATGCACTTTTTTTTAGAAGATATAATATAAGTCTCATGTTCTGTGAAGTTTCAGCTCAAACTACCCCACAGATCGTTTATTATACCTTGTTGTAAATGCCCATTTTTGAGTTGAAGCAAAAACATGCTGTTTCCGGGCATGTATCTTTAAATGCAAATGAGCTGCTACGTACCGCCCCCCTTTCCAGAAGAGGGCGGAGCCTTTACAGCAAGTGCCTCGGATACTCTGCCAAAAACTATCAAAACATTTGGTTGGTTTTGATTATAATCTCATTTAATACATCACATGAGTATGAAACTAAGTTCTCTTTCACGTCTTATTGCACTTAGCCTGCCTAATACACACGAGGTTGTGTCAAAAACACACAAAGTTCACATAAACACAGTCGATTATGTCTGTGAACTTAAACAGCAAGTAAAGAAATCACGTGTATATTAGATCTGTGTATTAAAGGGATACTTCAGCATTTAGCATTAAGCTTTGTATCAGTAGAAAACCTGTAGTATTTTTGAATTACCGTGCTTCCCTCCCTCATGTCCCCCTGACGCGAGAGATTTATGTATTTTTTGTCTGTAAAAAATCCTCCGATGACGCAAAAATCTAATTTTGCGTCATCTGAGGCTTTTTTGGCCAGAGGCTAGAGACTACAGCCAGTAGGAGGCGCTAGATCCGCATGTCTTCAACCCGTCCATAGAGGCTGGGATCTCACTCACAGAATGTACAAATAGTGTCAGCCATCTTTTATTGGAAGCTAAGCTAACAGGTTCTTGTTCTGTGGAGAAAGCTGAGTAGTAGCGGTTACCATCCTCTTTTTCCCGGACATGTCCGGCCGTCGAGATCGTCCAAAATGTCCGGGATTTGGCTTTTGCTTTCTGCAGTCGCCATTCATTGATTACATGCACACCTTTTGTTTCAATCTAACTTAATTCATTCCGATCGGTGAATCTGAATGTAGTGTTTACATGAACGCTTAACAGTGATGGGTTGATGTGCGTTTTAACATTGCTAAGAAAATTCCCGCTCCTCCGTGAGAGAGTGCGTCTCACAGGTGTCGCTCATCAGTAATCACGCCACCGGCCTCGCGCCGTTCTCCCGCGGCCGTCAGTCTCATCCTGTCAGTACGACGACGTGGGTAGCGTCGCTATCTCCGACTCAGCACTTGAAAGGGAACTACAGATGCATAAAAAAATAAACACTTAAATGTGTATTTTGAATGTCATCTTTCCACAAGTTATGAAGAAGTCAAGTTATGGAAGCAAAATAGCCTATAATCTCAAAATGTGCAAGTGCATGGCATGTTTATTCATACCTGCAGTCATGGGAGTTTCTTTTTTACTTTAATGTTTTCATTTTCACTTCACTGTATAGACGAGGAGCCGTTCCTCATCTTTGCCAACCGTTATTACTTGAGAAAGCTCAACTTGGACGGCTCAAACTACACACTTATAAAGCAGGTATGATTTGACACTAGTGCTATTTTTTTACTCTATTCTGAAAGATTTGTTTGCAGTTTCTCCTCATGAACTGTCTTCATTTGCAGGGTCTGAACAATGCTGTTGCGTTAGACTTCGACTACAGGCAGCAGATGATCTATTGGACAGATGTCACGACTCAAGGCAGCATGATACGCCGCATGCACATCAACGGCAGCAACGTTCAGGTGATTTCCTTTTAGCCGCATCTTTATTCAACCTTAAGGTCCTTGCACACTGAGTCTGAAATTTTCGTATGCGTTTTTTCGTATTTGTTATTCAGTGGCTCTGAATTGTCAAAGCACCTCGCAAAATGCTTGGTACAGATGCGAAAAAACGCAAAAAAATCAAACCCGGTCGGAATTTTTTTACTACGGGCGAAAGTTTTGGAGGCAGTGTGTGAGCGTGATTGACAAAACATGAGGTCGTATTTATTTTTAAACGTGCTAAATTTTCGGACGTAAATTTCGCACTCTGTGTGCAATGACCTTTACTGTGATGTCTTGCAAACGTTGGTTAAAACTAGACTTTCGTTCGGATTCTCTGGCAGGTTCTCCATCGCACTTCTCTCAGCAACCCTGATGGTCTGGCTGTTGACTGGGTCAGTGGTAACCTGTACTGGTGTGATAAGGGACGGGACACTATTGAGGTGTCGAAGCTGGACGGAGCATACAGGACTGTTCTGGTCAACACTGGACTCAAGGAACCCAGAGCCGTAGCTGTGGACGTCCGCAATGGGTGAACAATACATATGCACCTATTCTTCTTTTTGGGATACTATCTTTCAAAGTTAATCTTTGATTTTTTTAAGTTACTCCTCGATTGTCGAATGGAATTTGTGGCAGAAATTCACATCCCTACTGAGTATCAAGAGCTGAGGAAGATCAGGAACTGAAATTCAGATATGATAATGAGTGTTTGGTTTCTGACACGGTCGACCAATCACAACAGACTGGGCCTTATGACCAATCAGAGCAGAGCAGCTCTCAGAGAGGCGGGGTTTAGAGACTGAATCCTTGATGAAGCGTTTCAGACACTGAGAATAGAGCTGACGCTGCAGTGGAGATTATGAGGAAATTAAAGTGTTTTTGACCTGTGATGCATGTACTGTAAACCTAATGAGACACCAAAACAACATTAGGAACCTTTAAAATAGCATAATAGGGACACTTTAATTGTTTGTTTTTCATTCTTTTATTCTCCTCTTCCTGTTTCTGCTAATATTCCTTGAAGGACGGTGACCTGAACGTGTCTTAACGATGATGTTTGTCTTCGTCAGGTACCTGTACTGGTCTGACTGGGGTGATAACCCTCATATCGGCCGCATTGGGATGGACGGCAGCAACAGAAGTGTGATCGTAGAGGACAAGATAACGTGGCCCAACGGTCTCACTCTGGACTTCATCAATGATCGCATCTACTGGGCCGATGCCAGAGAGGACTACATCGAGTTTGCCAGCTTAGACGGAACCAATAGACACACTGGTGAGGGGAAAACACAAGCCATTTGGTAAAGAGTCTGCAGGTTATCACAACCATTTTTGGTATTCAGTACAGCAGCAGGATCGTGACTATAAACTGTAGTTAAGAAGATGATATAAGAAACTTACAAGTATACATTTTTGGAAGTATATTTTATAACTGAGCATATGACAGATGATAAGGAGGACATTGAACGGAAACGTTGCATGTTGTATATGCAGGCTAATATACTTATGCGTAAGGGTTCCCACGGGTCCTTGAAATCCTTAAAGGTTTGTGAATCTGAAAAAACAAAAAATCAAGGCCCTGGAAGGTTTTTTGAAAATAAACACACACAGATACAGGTCCTTGAAAGTGCTTGAATTTATTTTGTGCAAGAAGTGTTCTGGAAAAAATTCCATATTCCCTCCGCTAATGTGTTATTTCGCCAGCACTTCGTGGCCTATGCACACTAGCTTGCTTGATTTACGCTAGTTACGCACATTTACCCGTTACGTTAATTGTTTGTTTCCCACGTGAGGTACTTTGTGTTGTACTTTGCCATGATGTTCACGCATGCAAAACTGTAACAATGTATCTTACAAGGTAACACGATGTAACCTTCCTCTCACTTGAAATGTGTCCCCGCATTAAGTCCTTGAATTTAAGGGCATTGGACCTGGAAAGTCCTTGAAAGGTTTTTAAGTTAACCGAGGTGTGTGAACCCTGTTAGTTCTTGTTCAGACAAAGTGAAGACCTCACTGTTTAAAGCATATTGCACACACACATACTGCCTATTTGTGGACAAATGATAGAACATCTAGCAGAGGCTTACAATGATGCAATGACAGTTTTATTAAGGAGACCTAGATGGCATAGTGCAAGTGAGATGTTTGTGTGGGAGTTAACACAATTAAAGCTGTGTTAACTTATGTACAAATTTATCTACTAATGCTTCTAAAAATGAGATTATCATGGGTCTATCAAACATAAGGTTTAGCACTACACGATATCAGTCTAAATTGTGGAAACACTAAATCGTTTTTGTTGAGTGTGTTTTAAAACTTGGACCCTGAGTCTGTAATAAAGTTTGGATTGATATAACTTCACTACCATTAAAAGGTAAGCGTTTTGTTATATTGTGTAAGGTTGCTGTGTGTTTATTATGTTTGTGTAGTTAATAATCCCCATGTTTGTGTTGCAGTTTTGACTCAGGACATCCCGCACATATTCGCCATGACTATTTTTGAGGAGTACATCTACTGGACAGACTGGGAGACCAAGTCAATCAACAGAGCTCACAAAACCCAGGGAACGAACAAGACCATGCTGATCAGCACACTACACAGACCCATGGACATCCACATCTACCACCCCTACAGACAGCCAGAAGGTCAGGACACTCATGAGCTGCGTTTACACACAAATTACCCCCAACAATTTGTCCCAGGAACTTTTTTAGCTTGCTGTCTGCATTTCCACTGCGATCTAAAGTACCGTAAAGATTAGACAAATTAGTCTGGTGACGTAAGACTGTGCGCTACTTTACAGTTCCCGCTGGATTTCATCCTCTGAATTTAAGCTTAATAATCCCTGAACCTCGTCGTCGGTCCATCTGTCATATTTTTTAAACCCCATTGTTGATTCGAATAGCAAACAAATGTTACTGCACGCACCGCAACAGATGGTGGTTAGAATGCTGCGTGGAGTCAACCAATGAAAATGCAGCATGAACTCAACCAATCAGCATGTTCAGCGCCCAAGTCCCGCCCCTAAAAGTTCCTGAACTTTGAAAAAGTTCTACCTCGCAAGTAGGGACTTTCGGAGTGGGAAATATTTACCTGGAACTTCATCTAGTGTATAAATATCAAGAGTAGTGTCAGTTCTGGCAGGTCACGTTGGTCAAGCTCGCATCAGTGACTCTCAGCTGATCCTCTACCTATAGGAATACGACACTATCACTGTATACATATATAAGCTCTTCAGTATTATCAGCAGCGATCGCGTTTCTCAGAAGCGATTACTCTCCTCCCTCCCCAGCTCCACCTCTCGCCAGTCAGGATTCGGCATTCTGATCACCCCTGATGAATCAGACAAAAATTCACTAATTATGTTGTACATTAAAATCTTGAATCTTACCCTAAGGGAGGATATTGCTGCTCGTATCTATGCTAGGCTGCACGGATGCGCAGGGAGTTCTCGCCCAGAACGGAACCATACCGCCAATCCTAACTGCATGCTAATTGTCAATCGTATTTGACGATAGTGGTCCTGACAGAAGTCATTTTATGGTTCCTGCGGTCGAGACACACGAGCACCACCCCAAAGTCCCTAGATCCTGGGGAAAGTTATGCGGTGGAAACTCGGCTATATACTCACACTCATCTCATCCAAATGTCACAGCAGCAAAAAAAATTAAGTCAGTAAAGAGAAATTGAATTAATTGTAAGCAGATGCCATTTGGTTGATGTATTCTCTTTTCCCAACATCCCAAACTCTCATCCTGCTACAGTAGCCACGCCCCCGACTCTCACTACTGGTTGAGCTGGAGAGTGATTGACAGATCTAAGCGGACCACTCTCAGTGTTTACATGGTGTCTGTGAGCCTCAATGTTCACACTTTTGGGGGAGATAAACCCATGAATGGCATACTAATTGAACTAAACTGGGTTAAAGGTGCACTGTGTAATACTTAGGAGGATCTGTTGACAGAAATGCAATATCATATACATAACTATGTTTTCAGTGGTGTATAAAGACCTTACTTAATTAACCGTTATGTTTTAATTATCTTAGACTCTATCTATCTACATACATTGAAATGTGCCCTTACAAAAATGTGCCGACACGTTTCTACGGTGGCCCTAAACAGACAAACGCATGTCGTCACTATGTTATTGTTCTTCGTGCAAAGAAGCTAGCTAAATAAAAATTGACATAATGATGAACAAGTAACAATAATATTCGCAATAACATATCGTTTTACTAAATAATTAAGTAAACCTTATTTCTTAAATTTATCTTTGTAAAGAAACCTCAATGCTTAACTGGCTACTCTCTGCTGTCTCAGACGACGACATCACTTCCTGTCGGCCACCGTAACTTCTGTTGGCTGCAATTCACAACCTCACCACTAGATGCCGCTAAAAAGACACAAGAAATCTTAACATACTTAAAATACGCCTATAATCAGGGCCGTAACTGGTGTATCCGGGGCCCGGTGCAGGTTGTTGGAGGAGGTAACATTACCCTGCCTGTAATGTTGTGTTGTGTTCCCTTCTCTCCTATTAGTCACGAATCACCCATGTCAGACAGACAATGGCGGCTGCAGCAACTTGTGTCTGCTGTCTCCGGGTGGTGGCTATAAATGTGCCTGTCCAAATAACTTCTACCTGGCCGCTGATGGGAAACAGTGCATGTCGAACTGCACCGCGAGCCAGGTGAGGGCATGATCGTGAGATCAGTTAAACCCATGCTGAGACAGAATAACACAGTGTTTCTCATTTAAAATATGTGTACCTGTAACATCTCTCCTCAGTTTGTGTGCAAGAATGACAAGTGTATCCCGTTCTGGTGGAAGTGTGACACTGAGGACGACTGCGGCGACCGATCCGACGAGCCTGCCGACTGCCGTGAGTGATCGTGTGGATAGTAGGAGAGACATTTTCACAGCCAAACCCATGTGTAATACGAGCACATTTGTACATGTTTCTGCTCAACAGCTGAGTTTAAATGCAGACCGGGTCAGTTCCAGTGTGGCACTGGTATCTGTACAAACCCAGCGTACATCTGTGACGGAGACAACGACTGCCAGGATAACTCTGATGAGGCCAACTGCGGTACGGTTATGGACATTTTTCAAGTATCTGTTCTTTTAGGATGTTTTTTTTGGGGGGGGGGGGGGGGGGGTGGCAAATTGTCACTTTAACTTCACTGCATTCAAAAACAAATATCAAATGAACCCGACGAATCAGTGCGCAAAACACACTGAAGAATTAATTTGTCAACCGGACGATTCTAGTTGCCGCTGTTCTCGAGTCAACAACTCACTGATTCAATGACTCGTTCAGAGTGAGTCTACAGTTTACAATTCATATGAACCTGATGATTTAGGCCCCATCCACACGACTGCGTTTTCGTTTAGAAACGGAGACCTTTTGCTACGTTTGCACCTTCCGTCCAGACTACAACGGCAAAAACGAAGACCTAAAACGGAGAAGTTTAAAAACGCTCCGACCCCGTTTTGCTTTTGAATCCCGAAGGGCGTTTTAGTGAAGACGGTCGAAGCGGAGGACTTTAGAAACGATGAGGCAGAGGCTCACGCTCGGCTCTATGATACCCCTTTTCCACCAACAAGAACCAGGTGCTGGTTCAGAGCTAGAGCTATTGCCGGTTCGGAGTTGGTTCTACTGACGGTTCTTCTAAGAACCGGTTTGCCTTTCCACAGGCTAGAGAGCCAAAACAGAGCCAGATCTTACGTCACATCTCATGTTGCCCAGCAACGCTAGCGCGGCAGCGCCAAACAAAAACACACCAGGCTTGTTCGAGATGGTTCGGCTTCTCGCAGACCGATCGCCGCGTGACATTAAAGCACTGCTAAAGCGATCAAAAGCACAAGGAGTCGTATGATCTCCAAATACTCCCGGAGCTCTGATCGGTCCGCGCCGCTCCGATGCATCTCGAACAAGCCATCAACAATAACGGACGTTGCAATACTATGGATCCTCATGGGATTGCAAAAATACATCGGAATCCAACGCGTTCGTGTAGCTCGCCGTAACTTACATAGACGGATATTATAATCGAGCTGCTATTAGCTCGACTAGCTGCTATTTAAAAATGGCGGTCACAAGTTTCTATTCGTCTTGTTGGTCACGGTAACCCCGCCCCCAGCCCCTGACGCAAGCGGTTCTTACTTGGCTCCGTTCTAGACCCTGCAATGATTTGGTGCTACTTAAGAACCAGTTTTACTGGTTCGGAGCTGGTGCTTTGGCGGTGGAAAAACAAAGAACCGATTTGAAACTAGGCTCTGGCTCCGAACCAGCACCAGCTCTGCCTTGGTGGAAAAGGGGTATGATTGGTGTCATCAGTCATGGCGTATCCTTCCCTGATTCGTCAGCCAGCCATCACATGACCCGTCCCCGGGAAGAAAACATACAAAAGCAGCCTGGACTACGTAACGTTAGCGACTGCAACATGGATAACGAATTACAAGCGTTACTGACGTTGATGTCTTTGCTAGCAGCTGTTGTGCAAATAAATTCTGCATTTTACAACGCTATAACTGCCTACATGCGGCTGTTTACACCGGCACGCGCATGCCCAGTGTTGGTGAATGGTCACGTGATCCGCGTTTTCAGTCGTTTTAATGTGGACGGAGATCAATTCTGATACGCAGCTAAAGCGCTGGTGTGGACGGAGATCGTATTCGTTTTAATTCTCCGTTTCTAAACTAAACCGCAGTAGTGTGGATGAGGCCTTAGAGCGCAAATCACACTGAACAATTAATTTGTCAGTCGGGCTGATCTAGTTGCCGCTGTTCTCGAGTCAACAACTCACTGATTCAATGATTCGTCCAGAGAACGTCTGCTGTTAACAATTCATTAGATTGTTAAAGTCTGAATCAAAATGAGCAAAGAACTGGGAGGTCTTTGTTGCTTTAGTGTGTGCGCGACTGATGGCTTCAAAAGTTACTAATGTCACATTTTTGTATTGATTATAAATGAAAATCTTAATTAGGTCATGACTGTTAGTTAGTTGTGAACTAAATCTGTTGTGAAAGGCAAGCTGTTAAAGCCCATTGTATGAAATGGACATATTTGTGTATTACCCTCTGAACTCGTTGGCTTCTTTAGTTAAAAACTAGTTAAATTAAGACAGATTAATGCCCATGCTGTAGCTGCTGACTTAATGATAGAAATCTAGCATGTTTGCATAGCATTCTTCTTAAAAGGTTCAAACATTTTGCCCTATGTGGTGTTTGTATATTGTAACCTATACTATGTCATCTCATATTTACAAAGATGTTGTCTTCATTTTTAAATGCTATATTCTACATTTTGTTATTTTCACTTGAGCTCAATTGTTTGCATATATTGAAGTTTTATGTTCTGATAGTGTATATATAAACAAGTACTTACTCAAGTAAAATTGCACTTACACTGGAGTAATATTTATTAGGGTATCTGTGTCTGACACAGTTTCAGTTCAAAATTCTAAATCGATGAGACTTTAATCAAAGATATTGTAAAATATCCATTATGTACAGTATATAAACATTTGTGACAAACAATATAAATACCTATAGTTGTGCTAGTGAGTGAACTTGACAGAAGATATGATTATTCAGATTATTGGATTAGTGCAAGTATTTATTCCAAACAGCAAGAGTGTGTTATCATGTTGCTTTTGCAGCCGTTATATAAAAGCTTGAGTTTTTGCCTGAGAACACCATATTATCTGTGGTAAGATTACTGTAACTGCCACTCGAGACGTATTGCTTTAATTGGTATTGAGTTGTGTTATGCGTCTGTTTATGTGTGTTTTGCAGATATCCACGTGTGTTTGCCCAGTCAGTTTAAATGCACGAATCCCAGTCGCTGTATTCCAGGAATATTCCGGTGTAACGGCCAGGACAACTGCGGGGAAGGAGAGGACGAGAAAGACTGCCGTGAGTTTCTTTAGGATTGTTTGCTAAAAGAACGAGGCATATAAAGCCTTTTGTGGTTTAATAATCGCACAATGCCATGTTGTGATTTTGATTATAATGTGATTCATTGTATAGCCACACATACATCACAGTTCATCTATGAGTGTTCCCTGTCAAATTTTAAAAGAATAATATTCAGATGTTTTCACAACTTTTATGATTTAAAATTTATGTAAATTTGAGATCAGAAACTACCGTTGAAACTTTGGCGTTAGTAAGATTTTATATTACGTAATGCATGGACAACACAAGAAACAAAATATACTTCCCTCCTTAGTTCACTCCTTGATGAAAATTCAGCTTTGATCACAGGAATAAATTGCATTTGAACATATATTCACATAGAAAACAGCTATTTTAAATTGTAATAATATTTCACTGTTTTTACTGTATTTTTGATCAAATAGGTTAGGATTAGCACGAGAGACTTCTTTCAAAAATATACAGAAATCTCACAGACCCCAAACTTTTGAATGCTAGGATGTATTTGTGTGCCGCAGGAATGCAGTGCACGAACACTTTTTAGTGTAGTTTAGTATGTTCAGGCATGGCTTTAACACACCGGTGAGAGTGATATTTTTGAGAATGTGAGAAGTATAACATGTTGATGTGTGTGTAGCGGAGGTGACGTGCGCACCGAACCAGTTCCAGTGTGCCATAACCAAGCGCTGTATCCCGCGAGTGTGGGTGTGTGACCGTGATAATGACTGCGTGGATGGATCCGACGAACCCGCCAACTGCAGTAAGTGGACACTCATTATATACAATATACATTTTTACCATCATCCTTTGCCAAGACTATTGATAGATAGAAGCTGGCATGTTTATAATCCCAAAATGGCTGAATATCTGCTGATATTATAATCAGTCGTCACTTCTACCAGTTAAAAGGAGAGTTCACCCAAAAATGAAAATTAGCTCATGATTTACTCGCCCTCAAGTCATCCTAGGTGTATATGACATTCTTCTTTCAGACGAGCACAATCAGAGTTATATTAAAAATGTCCTGGCTCTTCCAAGCTTTATAATGGCAGTGAATGGCTGTTTCTGTTTTGAAGTCCATAAAAGTGCATCTATCCATGATAAAAGTGCATCTATCTATCATAAAAGTGCATCTGTCCATCATAAAAGTGCATCTATCCATCATAAAAGTGCCTCTATCCATCATAAAAGCGCATCTGTCCATCATAAAAGTGCATCTATCCATCATAAAAGCGCATCTATCCATCATAAAAGTGCATCTATCCATCATAAAAGTGCATCTATCCATCATAAAAGCCCATCTATCCATCATAAAAGTGCATCTATCCATCATAAAAGTGCATCTATCCATCATAAAAGTGCATCTATCCATCATAAAAGTGCCTCTGTCCATCATAAAAGTGCATCTGTCCATCATAAAAGCGCATCTATCCATCATAAAAGTGCATCTATCCATCATAAAAGTGCATCTATCCATCATAAAAGTGCATCTATCCATCATAAAAGTGCATCTGTCCATCATAAAAGTGCATCTGTCCATCATAAAAGTGCATCTGTCCATCATAAAAGCGCATCTATCCATCATAAAAGTGCATCTATCCATCATAAAAGTGCATCTATCCATCATAAAAGTGCATCTATCCATCATAAAAGTGCATCTGTCCATCATAAAAGTGCATCTGTCCATCATAAAAGTGCATCTATCCATCATAAAAGTGCATCTATCCATCATAAAAGTGCATCTGTCCATCATAAAAGTGCATCTATCCATCATAAAAGTGCATCTATCCATCATAAAAGTGCATCTGTCCATCATAAAAGTGCATCTATTCATCATAAAAGCGCATCTATTCATCATAAAAGCACATCTATTCATCATAAAAGTGCATCTGTCCATCATAAAAGTGCATCTATCCATCATAAAAGTGCATCTGTCCATCATAAAAGTGCATCTATTCATCATAAAAGTGCATCTGTCCATCATAAAAGTGCATCTGTCCATCATAAAAGTGCATCTATCCATCATAAAAGTGCATCTGTCCATCATAAAAGTGCATCTATCCATCATAAAAGTGCATCTGTCCATCATAAAAGTGCATCTATTCATCATAAAAGTGCATCTGTCCATCATAAAAGTGCATCTATCCATCATAAAAGTGCATCTATCCATCATAAAAGTGCATCTGTCCATCATAAAAGTGCATCTATTCATCATAAAAGTGCATCTATCCATCATAAAAGTGCATCTGTCCATCATAAAAGTGCATCTATCCATCATAAAAGTGCATCTGTCCATCATAAAAGTGCATCTATTCATCATAAAAGCGCATCTATTCATCATAAAAGTGCATCTGTCCATTATAAAAGTGCATCTGTCCATCATAAAAGTGCATCTATTCATCATAAAAGTGCATCTATTCATCATAAAAGTGCATATATTCATCATAAAAGCGCATCTATTCATCATAAAAGTGCATCTATCCATCATAAAAGTGCATCTATTCATCATAACAGTGCATCTGTCCATCATAAAAGCGCATCTATTCATCATAAAAGTGCATATATCCATCATAAAAGCGCATCTATTCATCATAAAAGCGCATCTATTCATCATAAAAGTGCATCACAGGCTCTGGGGGGTTAATAAAGGCCTTCTGAAGCGATGCGTTTGTGTAAGAAAATATCGATATTTAACACGTTACAAAGTACAATTCTAGCTTCTTCCGGCCAAACGCAGTCTACTTGCGTTTCATTTAAAATTTTGGGTGAACTCTCCGTTTATTATCAATAGTAGCATCAGCGCAGTTCTTTCTCCTCTTCGTCCGCAGCTCAGATGACGTGTGGTGTGGATGAGTTCCGCTGTAAAGACTCGGGCCGCTGTATCCCGGCGCGCTGGAAGTGTGACGGAGAGGACGACTGCGGCGACTCCTCGGACGAGCCCAAAGAGGAGTGCGGTGCGGACACAACACTAGCACCTTTCACACTTAGCAGACTTATTCAGTAGACATTCTGTTTATTAGACACATTTATAGTTGTTTTAGTCAAATTTAAAATATACTATTTAAAAAGTTTTGAATGTGATTTAAAACTCATAGTTTTTGTTCATTAAAGATTATTTTGGTGAATGCGATTAAAACTCATTGTAGTTTTATTCATATATTTTATATTCATATATATTATTTATTCATACTCATAGTTTGGTTTATATTTATATTAAAATTTATTTTCGTCAAATTTAAAATATATATATATTTTTTTAAAAGATTTTAATGTAATTAAAATGTATAATAGTTTTGCTCATTAAATATTATTTTGGTCATTTTCATTTTTAAACGTTTTAAATGTGATTAAAAATAGTAGTTTTATTCGCTAAATTCAGTTTATAATTTAGATTTTAAATTATTTTCTTCAAATTTAAAATTAAACGTAAAAGTTTTGAATTTGATTAACAATAGTTTTGCTCATTAAAGATTATTTTGGTAAAGTTTAAATTGAAAAGTTTTAAATTTGATTGAAAATAGTTTTATTAGATAGTTTATAATTTATATTTAAAATTAGAAAATATAAAGTTTAAAAATATAAACTTTAAAAGTCTCTTTTTTTTAAATGAAGATTTGAATGTTACTAAAACTTTTAATACTTTTATGCATTAAATTATTTTTGTCAAATACATTTTTTTTGTAATTGTAAAAGTAAAATTTAAAGTTTATATATATATATATTTTATTTTTATATATATTTTTTTATTATTATTATTTTTTTTTTTTGCATTTTTATGTTTTAAACCGCATTACTACTGTGATTATATATGCAGATGAGAGGACGTGTGAGCCGTATCAGTTCCGCTGTAAGAACAACCGCTGTGTCCCCGGCCGCTGGCAGTGTGACTATGACAATGATTGCGGGGACAACTCGGACGAGGACAAGTGTGGTAGGTTTCCACTGATGTGTGTGACGTGAGCATCAGGCACACGCTTCATGTTACATCACCACAGCGGGAACAGAGCGCACCTGTCAGACAGGAGACATACGACATGAGCATATTCTCAAACACCTGATCGTTGCCATTCTCATTGATTTGTTCATGAGCACATTAATGCACAAGGGCGCTTTTTTCATTCGTGCATGTCTCCGTTTCGTCCAGTCATTTACGTGTCTACATCTTGTTTTTATTCTTCATTTCACACTGCCACATTGATGTGGGCTAGAGGTAGGTCTCCATTTTCAGATGTCCTTCAGTCCTGACACGTCTCCTTCAGTGGCTGCTCGCTGATGACTGGGAGGCTTAAATGTTTCACTAAATGTTAATATGCAGAAAAATCCAAAGCTATCTATCGTTTTTGATTGAGATCTACATGTGTTTAAAACTAAATGATGCTATAATCATGATAATCAAAGCCGATGTATTACTGAGCCTTTTCCAGTCTCAGCAGAGAGCCACTGTCAAGCCCATTCCTGCAGTTTTTGAGCAGTTATGATTTATGATTTGTTCCCCGCTGCCCCCAAACCTCCATCTGTCCCTGTGTCTCCGGTCATATCACCTACGATCCCCTGCTTCTCCAGCCGAAGTCATGTGAATCACAAGATAAAAACAGTCCAGGGCACATTTCACCACAAAAGTACATTTTGTTGAAAGAAAATTAAGCTTTTTTATTTTTGCACTGTGACATTCATGTTTATGGCAATGTAGCGCATTTCCCCCTAAACTTCTCATTGTCATTTTTTTTCAGACCTTTTACTTTTCAGTTTGTTTGTAGTTACTACTATTGTCAGTGACGATTCTCACTGGATTATTATATCTGTGATTTACTGTGATGCTTTTTTACTTAAATGTGCAGTAAGCGATTTATGAGAAGCAGTATTGAAAGTGGATCAGATCGAGCAGCACAACACACTTGTGGCCAATCAGCAGCAGGGGGCGTGTCCACTCATTATGGGGGAGGAGAGGGACTGAGCCAATCAGCAGCAGGGGGCGTGTCCACTCATTATGGGGGAGGAGAGGGACTGAGCCAATCAACAGTAGGGGGCGTGGTCACTCATTATGGGGGAGGAGAAAGAGTGAGCCAATCAGCAGTAGGGGGCGTGGTCACTCATTATGGGGGAGGAGAAAGAGTGAGCCAATCAGCAGTAGGGGGCGTGGTCACTCATTCTGGGGGAGGAGAGGGAGTGAGCCAATCAGCAGTAGGGGGCATGTCCACTTATTATTGGGGAGGAGAACGAGTGAGCCAATCAGCAGCAGGGGGTGTGTCCATTCATGATGAGTGAGGAGAGGTGTAGAGAGAGAGAGAGTGAGTGAGAGGGAGATTTGAAGAAAGAATTCAGAAAGAGAAATGACTGGGAGACATTGCAAAAAGAAGGGTTATAATCAGGCAATTTTAATGCATGGCTAGCCGTGGATTATCCCTTACATAAAAGATGACCATTCCAAATAAATGTTCTTCTTTTAAACTTTCTTTTGAACTATTTTTCAAAGAATTTATCTGAAGAAAAAAAATGTATCACAGTTTCAACAAAAATATTAACTGTTTTCAACATTGATAAAAATCAGCATATTAGAATGATTTCTGAAGGATCATGGGAAGACTGAAGTATTGATCATAGAAATAAATTACATTTTACAATTTTTTCACATACAGATATTTTAAATTGTAATAATATTTCACAATATTACTGTTTTTAAAAAGCTTTTGAAAATTAGGGTATGACCACTACAATCAATAATTTTTTTTATTATTTATTTTTGCACTAATTAGGATGAAAATGTGCTTTATTGTCTTTAAAAAAGTAGAGTGTGGAATGGAAAATTATGTTTACACTACAACAGGCTTTGTTTACTTTATACTACCGTAAATATAATGTGTTCTTTCTTTTGATTATGTAGTGAAATGTGACATGGACGTGTTTTTGACTGGTTTTGTGTGATTCACCCGACGGTATGCTAAAATATGACAAGATACTATAGTTAATAATTCTGGAGGTCTGTGTGTGTGTGTCAGTGCCCAGGAAGTGCTCTGAGAGTGAGTTCGCCTGCACCAGTGGCCGCTGCATTGCTGGCCGATGGAAGTGTGATGGAGACCATGACTGCGCTGACGGATCTGATGAGGTACGTCACGAAACCATTTCAGCAGATTTCCCAAGGATCAACACTAATAATTTCTTCTACTGGACCCACCACAAAAAAAGTATTAAATTAATAAAATAGGCCTAGTTTCTGTCTTTGTTGTTTTTGACCCATAACCTTTTAGCACCAAAAACTACTAGACTAAATCATATCAATTTAAAATATTGTTAAAGACAAGTATACTTTCAGTAATGAAATAAGAGCTAATAATCAATTTTCGAAACGGCACAAATACAGTAGAACAAATAAAATAAACACTGCTTTACAATAATTTTCAGGTAGAGAAAATAAATAATCAAATGTTAAATAGCACTGCATAGTCTTCACTGTATACATTTAATATAGATTAATCCTTATTAAAGTTACTAAAGTTATTCAGTCAAGAGCAGTGAGCGATTTATTTTTTTGTCCAGGTTTATTAGGCTGCTGTCACTTTAAGAGCAGCACTGATCCAATATACTGTTACACATTCGCTTTTCCATTACCAGTACCAGCTCGACTCGGCTCGCTTTTCGCTCCGTTTTCCATTGCAGATAGTACCTCCAAAATAGTACCTGGTCGTCATAGCAACGTCGCAGGAAACTGCCGTGACGTAATCTTCTCGACACACACCCGCTACCCACACACACAGGACAATGGAGGAAATCGAGTGTATGCTGTTTTACATAATATTAGTAATGGGTATATCACTAAATCTCTGGCCAAACTATTTAAAAATGGCGGGGTTATTGAGGATACTCTGTCTGGCGCGTGCAATGATGACGCAGTGAATAGTGACGATTCTCTCTGACCAATCAGCAGTCTGCCGTGTTTCACGTCACATTTTAGTATCGCCTCAGCCCGCTCACGGTACGTTCACACGGGGCGTCAGCGTCAACGCTTCCCATTGACTTTTAATGGGTGACGTCAAGCGTTGCCGAAAAGAATTGTGGATCCGTCGGCGGCGCTTCACTGGCGTTGCTCGCGGCAGAAGTTGAGAATTTTTCAACTTCTGCCGCGAGCAACGCCAGTGAATCGCCGCAGACAGAAGCGTCAGCCAATCAGGATCGCTCTATCCAAATACAGTAGCCAGGCGGCAGCCAATCACGTTCATCACGTTCATCCTGTCATTCCTGTCTAATTTCATTGGCTGACGCTGCTATGATCATGGCGTCGTGCCAAACTTCAGCCACGCCTTCCGTTAAGCGTTGGCGCTGACGCCCCGTGTGAACGTACCGTCAGAACCTCGCCGGAGGTGATACGAAAAAAAGTATCTGGAAGCAGGAACAGGTACAACTTTTACACAGTGGAAAACCAAACAAAGGCGAGTCGAGTCGAGGCGAGCTGGTACTGTGTAGTGGAAAAGCGCCTTTTGTTTACTAGGATACCGATTTTGTGTGAATAACGTTACATCCATTCAAGAACTCAATTTATCATTCGCAACATATGCATTCTGGGTGCGCACTTCGGATGTGTGGACACAAAACTTCTCACACTATTGAGTTGAGTTTTGCTCTTTAATATTGAAATGGTCAAGGTTTAAAAACATGTGCAAATGGTAAACTTTCGTGATGCAGCACTGGCCCGATCAGACAAGTGATAGTTGCCTCAACTAGTTGCCGAACGAACGACGTTTACGCGCCCCGGGCCATTGGGCAGTCCTTATTGTCATAAATGATGACCCTCATGAATAGCAAACACTCATTGCAGTGTGTACTGTGTGTGTTTTGCAGAACGGCTGTGATGTGAAGTGTGATAATGACCAGTTTCAGTGTAAGAACGGTCACTGTGTCCCGTTCCGCTGGAGGTGTGATGCGGATGCAGACTGCATGGACGGCAGTGACGAGGAGAACTGCGACACTGGAGGTTAAACATGTTAAAGACAGAGTTCACTTTAAACTGAAACTCCAGCAATATTATGTTGCTTCGAACCTGGACTGTATTCTGTTTTAGAGACTTTATGAAGAATCTTCTCACAGCTCTTTTCCATATAGTGATCATTTTATCATACCCACGTTTGTCCATAAAAGCACTCCATACAATTTGTGCACTACATTACATGTCTCCTAAAGTCATACTATATAGCTTTGTGTGAGGAACACACCAAAAGGTAATTATTTGCTAAAGTCCCCTGCATTTAGCCCACATTCTTGTCCAGATTCAGTTGCCTAAACTGGCTAAAGTTCAACTGCAAGTTGTATGGAATACTTTTAATGTTGTTTTTGGAAAGAGCAGCTAAAAGAAAAACACTCAAAGTATTCAGATTTGAAAAGTTATAAGGGTTAAAGGAGAACTCCGGCGCAAAATGAACCTTTGGTCTAATTACACATTGTTACCTAGTCAACCGTTATCTGAGATTTGTTTTCATGATTATCGAATGTAAATAGTTTTATCTCTAAAAACAGTTTAGCCTATAACGCTAGTATAACACTAGTATAACGCTAGTATAACACTAGTATAACGCTAGTATATAGGGCATTGAGTAATGACAAATAAAAATCGCTTGTTAATACCACTAACAAGGCTCAAAATAGCCCCACACTAACACGGTAGCATAATGAGGGTCCCTACATGCAAACCGAAGCATTGAAAACTTTGACAGTGTCCAGACAGTTTAATAAGAAGATATTTTATACATACAGTCAACTTCGCGAATACAGGCAGAAGCCATCTTTGAAAAACAGTCTCTATCAGTCGATCTCCGAAACGCCGATCCAAATGCGCTGAACTGTGTAGAATTTCATATGGTCCAGAGCCTTGTTAGTGGTATTAACAAGCGATTTTTATTTGTCATTACTCTATGCCCCATATACTAGCGTTATACTAGCGTTATACTAGCGTTATACTAGCGTTATACTAGTGTTATACTAGCGTTATACTAGTGTTATACTAGCGTTATACTAGTGTTATACTAGCGTTATACTAGCGTTATACTAGCGTTATACTAGTGTTATACTAGCGTTATAGGCTGAACTGTTTTTAGAGATAAAACTATTTACATTCGATAATCATGAAAACAAATCTCCGATAACGGTTGACTAGGTAACAATGTGTAATTAGACCAAAGGTTCATTTTGCGCCGGAGTTCTCCTTTAAGTAAATAATGACAGAATTTGTATTTATGGGTGAACTGTTCCTTTAAACAACAGCATTACCCGTACTGTAAACCAGTGCCTGCAGTATTAATTAGAGTGATCAGACCGTCTGGAGAGGGTTTAGTATTCAAGGAGGCCTTTCTGGAGATTCTCTGCCAAGCGTTTCACACACACACACACACACACACACACACACACACACACACACACACACACACACACACACACGGTAATTGCTGTGCGGTTGTGCTGGAATGAATACAGATGACTTACACTGTGTGTGTGTGTTTGTGTGTTAGTGGGTCGATTCTGCCCCCTGGATGAGTTCCAGTGTAATAACACTCTCTGTAAGCCGCTGGGCTGGATGTGTGACGGCGAGGACGACTGCGGAGACAACTCAGACGAGAACCCAGAAGTGTGCAGTGAGTAGTTTAATTTTTTCAACTCAATTAGCACTATTTCCCTTTAGACCAAGCTATGGAACGCTTTACCACTGCACATTCGCCAAATGGATCCAATTTACAATTTTAAAGTTCAGATAAAAACGTATCTGTTTAGAATTGCTTTTAATGATATGATTGTTTGATGTGTAGTTTGTGCTTTGTATGCCTTGTTTTTATTGCCTTGTTTTATATTGTACTGTGTCCTTGAGTGCTCTGAAAGGCGCCCATAAATAAAAGGTATTATTATTATTAGACTCCCTCGGAAATACTTCCCTGAACTGTGATACAAGCAGGTACAATAGGGCTGGATACAATATCCAGTAATACAATATAATAAGTAATACAATATTACTCAAATCTTACATCAGGCTTTGTCGTTTTATATCATAGTAAAAGTTTTTTTAGGGGAAAATTAAAGCAGAGATGGTTTAAATATGAAATCCCCATCTACTAATGCCTATTGTTGAATAATTCAGTGAATTAAACACTTCAGAAATCAAAGATATTTCATAACGTTCCATTATTTCCTCTTTTTATTTGAAACTTGATGGACGTAAGCCATCTCGACGTAAATGGACGTAAATCTCAGATAATGCCCTGCTCACACCAAGGACAAAAACTATAATAAAAACGATAAAGTAATAGTTTTAAAACTCATTGTAAATGTATAGAAATGCTTAGAACAAACAGACCTAATATATACAGTATTATTGCTGTAGTTATCGTTAGTCTGAAATAAGTGTTATTGAGTTTAGTAAGTGTAAAGTGAGTTTAAAACAAAATAACTCAAAACAAGCAAACGTCTCGGGTCACTTGACTGTAACCCTGTTTCCTGAAAAAGCGGGAACGAGATGCTGCGAGGTGCTTGATTCAGCGCTCTGGGAACACTTTTTGTTGTGACCAGCTCTGAAATATGTGTGAAATGCGACAATGAAATTGACTTAGAATTTTGTATAGCCTCGGACACTGACGTCATCATTTTGTCTGAAGAGCAGTCATGGGACATCCTCAGTGCGGCAATGAAGCGCAGCATCTCATTCCCACTTATTCAGGAACAGGGTTACAGTCAAGTAACTCGAGAAGTAACCCTTTCAAAAATGACCTGCCAGTGCTGCATCCATGCACTTCGTGTGTGTGCAGAGTGATAAAGCAAGGCCGAATGGAAGAACCCGATATTGATAAGCTTCCCCCCGAAAGCGATCCTCAGAAACTTTGTTGTGGCAGTATTTCTATGTGAAAATATGCGATGAGGTACGTCACGAGAAGAGATTGCAGCTCTTGTGACAGTAAGTGCGCCTGCTCCGGTTTAGTGGGGACCATGCCCTTGAAACACAGAGGATGGCGAACAAACTGGATCCTGTAACCTTTTTCTACTGTCTTTAGGACCCACGTAGATATACCCGGCACTAGCTTCCACTGCCCCCCTAAACACCAGAGATGGCTAGGATGGTACAGAGGTTTCGTGGGGGTGCCGGGAAGGGGCGGGCTGATTTATTTTTACACACCCCATCCCACCCCCACTGGGCTGGCTGCAAGACCATCAGGACTTCCTCCCTTTGGAGATGATAGTCCTGAGGTCTGGCCTTTTTGGAGGCTGCTGAGGGCGGCGAGCCGGTCCCCAGTCTTAACCAGCAACATTTAGAAATAACATATTCACAATGGGAGTTAATGGGAACATCAGCAAAACTTTCCTAGAACATATTTATGTTAGCTGGGATGACACAAAACCGGCACTCTTAGAGTCCAAGTTTGAACATCTATGTGTCGTGTGACTATATCATCTGCACACAGTGTGAATACTGCAACTTGTTAAAATTCACACATGTAATGCAGACGTGTGAAACAGGCCTTGGGATCCTTAATTTGCAACAGGAGTGTATGCTTATTTACAATGATCTGACTCTTCACATCAAGAAAGATCAGTGTGTTTTTAATCTGTGTGTTTCAGAGAGATTCCAGTGTCCTCCCACCAGACAGTTCAGATGCCATAATGACCGAGTGTGTCTGCCAGTGTCGAAACAATGTGACGGTGTTGACAACTGCGGAGACAACAGTGATGAACTCAACTGCCGTGAGTAATTGACACTTTTAAGTTATTTTAAAATGTCATGTTGTTTTTTTTAACATGCAATATTTTTTTTTTTAAAGGTTGCATGAAATCTTTTTTTATGGATATTTTCTCATGTCACACCCAAAATACCAGGGCTGTAACCATAATAGACATTGATTGAACTCTTCTCCTGAATAAGTAGTTAGAGTTTTACCAATAGTTATTTATCATTACCAACACTAAACCTACATCTTTTCAACCCTATCACAGTATGTTCAGTATGGAATTTATATACAGGGTACATATAATTTGAATAGTTAACTAAATTAGATAAGAATAGATAAGTAAATTCTGGTAGTAACACAGTTTTGGTGGGGCTTCACAGTGCATACAACATAATTATCAATAACTATGGTATTTCTCTTTTAAAGCATGTCTTGTACATTGTACAATTAAACCCTGTTGCATCATATGTTTTGGGGTTGAATGTTACAAAATTTAAGATTTTTTAATTGAGATTGGCAAGGCCAACATAAGTGCAAATAATGAAATTAAAAGACTGTAAGAGAAACTTGCTTGATGGTGTCATTCCTCATATATAATAAATGATTAATAACATTCAGTTGGGGGAAATGTCACAGTGTAACAGGGTTGAACAGAAAGTAAGTTTTTTTTAAAATGCACAATGACAATGAAAGCATGACATTTTAATTTCAATAAAAGCTAAATTTAGGCACATTTTTTTATAACCCAATATAACCCATTTAAATGTATTGGGGACCAAACTGATTGATAATGTGATGAAATTAATATTTTTCGTCACTTTTACAGTCTAGAAAGATTTAGATCTACCAAATAATGTGACTAAGTTCAGTATCATGTTAATTATGGCTATGATGTCATGAGGACACAAGTGAAGAAGTCATTGATTATGCTAGTAAACCTCTATTAAAGTGAACTTGTCTGTTTGCTGTCAGAAACTCCTGCGCCTGCGGTGTGTGGAAAGGGTGACTTTACATGCAGTAGCGGAAAGTGTGTCAGCATTAACCAACGCTGCAATTTCTTCAATGACTGTGAGGACTACGGCTCCGATGAGATCAACTGCAACAAGAAAGGTGAGTTTATTCTTTTGTGTGCGTGTCAGGGTTTTTGTGGTCAAAACTAGAAGATTAAGGTACCCTGAGTGTGTATCTCTGTGTCTCTGAACAGATTCGGGTCTGAATGAATGCCGTCACAACCGCAGTATGTGTGGAGATGAAGGTCATTGTGTGGTGAACGGAACCGACTCGTTCTGCTCCTGCAGACCCGGCTTCCAGAGAACACACCTGCAAACCTGCACAGGTACCGGTACAACACACTCACACACACACACACACACACACTGAGGACGGGAGCGAACTAAAACACTGCTTTGTTTTCTTTGTTAAACCTTAATGTAGAAACACACTCTTCCATAGGTGATACAACTTGGAAAGTTATGCTGTTTCAATAACTAATATCAGATTAAAACGTTCAATCAACATTCCAGATAACAAAAATATGTTCTAAGAATGTTTTTTTAATGTTCCCATTAAGTTATGAAAACTTTATTTAGGAATGTTCTCTGAACGTTCAAAACGATCCGTTTTTATATGTTTTTAAAAAGAAATTCTTGGTTACGTGGACGTTAAGGAAACATTCCACTTTTTTCATTCTGCAAACATTTTGGGAACGTTACTCTTGTATTTTTTAATTTTTTTATTAAATATATGAGCGTCCAACTAAAACATTTCAGAAGAAAAAAAAATCATAAATGATGTGTAGATAATGTTTTTGTGCTAACATTTTGAGAACATTGTTAAACACCAGATAACTGATCAAACATTATATTAGTGTTACTGGAAGAATGTTTGTTCATAACTTTGAGAGAACCTTTCCAGAACGTTAGCCAAAGTTCTGAGAATGATCCCTACTAGGGAATATTAATCAACAGGCAATAACGACAAAAAAACAGAACACAGTTTTAGTTAATAATCTTAACACAAAATGAAAGCCTTAAAAAAAGAGCCCGCTCCTGCGACACCAAACCAGACCAGCACCATCAAACTGGAGTGTATTCAGCGAAAAGAGGAGTGTGTTCCGGCGCAAACGTTCCCTGGTGATATTTTGCAGTTTAAAAAAACAATTCCACCACTGACCAGGAGAAACCGAGTCTAAAGACAGCGGCGCCGCGCGTTAGTCATATGCTATTTTAAGGGCGCGTGCTTGGCCATTATGTAGCGTGTGCACAACACACACACTTTGATTCTCTCATCTAAACGGACGAGCAACATATAAATCTAGCAACACATTTACCCAAATTATTATACGCCTGTTTAACCGAAGCTAATGTGTGTGTGTTTCTCCCATCATCCCCAATGTCACTTCTCTGTGTTTTACGGCCCTGACGAGAACGTCGGTCTCCTCGGCTGTGAACCGGCAATCCTGGCGTGCGCTGGCAAATCCGCCGTTATAATAGCAATCCGCCGTGGAACAAGCGCGCCGGCTCTTAAAGGGAATGTGAGAGGACGCTCTGATTGGTTTATTTCACGTTACGCCCAAACCACACCTATGAATAATGAAGCGACTTCAGAGCAACACATTTTAGATTTCCCGGGATCCGCCCACAGAGTACTTGCGTTTCGCGTTTGATACTTGTGTTTCAGATCGCTAAAATAGGGCACTATATGTTTTTGTGCAGTCCACTTTGGCGTTCTTGTAACATGACGTCTTCTCTCTCGACAGATGTGAACGAGTGCAAGCGGTTCGGGATCTGCTCTCACATCTGTAACAACACCAAAGGCTCACACAAATGCAGCTGCTCCAAGAACTTCATCCGGGTGAACGACACCTGCAAGGCGGACAGTACGTGTCTCACTGACACTACAGTCGAGACGAGTCACAATACACACGGTTCCAGAAAACTGTGATGTTACTTGAGATTATAATACCTTCTATATAGAGCTGTGTGATAATATAGTGTACATTTTGTGTCAGGATATACTACAGCAGGGGTGCCCAATCCTGCTCCTGGCGATCGACTGTCCTGTTCATCTCCAACCCTAGTCAAACACACCTGAAGCAACCAATTAAGGTCTTCAGAGCACGTCAGGATCACTTGACAATTAAAGACAGGTGTGTTTGATTAGGGTTGGAGATGAACAGGACAGTCGATCGCCAGGAGCAGGATTGGTCACCCCTGTACTACAGTATTCACCAAGTGCTCCCAAATTTCGACCCAGTCTTTCTGACATGTTTGTGCACTTTCTGGAAACCTAATTTAATTTCCCATGAACACAAGCAATGCTGTGAGAAAGTACAGTCTGTTGAAATCAGAGCAGAACATATTTCTGTGTAAATAGTTTTACAAACGGTCAAAGAGAAATTTAATTGCTCACTTCAAATCAAATGTGTTGCTTTTAATTGGTTCCGGTATCTGACGTTGTGCTGTGACGCCCCCTATCTGTCATTCTAGGCAGTGACAAGCAAGCTCTGTACGTGGCAGATGATAATGAAATTCGGAGTTTGTATCCTGGAATGCAAAATTGGATATATGAACAGGCCTTCCAAGGAGATGCCAACGTCCGGATCGACGCCATGGACCTGCACATCAAGTCCAAACGGATCTTCTGGACCAACTGGCACACCGGCCGGATCTCGTCGTTCGAGCAGCCGTCTGCCGGACCCGCCTCGCCGAACTCAAACCGCAACCGCAGACAAACGGACTCCAGGGTCACCGATCTAGAGGTCAGCGCTTCACCACGCGTGACATGACAATGCCTCAGCTTTGAGGACTGATATATGGATTCATCACAGTCTATCTTAACTCTTTATGATCATCAGGGTTATTATAGAAATTTAATTTTATAAAAAAACTAAATGTATATATATATACTTTTTTAAACTAATAAAAAGTATTTTTTTTTAAACAACCAAATTAACCAAATTAGCCTGACCTAAATTAGAAATGAAAACTGAGAATAAAGCATTACAAACTAATTGAAAATATTTATAAAACCTATAGTAGTATCTCAGTGATATTAAAATAACACTTAATATTGCTTACTGTTCGTCTCTTTTATATCTCAAACCTGTGATTATAATTAATCAACACATTTAAATTATAATTGATTAATTGCAAATATATAATGTTTTTGATTTAATATTACATTTAATTTATTAATATAATTTTTTTAATGCTTTTAAACTTTGTCATTTTTTGATTTTATTTATTTATTTATTTATGGGGGTTCATAGCAAGTAATAGCAATATTCTAAAGGACTTCTTTTTTTTTTTTTACAGTAATTTGACCCTTTAGTGGCATTGACTATAAAAATTATTAAAAATAGATTAAAATAACAAAATGATTTGTATTATAAAAAAAATGTATAAATGAAGCAATATTTCACATTAGGAAAAAGAAGCATGCAAAACATAATGGCGTACAGCGCAGAGTAAACTGAATGTAATACACAGAGAATGAAGTAAGATGTGTCTTTGGTCTGCTGTAGATCCCAGGGCTGAAGATGCCTCGTGGGATCGCTGTGGACTGGGTGGCCAACAACATCTACTGGACGGACTCGGGTCGGGATGTCATCGAGGTGGCACAGATGAACGGGCGCAACCGTAAAACCCTCATCTCGGGCATGATTGACGAGCCCTACGCCATCGTGGTGGACCCACAGAGAGGGTGAGGAGAGATACGCCAGTGTCTTAAACACATCATAGTTCGGGTTAACTCTCTTGAAATACGCATTTGGCATTGCATTAAAACTATCTAAACAATTGATTCTCGAAGCACCATGTACTGGGCCGACTGGGGAAACCACCCTAAGATTGAGACGGCAGCGATGGACGGGACCATGAGAGAGACGCTGGTGCATGAGAACATTCAGTGGCCCACAGGTCAGTCATCATGTGAATCAAACACCACACACACACACACTGATTCGAGCGCCTGTAACACATGACTTCTGTTGTGTTTGTTTGCCAGGTCTAGCTGTGGATTACTTCAACGAGCGTCTGTACTGGGCTGATGCTAAACTCTCGGTTATTGGGAGCGTCAGACTGAATGGAACGGATCCGGTCATTGCTGTCTCCAGCCTTAAAAACAGTTGAGTCATTCACTTCAACAGTTTATGTCACATCCCTGTGTATGTACATTCATATTAGTGATGTCCAGTTCGCAAACGAATCGTTCTTTTGAACCGGTTCGTTTTAGTGAACTGGCTGAATCAGTTCCCCAAATCGGACTGAACCGTCTGAAACATTTCATGGCTCAAGTCAGCACAGATCTACAAGTTGGGAAATCGGGCATTTTGTCCCGCGTCAGCTTTTATTCAAAAGTTAATAGTTAATGTGACATAATGTGAAGTTAATGTGACATAAACTGCTCAACATTCAAAAGGTAAATAAGGATTTCCCACTTGCCATCTCTGCTGCAGACTGAGCTTGTGCGTCATCTTCCCGCCAGTTATTCAGACAATAAAGCGTAGGTCTGTGTATTTCATAGAAAATTGTGTCTAATACTATATAAATTACAAAGGTTTAATTGGCATCAAACGACCCGACCGATCGCGACCCGAATATCATTAAAAATATTTATGGATGACTCGTAACCGCGGGTAACCGCAGGCACCCGCTCATTTTGGATCAACCCGCGCATCACTGCAAGTTACTCAATCAAACTCACTTCCATCCAGATGTGCCTGACAGTCACTCCATCTCGAAATGAGCCAATATCCAGGAGTTTATGATCCTATGATGCCGGTTTTTGCCGACTCATTCAGCGCTCCAGTTAATCCAACAGTACACTGAACTGAGAACAGTCTTTCGGGAATATCTGACATGCTGAGAACTGTGTACGAGGGTTTCATAATGTATGTTTCTGAGGTCTTTTTGCTGAAAAGTATAAAGTAACAAATAATATTGGAAATATTAATATATTAATATCGGCTCATGTTTATAACGGTCTGTCAGGCATGTCAGTTGCAATTTCGGTGCAAAGCAAAAGACTTTTACTGTAAGATATGGACCCGACAGTAATGCCACAACAACACAACAAGTAACCATGTTAATTCCAATGCCTGATCTGTGATCAGTGATTTCTGATATACAGCGATTCATGTACTGTCAGATGTCTCAAAATCATTTATTATTGTTTATGCGTCAGTAAATCAAGCCAACGATTAAACGGTTAATTTCACATTGTTTCTCTTAGTAGCATGAACATAATCTGTTACTTAAATTGTGATTAAATCATATACGGAAAGCAACCAAAGAACGCTCCCTTTACAATCGCTGGAGCTGTCAATCAAACAGCGCGGGTTTATCAGTGACTGAGTTCTGGACGAGCTGTGCATTCAAAATAATCGCAGCCTTTCGGTTTGAGTGATTTCAGGTTAATTGCAATTAAACGTGCAACCCTATTCTGGACTCTCGCCCAAACTCCCGTAATCAATGACGCTGTCCACACTGCACTTATTTACAGTGCTTGCACTCTTAGTTATGATAAAAGCAGTCGTAAGAGTGCAGAAGCCGAGTTGCAATGATGAGATCACTGCATTCATGTCTGTCATCGGCTACATGCTCATCACTGCAACATTTGTAGATCTAAATGTAATGCTATAATCAACACTTTCCACGATTAGTTCATCTCGACAGCTTTAATAGTAGGAAAATAGTAAAAGATTTATTGTATCCTGGAAACGTTTATTGTACTTCAAGTAATGAAAACATCTCTTTATGGGTTTAGTTTAGGGATGTCAATTTTCACAAATTCCCATGATCGATCGTCGTTTAAATTAATGATCGATTAATCGTTAGCCTTAATACTGTTATGCGTCTGCAGCAGTGATGGCCATCAGCGTGACAGGGTCGGCAAATCCTGATCAAAACGTGATGTTCCTCACCAAATGAATGAGAATGGTTTTTAATCTAAATAAAGGGCTAGTAGGATTGTAAAATGTTTCGACGTGATTGATCATTTAATTTAATTAATTATTTAATAATCAAATATAATTACTACTACTAATTCAACGTGTAACCAGCGCCGCCTCAGACGCGTACAGAATGTGTGGCGGCAACTAAACCCAATGCATTCACAACGATTTATTACAATAGTGTTCTCATGTTATGTAATCCCAAATTATTCATTGTTATTATTAGTCGTGCATTTCTGTTTGAGCTGCGCGCGCTGAATGAAGGCTACCGTTAAACTGGAGCACTTAGTTTGCTAGCGCGTTATTTAACTCAATCTATCCAATATGAGATTAATCAGATATATTCAAAATAAACATAATATTACAAAATATTTCTGCACAAAATGACGTGAATGCACAAGTGAACTTGAACTAAGTTACGTGCCATTCATTCAGAATGACTCATCACGCGCTCTTCCTGGAGCAACACGACACGGCACCTAAGCTCAAATAATGCACAATGTTTTATTACAATATTGTTCTCTTTATAATGTTATGTAATATGACAGTCCTCCCAATAGTCAGTATTAGTCGTGCAGTGCCGTTTGAGCCGCGCGCGCTAAAGCTGTTCACGCGCACTACAGCGTTCATTCAAGGTAGCCTACAAATGCATCCAATATAAGATAAATCAGATATAGATAGGCATACACAAAATAAACACAATATTACAACAAAACAAAAGGCTGCGAATGAACACGCAAACTTATAGTCATAATGAAGGTGTAAAATGTTCCCAAACAAAACACGCTCGCTTTGTTGCGCGTTTGTGCAGCGCACGCGCATGAACCTGCTTAATCCATGATCGAGAAGTTGTATCGATTAAATGTATTATCGACAATTAATCGATCGTCGATTAATCGTTGACATCCCTAGTTTAGTTTTAATAACCCTGATGTATGCATGTACATTTTTGCAACTTTTTTTAAGTTAATGCATCACTAAAGTTGTGCTTTTCTAAAACGTGAGCTATAAAATAACGACATTAAGGGTTTTTTCTCTCTCTCTGCACACACACAGATTTGCACCACCCTTTCAGCATCGACATCTTTGAGGATTTCATTTATGGCGTGACCTACCACAACAACTTTGTCTTCCGCGTCAACAAGTTTGGCAAGAGTTCAGTGGAGCATCTGACCACAGGAATGAACCATGCGACCGATCTGGTCCTGTACCACCCGTACAAACAGCCGGAGAGTAAGTCTGTCAAACAACTGATTCTTACAAATGTTATTTATTTTGTGTGACAGTCAAACCAAAAATTATTCACACACCAGATATAATGTTTGATATTTTTTTACTAGTGGCTGCAGGACACTATAGTTCATTTATATAAGTGAGGATAGGATATCATACCCAAAATTTCTCAATACAGTGACTACCAGTAATATTTATTAAAATGCGGGACCAAAATGTATTCAGACACGTTCACTTGACCATGTTTTGCTTCAGTGTTTTTTCTTTAATTGCTAATGTGACCTTTTTACACCACAGACTGAACACAATGAAGCATTGCTTGGTGATTGGTATTGAATTGGTATTATCTAATTGTGCACTTAATTTAACAGCTGACAGATATTCAACATAATTCATGTGTGAGACAGTCTAACCAAAGGATGGACAAAACCACTGATTTCAGTTCTTTTCATATTTTATTACCAGAATAAACTGTGATAATGTGAGAAATGTTGAAGGTGTCTGAATAAATGTTGGTTTGACTGTATGTATTTAAGGTCAGTTGAATCCTTCAAAATAAACGTATGATGTAAACATTGCTGTTTTGTATGTCAGTGACCAACCCGTGTGACAGAAAGAAGTGTGAGTGGTTGTGTCTGCTCAGCCCGAGCGGCCCAGTCTGCACGTGTCCCAACGGGAGGATCCTGGACAACGGCACCTGTGTGGAGGTGCTGACCCCGACACTGGCCCCTGTCTGTGAGTATACAGTACAGCCTTGCAAAACGCTGGGAAAGGGAAATGGATGCAGCAAATTCATGTGGTATTCTTTGAACAGACCAGTGGCGACTGCTGGTCTTTCAAAGAGGGGAAGCTCATTTTCGGCCTAAATCATAAAAATGGTCCAAAACTTCCATCAAAATATGTGTATCGTGATTGTCAAAACATTAGGTAATTAAACAGAATTTTATTACGTTTAGTAAAAACATGTTACAATGTTTACATGGTACAATGACTGTAGGCTACTGATTTTATTATTGCTTGACACACGGTTTCATTTCAATTTAATTTGATTCTTTTGATTTGATTCGGATCTTGATTCAATATCGATTCATTTGGATAAATATTAGGTAGCCTAACTTACATTCATTTCTTTTTTCAAGAAAAAAAATCTCATCTAATGCTGCAAACATACAGAGAGCCCTGTCAGCTGGAATTATTATTAAAGGTTAAATAACAACTCAAATTAAATATAATACAAATATAATATAAATATGTCATACAGTGCACATATTTAGCAAAATACTCCTCTCTGTAGCTAATTTTTCTAGCCAACTAACGTGCAATGGTTATTAAATGGCTTTCTTGATCCTGAGGTAACGTACGTTAAACCTAAACGCTGTGACATTTTTCTCCAGCTGTTTTATTGACCTCTTTCCGCGTTGAAAAACACTGATTGCTCGATATTAAGTATGAGGCATATACATTTTGGTAAGTTGTACTGGATCTTTCAACATGCTGATTCGTGTTTATTTTTTACTAACGTTAACGTTAGTTGTAAAGAGTGAGAGATGATCTGTCACGTCACATTTACAAGTACTAAAGCGATATTTATTGTTTGAATTTCGTAATACAATTTACAGAATCGGAGAGCTGAGAATTTGCTTATCAAAAGTAACCTTCTCTTTGTTGTCTGTCAGTGTCAGTGTCCTCTTTGCTTCGCGATTTTTCCCTGCGTGAGAAAAGCGTTTCTCAGTTTACTTTTCACTGAGCTCGAATAGCTTCAGCTATTGACAGAGATTCTGTCAATCAAAAGGAGATGACAGACCCTCCAATCACCACGCAGAGGCCCGGAGTCCGGGCCCGCCCACTCCTCCATTCCCCCCAGAGACGCTGAGCGTCCGTGGGCGGGACATAATCGCAGCATTTATCCAATGACCGTCTAGTTTCGGAGCACTGAACAAAACTGTTCAAAGCAGCCCCATTGAAGTCAACGGACGCTCGGCTTCAACAGAAAAATGCACTGTGACGCTGCGGGAGTGAATGAGAAGGAAATCGAGTCAGCTGACCAGCTTCTTGATTCTGAACAAACTCGTCTTTCGAGATTAACGTGTTCTAAAGCATTTTTAGTCAATACAATGTTAACAAAATAGTACATATATTTGACCATTAATTGTTGACATTATAGGGGAAGCCGAGCTTCCCTTGCAGTCTTAAAGAAATCGCCACTGGAACGGACACATGTCTAATGGCATAGTCAATGTGAGGCTATGATCCTCTATGTCAAGTCATCTTTATTTCTATAGCGCTTTATACAGTACAGATTGTTTCAAAGCAGCTTCACAGTATTAAACAGGAAAATAGCAGCATCAATGGTTGAAAATTCATCAAAAATTAGACAAAAATGTCATTATTCAGCTCAAGTCAGTTCATTGTTGATCAAGTGCGGTCAGAGACGGCCTTTGCAATTCGCAGGCCCATTTTAAACAAACAGACGGAGGAAAAGAAGACAGACAAAAACATTGTATGCAATGCAACCTCAGTTACTTTATCTCTGTTAGCTATATTTACAAAATCTCATATTTCACTCTTTATAGTCTATTTATAAATACTTTCTATCTATTTAGCATAACTATTGTTGTTACAATCACGACCGAAAACAAAAACAGCATTCAATCTTCATGCTTCGTCCTACAATTAAATAATACTACAACCGCCATCATTGTCTTGACGAGTTAGTCATTGAATGCTTGCACTTTGACCTCATATACACACACACACACACACACACACACAGCTTTAACCTCATACACACACTATCACACACACCTTGCTTCAACCTCGCGCACGAGCAGATTCGTTTCATCGCTAGAGAAGCGTTCAGTTTTTCCACTATCAATCTGTCATATAAATAGTGAATCCGCCATTGCGCGAGCACAACTGGCTTTTAAAGGGAACGGCAGAAGAGACTCTGATTGGTTTATTTCACGTTACGCCCAAAACACACCCATTACTCATTAAAAGAATATGAACAACCCTTTTAGACCATTTTTCCCATCGTTAAACTAGCAAAAGTAGATTCGGACATGCACTGAGTGCTCGTGCGCTTTAGACCATGAGCTTAGATCCTTAAAATAGGATCCTAGGTCTGTCAATGACAAATCCACTATTTAAAATACAGAGGGTGCAAAACTGCCTCCCTGTACTATACTGCAGGCTAATACTGAAGAATGTCAACATTTAACCAAAATTATCCAGATTTATTGTAATTTTGTTAATGATTTATTGTTGCATGTTATTCCAAAGAAAGAAGATGTTTGGGTTGAAATGTTTTGTAATCTTTCATCAACATCTAATCATTTGTAACTCTTCTTCTGAAACAACTTAGGCCACATGGGTTATTGGATCATGTTAAGCAAGCGTGTTATAGCTTTAAGGCATTGTTTTAGCAAACTAAAATTCGGCCTGGCTTAATTCTGGTATGTAATGTCAAACATAATTTTTATTTATTAAAATGTAGTCCCATTGTACATTTTATTCTGGTCTTATTTCATTCCAGTTTTACTTAAAAATGTGTGTGGAAATAAAATGGGTTATTGACTTGAAGATAAGAGTTAATACTCTGCATCTGTTTGCTCCTCGTCCCTCAGCTCCGAGTGGCTCCTGCAGTCTGCTGTGTCTCAACGGTGGTACTTGTGTCCTGAATGCCAGAAAACAGCCCAAGTGCCGCTGTCAGCCCAACTATGGAGGAGAGAGATGTGAGCTAAACCAGTGCAGAGAATACTGCAAGAACGGAGGAACCTGCACCGCATCTCCCACAGGTACAAGAACACGAACACACACATTATATGGGCTTTAAAGCGCCCTGGTTATACTTTTTGGGATATTCCCTTTTCATGTGGTGTGTAATAGAGATGTGTGTGAATGTAAAAGATCTGCAAAGTTTCACAGAGTTGTTGTCTCCTGAAAGACAGAAGTGATTCTGAACTGAATCGAGTCGTCAGTAACTCCAGTCTCACTTCCTGCTGAATCTGCATAAGTTTGTAACAGATTTGCATAATGCCAGTCTATGTTCTTCATTGGCTGCCGTGAACAACGTCTACTTTGACCCTCAAACACTGTAGTGTATCTGAGACTGGAAGAGTTTGGTTCGTGTTGTTCATGTGGAGAAGACGCTGTTTTCTGCTGACAAAGCAAATCCACTTTGATGAGATTGATACGGTAAAACCGACGCCATCGTCACTGTTCGTATCACTGAGTATCAAGAGCTGAGGAAGATCCGGAGCTGAGATTCAAATATGATAATGAGCGTTTGGTTTCTGACACGATCGACCAATCAGAGCAGGCCAAGGCTATAGTATCCAGCTGCAGACCCGCAGCACCACCAGTTTCAGAACGCCAGCGCCAGAACCGGAAGTGAGGGGCGGAGCTTACGTTCGAAACCTAACGTTTTGGAGCATAATTTGCTTAGACACGAAACGGTATGCTTTTATTACACACGAAACGTCATACTTTATAGCCTACGTATGTTATATTGATACATTAAGGTACAGAAACATTGGGCTTCACCATATTTTTAATATCGTGGTCCGTTGTATGCATTTATATTTACTATGGTTCTTTTTTTATAATAATTTTGACAATGTATTTACCTACATATTGTAAATACAGTTGTTATGATAACACATTTATTTCTATTTGTATATAGGACAGTTAAGCTGTCATTTGTAACTATACAAGAATATAGAAACTATTTAGCTATTTTGGTAAAATGTTTTTATTAAAGTGGTACTACTTACAAGCAGGAGTATGTTGTTTGTGCACCACAAATTGACACTTACCAATCAGGTATTTCAAATAATTGTAAACTAGCATTAGAGAAAATGCCACAAACTATTGTAAAGTGACACATACCATTGTTAAATTAATTCTGAAAACTGGCACCAATCATTCAGAAGTGTGCTGGACCTTGACACTGGCTTTTCACAATGCAGAGTAGTGTACATCTGTAGATCCAATATCTATTATAATGTGGATACAGCAAGTCAAATATTTGAACAAAACATTCGGGCATCTCCAGAAGGAATATATATTAAATTAATTTGTAGTTATTGTAGACTTGTATTGCTTGTCTCATTGTCAATAACTCCGCCCCTCACTTCCGGTTCTGGCGCTGGGGTTCTGAAACTGGTGGTGCTGCGGGTCTGCAGCTGGATATATCTCGGCCAAGGGACGATGTTAAAGGTCCTTTTCGCATGTTAAAAAATAAATACGACCTCATGGTGTGTCAATCACGTTTACACACTGCCCCCGAAACTTTCACCCGTCATAAAAAAAAAAAAATCGGATCGGGTTTGATTTTCTGCGTTTTTCGCATCTTTTGGCAAGCATTTTGAGGTGTTTTGACAATTCAGAGCCACCGAATCACGAATACGAAAAAACGCAAATGACAATTACGGACTCTAATGTGCTTTATGACTTTAGTGTGCATGGACCTTAACACTTGCACGGCTGGCTCACTACACAATATATAATAAAAAGGTATATCATGTTTTTATAGTGTTGTGGCAAAAAAAAAAAAACTCATTAAACATAATCACTGCGTAAGACACACTCGGAGTCAAATTTATAAAAAGAAAAGTATTCTTGCAAGAAGGTTCAGTCGCCACACAGTTGTTACGCTGCAGGGTGAGTGAGACATTAGACAGGCAGCAATGGACAGCCTTTATAATATATTCAAGGTCTTTCTCCAGCAGGTTTCTTTCTGCCATGCCCTCTATAGATAAGAGACCCATTGTTATACAAGTTTCTGTTTATCACTTAGTTGTCACTTAAGAACACCAAAAGTCAATACTAGGGTCAAAGGTCCTGTCCTCCTAAAGTGTGACACTTCCCCAGGTACCCAAACATGCATATTTTCCCGTTCACACACAATACGAACAATAGAAACGTGTGACTCACACTACTTTGTAATATCTAAAAAATATCCATTACAATAGCAAAAGTAACTTGTCTGTCATGTTTCAGGAGCTCCGACTTGCCGCTGCCTGGCAGGCTTCACAGGACCTAACTGTAACCAGCGCACATGTGAGAACTACTGTAGGAACGGAGGAAACTGCTCAGTTAACTCCGGAAACCAGCCCACCTGCAGCTGTGCAGCAGACTTTCTGGGAGACCAGTGCCAATATCGTGAGTACTGGATGTGGAAATAAAGAAATCGAGATGTGTTCAACACTTTGTCTTAAATAAACTTCTGGTATAAACATCCTTCTCAGGTAAACAAGTGATCAAGCCCTTAACATCTGGCTGTTCATAGTTATTTTAGTCAAGTGACCGTTTTAAATCAATTCGTCCATGTTTGACATGATTCCTTTAGCAGGTACTTTCATCTAAATCGGTCACTGTATACGGAAAACTGAAGATGTTTTTGTTTAGGCTTCTCCAAACATTTACATCGGACAGATGATACACACTCTTTAAAAAAGTCTGTACAAATGGGCCAAATGTAATAATGTGTGTTAATATGAAGGAATTTTCTGTACACTCTTGAAACTAAAGGTTCTTTATTGGCATTGATGGTTTCGTGAAGAACCTTTAACATCTATGGAAACTTTCCGTTCCACAAAAGGTTCTTTATAGTGAAAAAAGGTTCTTCAGATTATTAAATTAAATGTTTAAATATTAAATGTTCTTCACACAATTTTCTTTGTTTTAAGAATCATTCACTGAAAGGTTATTTAGGGAGCTAAAAATAGTTCCTCTATTGCAAACCCCCTTTAGGAAACCTTTATTTTTAAGAGTGTTTTAGGGAAATGTCTGTAAACAAGGGATAATGTCTTGGTAGAATATTACCAGTACCTTTTTTGGTGCATTTTATTGTAAGGTGTCCTTGTTACAGTGTAATTAATATGGAAGCTTGTTTCCGTCACAGAATAAAAAATGTAAAAAAGTAATTGCAACTTTTTATCTCATAATTGCATGATATAAATTCACAACTGAACTGTGTTATAAAGGCAGAATTTTGTGATATAAACTTGCAATTGCGTGTTAAGTCAGAATTGTCAAGTCAAGTCATCTTCATTTATATAGTGCTTTAACAATGTAGATTGTTTCAAAGCTGCTTTACAGAGATAAATTTAAGGTTTTGGCTTTATAGCGGTTCTTGAATAAATATATTTTCCAGCTAAAGTTAGTTTTGATTGATTCACTTTCGTCGAAAGGATAATTAGTTATTAAATTAGGGGCCGCTAAGACGACACCGTTCTCTCTACACAGACTTTAAACGCGAACCTGTGAGAAACGCTGATGGCGCTCACGTGCGCATCAAGAATTAATTATATAGTTATGTGCATTTGAATATATGTGCGCATGTTTGTAATTCTCTACAAACCAAGCCTAAACAAACTACTTGTCCTGCCTATAAATTTGATACAGAATTTTATTTTATTTTATCACTACGGGGTAGATACGCCAATTTTCCACAATGCTTTATCTGTAGAGTGATAAAGGGATCCTCCATAGGGAGAGACTAGTTGGCACTTCAGCCAACACATATTCTGAAATATAAACTCGCAATTCTGAGGGAAAATGTATTTTCTCCTTAGAATTGGACTTTATATCTCACAATTCTGATAAATAAATTCAGAATTGAGAGATGTAAACTCGCAACTGTGAGATAAAAAGTCGCAATCATCTTTTGAAATGTTTTATTCTGTGGCGCATTTATTTTTACAGTGCGCATTGGTTAATGGACAGGTGAATGCACTGTGGGATCGATGCATTAGTGTTCCTCAAGTCATGATGAAGACATTAATAGAGTTGAAGTGGGATATTAAACGGTCTTCTTCTCTACCCCGAACCAGGGACGTGTGATGGATTCTGTGATCATGGAGGGACATGCATGCAGTCCGCCGATGGCTCGAGACAATGCCGTTGCCCTCCACGCTTCATTGGAAACATCTGTGAAGTGGACAAATGTCACTATTGCCGTGATGGCAAGTGTATTCCCACCAACATCTATCATCCTCATGGAGACGTTACATGCAGGTACACTAACACAATCTCATACTTTAGTACACATGTACAGATGAAACTCGAAAAACTAGAATATGGTGCAAAAGTTCATTTATTTCAGTAATTCAACTTAAAGGTGAAACTAATATATACACATTACATGCAAAGTGAGATATTTCAAGCCTTTATTTGTTATCATTTTGATGATTATGGCTGATATATAGATAATCACACCGCCCTATACTACACAGCACAAGCACAATCTCTCTTCACACCCGCCGACTGCAACGAGGCTGTCCTGTTCAGTTTTGTCTATTGTTGATATCATTGGTTAGATTTGATGCTCAGAAAAGCAAGTTACTATTGGAACTGACATCACCCTCTTATTTTTCAACTCCTCCCTTCCTACATACAGTATATATAACAATACACCCTTCCTCCCGTCATATTGAGACATTTCCCATTGGATAAAATCAACCTCCCTTGAATGTTCAGTTTTATTTTAGTAAAATGTGACCCTGGACCACAAAACCAGTCATACAGTTTTTAAAATTGAGATTTATACACCATCTGAAAGCTGAATAAATAAGCTTTCCATTGATGTATGGTTGGTTAAGATAGGACAATATTTGGCCAATATCTGGAATCTGAGGGTGCAGAAAAATTTAAACATTGAGAAAATCGCCATTAAAGTTGTGCATTTACGTTCACGATTGTGCTGCATTCACTCACAAAAATACATGCTTTATATATTTACGGTAGGAAATTTACAGAATAACTTCAATATATTTACTTAATATTTAAGTGATTTTTGGCATAAAAGAAAAATCTGTAATTTTGACCCACACAATGTATTGTTGGCTATTGCCACGATATACCCGTGCGACTCCAGACTGGTTTTGTGGTCCAGGGTCACATATGAGTTGTGAATGTCATTAGAAATAACACCTTTTTTTTTGCATTGCAGTCGTATTTTTCTTTCCTGAAACTTACCTTGTTTTTTCCAGAAATATGTTTTTTTTGTAAATATGACAGTACTTAAGTGAAGCGATCTAATGTCACGATACACATACGGGTAAAGGTAAGGTCCAAGAGCAATATTGGGTAATCCGTACTCACAACTAGTCCAGGCAAGGGTCAAATATCCGGTAAGTCAATCCGAAACAAACATGAACAGGGCAGATACAAACTTCAGAAGTGATGTGACATAAAACAAGGACTCCGTAACAAACACTAGAACAGACAGGGTATATATACACAAACACTAACAAGGTGACGGGAGACAGCTGTGTGCAATGAAACAATGAGTGACAGAACAGGATGATGGGAAATGTAGTTAACACATGTAGGACACCGTGGGGGAAGAGGACCTCTAGTGGTGTCCCAGGGACACACAACCAGACACTGTGACATCTAATGTGTTGTCCTGTGTGTGTTGTAGGTGTACCAGTGGCCAGATCCAGCCCAGCTGTTATACGTGTGAGGGATACTGTGCTAATGGCCAGTGCTCTCTCGGCGCCACAAACCTCCCGCAGTGCAAGTAAGCTGGTATTTTAGTATTGTTTATATGATATATCTATATATATAAATGTAAATGTTAAATTGCTCTGCCTCATGTAGGTGTCCTCTTGAATGGGAGGGTCATCGCTGTGAGAATCCTGCTCCCAATGGAAACGCTGAATCCGGTGGCCGTAAGTCCATTTATGAATATGACAGCTAGTAGAAACCCTTTAGGCCAATAAGTGGCAAAACTGGTAAGGGTTTTGTCAAATATATCGATTTTTGATGGTGGTGTAATTAAAAAATACTTGTGTAATTGTTTTAGGAACGGCTTCAATAGTTATTCCGCTGCTTTTACTGATGCTGCTGGTGCTGCTGATTGGAGGAGCAGTGTTATGGTACAGAAAACGAATGCGAGGGTGAGTATATTACAGTATATACGGCTTTTTTCAAAATATTTTCACCTCTCTAAAGTGTCATACTGTTGAGAATTTGAAATATAAGAAACTTCCCATCCCAAAAACACCTCTTTTCTCTCCTTCTTTCTTGGTAAACCGCATCTGCTCTTTTCCATAGGCTTGGCAAATCCCACTCCAAACGACCGCGGTAACGGTCTTTGTCCATTATGTCTTTATTTTGTCTTTACTCTGCCATTCTGTCCATCTTTCTTGCTGGAGAATTGTGGTGTTCTTGTTGTCTTCATGGTCTCACCCGATCTCTTTCTGTCATTCCTCTGTCAAACCACCTGACTAAACATTACCTGACATGTGGTTTGTCCCTTGTTCAGAGAAGAAGGTGGTAATCTGTCACCGAGAATAAAGAAATAGATCCGATGTTTTAGACTGTGAGAACCAATCGTATTGTGTTCGACAGTCTTAACTGTCCCGCTGTAATGCAGTACAGAATGTTTCTCTAAGATTGGTTCTCAGCAGGACCGCATTAGTCGAAACAGATCTGTTGAACATGTGACATGTTCAAAACCCAGTGTTTATCAAGATAACGTGGGCATCCGATGTCCTTAACTTGAAGAAAACGTCTTATCACAGCTTTCCATTTGCATATTTTATTTGTTTTACTAGGGCTGGGCAGTAAGACCTTAATATTTTATCATGATATGATTGATTTAGCTTAAAGGGGTCATGACATGAGAAACCAAATTTGCCTTGATCTTTTGGTATATAAGAGGTCTTTGTACCATTAAAACGTCCTGCAAGTTTCATAGCTTAAGACGTCCTCCCCATTATAAACGAATCATTTATTTAATCAAGCTCGAAATACAGCTCGTTCTGGATCTATGGTAAGAAGTGACGTCACGGTACGAAGTGACGTACCAGCGTTTGCATAATGACCGCCTCCAGCAGAAGACAGTTACGCATTAAGCGCAAGACAACTACGCTCATTTCGTATCATTGTCGCGCCCGCGCGCTGCGCGCCTCACAAGTGTTCAGTCGACGGACAGCGAGTGAGTCTGTGTACAGGGAAATTACGATGCCGCAGATGTGCTGTTCCTGGCTGTGGACAAACAACATCTTTGAATACGCTGCGAAGGATCCAGTCGTCAGGGAAAAATGGATGCACTTTATTTTTTGCGGAAGTCTCAGTCACGCCAGTGTTAGTTTAAGCGTTTGTTCTGTACATTTGAAGGATGACTGTTTTGAGGAAAAAATCCCAATATGATGCTTGTCTTTGCCAGAAAACTGTTGCTCAAAGATAAGTCCGTGCTGACTATTCTGGGCTCAACATTGACGACGCAAACTGTAAGTAATGTATTTAAAACTTTAAACTACTTTTTAAATACGCTGAAAGATCCAGTCGTCAGGGAAAAATGGATGCACTTTATTTTTTTGCGGACATCCCAGTCACGGCAGTGTTAGTTTAAGCGTTTGTTCTATACATTTAAGGATGACTGTTTTGAGGAAAAAATCCCAAAATGATGCTGTCTTTGCCAGAAAACTGTTGCTCAAAGATAAGTCCGTGCCGAATATTCTGGGCTCAACAACGACGACGCAAACTTACTTTTTACCATGGCTAATATAAACACATTTGTATAAGAGAATCTTGAAAATATGTCGCCTTTCTAGTAGGCCTACATGTGATTAGTTAAACAATGTTAAACTGTTAGCAAATTAAGCTATAGGATATGCAACAATAATCCGTTTTCAAGTGTCTCGGGTTAATTTTTCTTTATTAATTCAAAATAGTTTCACTTTCCATGTGGACACGAGCTGATCCAGTCTTCGTTGTTGTGGTGATCGTTCATTTTCCTCTGATTCCGGCTCAAACATAATAAGGTTTTATCATTGCAAGAGCCATCGCTTCGCGTGAATCACCCGCTATTAAACAGTTGCGCCGAATCCGCACATGTTCTGGCTGGGGGCGTTAATAATTGATGCATAGGCACTGACGTTAGCCAATCATAACAGTGGGCGTTAACACTGAACTCTTAAAGGGGAAACACCCCCCAAACAGACTGTTTGAATCAGAGGATGAGAAACAGGGTGGGAAAATGTCATAAATCACTACATTTTAAAAGTTTTTTGTAAAAAAAACTATAGTAATACTATAATTGCACCTAAGGGAACATAATAATAAAATAAAAAAAACCATGTCATGACCCCTTTAAAATTCAAGGGGAAATCTTTTTTTTTTTTTTACCTTTAATTTACATAACATTGGTTATTATTATTATTAATATTAAACAATGTGGTAATGCCTTATTGTATGATGTAGTGAATGTATTATTCACACTTTATACTCACACAGATACTTTGCATTTGATAAATTGCTCATTTTTTGTCAACCTGATGGATGCAAATTAATAGATCTGAATATTCAAATATAACAAATGAGCAATCAGTTCAAAATAGTTTTGCTTTATTTAAAATAATTGTATTGATTTAGCTGACAGACACCAATAATTGAGCTCACTGAATAATTGAACTGAATCGAGACACTATTTTGTCCTCTTTAGTCGCTTCATAATTTAAATTGGAGTTGTAATTATCACTGAAATGAGAGATTTCGAATTGAAGAATCGTGTGACGTTGATGCTATTTTTCCTGTTTATTGCTGGAAAGCAGCTTTTAAGCCATCTGTAGTGTGTAAAGCATTATCTAAATACACTTGGCTTGACATTGTATAACAAAAAAACAGTATTTGACTAAATTCTTATTGAAAGAGACTTATTCAAAGTGGTTGCAAATTAGATATATATCGATAAACGCACATCTGTTGAATTTCACTGAGCGATATCAACGCAGCAAGTGTATATACTGTAGTTAACCCGCTTTGTACTGTATGAAACATAAACAACTGCAAATTGATGTACTGCTGTATAAAAGGTATAGAGCAAAATCTCTCGGGCTGACACTCCATTGCATGTTATAAACCGTCATACAGCCCAACCCTTCTTTATTGATACATTATACTTGAACTTTAATAAATAATATCAATAATTCACTATGATTTTTCACTATGACTTAAAATTGTAGCGATAAACAGTTGATGTTGGTAAGCGCTGGGTTTCTGACGGTGTTGTAGGTTGTTCCAGTGACTGTTAGTGGCGTCCCTCTGTGTTGTGGTTGTGTTTCTCCTTGTGTTGCTCTGTACAGTGTAACAATGACCTCACAGACTTACTTCTGTGACTTAAGCTGTATATTGTGTATCTGCAGAGCCAAAGGCTTTCAACATCAGAGAATGACAAATGGCGCTATGAATGTTGAGATTGGAAACCCAGCTTATAAAATATATGAAGGAGAGCAAGATGACGATGTTGGAGAACTGCTGGACGCCGACTTCACACTGGATCCGGACAAAGTAAGATAGAGCAAACTACAGATTTTCATACTTTATTGCACTACTCTGTTAAAGTAATTTCGTCTTGTTTTCCAGTTCAAATATCAAAACATTATTAAATCAAGGTACATGTACTTGAGAAGCAAAGTTGACAGCTGATTGGTTCCTGCTGTATCAGCAGCCAATGAGCTCGCTGCTCAACCCTCAGATACTGTCCAGTATAGCAGTTTACAGTGCGCTTTCAGAAACCCTCCACCTTCCCCAGCTCCACCTGTAGATCTGCTACGGGTCATTCATACTCTATATTGTACAGCATCAGCATGTCTTACTCGCTCACAGCAGTGTGTCGTGTGTGTATTAGCAGTAGCAAATCCTGAACCTGCTCTGAAGAAGCAATAACAGCAGCGCAGCAGATCTAAGACCAAACATATCAACATTGTCATATCCATTACCATGACAAACACTCCGAGATTTGTCATCATGACAGAATTATATTTAAAGGGGGGGTATAATGCCATTTTCACAAGATGTAAAATAAGTCTCTGATGTCCCCAGAGTGTGTGTGTGAAGTTTTGTGTCTGTCCCTTTAAATGCAAATGAGCTGCTGCTCCCGGCACAGGGGGCGGAGCTTCAACAGCTTGTGTCCTTTTACCTCACACACACACACACACATGCACTGACCATTTCAAAAACTTTTAGCCTTTTATGTTCAAACCGGAGTCAGACAATGATGGAGAGACTCAAGAAGAAGTGACAACATGTAGAAGAACGTCTCGGTTACGGATGTAACCCTCGTTCCCTGAGTAGGGAACGGAGACGTTACGTCGAAATGACGACGAATGGGGTTCGCTTAGAAGCCTATCCTCTTCGAATATTAATAAAACGAGCCAATGGCAAGCAAATGCCATGGGTCTGCTGAATTTGCATAGCGTAACTCCGCCCCACAGTGTGGGTATATAAGGAAGTGAGCCGGCAACATGCAGATATGTTTCTTCGCTGAAGGAGCCAAGCTGAACTCAGGCTGTTCCAGCGGTACAGCGGAAGTGGCAGGAAGACGTAACGTCTCCGTTCCCTACTCAGGGAACGAGGGTTACATCCGTAACCGAGACGTTCCCTTTCGTAGTCACTTCGAGTTACGTCGAAATGACGACGAATGGGGTTCCCAGTCCAATCACGCCACCTCGGCTGTCTTCCAGTGCCCTGCGTAAGTCTGAGCTCCCTGTCGTGAGACTAGCACGGACGAAGGACTCCTACTTAACACAGGAATACCAAGGTACACTGGGAAGCATATCACAGTGGAAATATGCAATCAGTGCCCGCCCGAAGGGGGGGGACTTAAGAAAACACATATGACCCGGAGGGGGGTGCATACGGATAACACTGGGGTGTCCAGCCCGTAGGGTGGAGTATTTCAACCCCAGGGGTGGCAGACTGGCTTGCCAAGGGAAAGACACATGCTCGAAGGAGGCTTACAGTGGAAATACACACGTGGGGGTCGCCCAGCGGGGGAACCATGCACATGGTGGCACCTAGCCAACGCGAAAGCTGCCGGAGGCATAACTCTGGCGTTGACGTCAACAGCGCTGGAGGAACTCAGGGCTTATCAGGCTCACCTGAGGAGAATATCGCACGTATCCAGTCCGTGGAGTGGAATGGCGAGCAAGCGAAGACACCTGAGCGGGTCCTAGCACCGGCTGGTTGAAGCGAGTACTCGGGAGGACACTGGCTCCACTCGGAGATTGTAGAATCTGGCGAATGTGTTGGGTGTCGCCCAGCCTGCAGCTCTGCAGATGTCTGTTAGCGAGGCGCCATGCGCTAGAGCCCAAGAGGAGGCCACACTCCGGGTGGAGTGGGCCGTCACACCAAGGGGGCACGGTCGACCTTGCTGCTGGTAAGCCAAAGCAATGGCGTCCACTATCCAGTGAGACAACCTTTGCTTGGAGAGAGCCCTTCCCTTCAGCTTCCCACCATAACAGACAAAGAGCTGGTCTGAGGTCCTGAAACATTGCGTTCTGTCTACGTAAGCACGGAGGGCGCGTACTGGACAGAGCAATGCCAAGGCTGGGTCTGCCTCCTCCAGGGGCAGCGCTTGCAGGTTCACCACCTGGTCCCGGAAGGGAGTGGTGGGAACCTTGGGCACATATCCAGGCCGGGGTCTCAGGATCACGTGAGAAAAGGCCGGCCCGAATTCCAGGCACGCTTCGTCTACAGAAAATGCGTGCAGGTCCCCTACCCTCTTGATGGAGGCCAGAGCAACCAGGAGCGCTGTCTTAATTGACAGGAACTTAAGCTCCACTGATTGCAGAGGCTCAAAGGGAGCACTCTGCAGGGCAGTTAGTACCACTGAGAGGTCCCAAGAGGGAACGAGAGGAGGGCGAGGAGGCTGTAGTCTCCTCGCTCCTCTCAGGAACCTGATGACCAGGTCGTGCTTTCCCACGGACTTACCATCAACTGCGTCGTGATGTGCGGCGATAGCGGCAACATATACTTTCAGGGTGGAGGGAGACAGCCTTCGCTCCAACCCATCCTGCAGGAAGGAAAGCACGACACTGATCGGGCATGATCTGGGGTCTTCTGAGTGAGAAGAGCACCAAGAGACGAAGAGGTTCCACTTCAACGCGTAGGCATGTCTAGTGGACGACGCTCTAGCGGAAGTGATGGTAGCCACCACCGCTGGTGGTAGGGTACTCAAACCTGCCTCGTCCCGTCCAGGAGCCACACGTGGAGGTTCCAGAGATCGGGACGAGGGTGCCAAAGGGTGCCCCGTCCCTGAGAAAGGAGGTCCTTCCTCAGAGGAATTGGCCAGGGAGGTGCTGTCGCGAGGAGTACAAGTTCGGAGAACCAGGTTCGGGTGGGCCAGTGCGGCGCAACCAATATGACCTGCTCCTCGTCCTCCCTGATCTTGCACAGGGTCTGTGCAAGAAGGCTCACTGGGGGAAACGCATATTTGCGGAGGCCCCGGGGCCAGCTGTGCGCCAGAGCGTCCGTGCCGAGCGTGCCCTCGGTCAGGGAGTAAAACTGGGCGCAGTGGGACGAGTCGTGGGAGGCAAACAGGTCTACCTGTGCGTCCCCGAACTGATCCCAAATCAGCTGGACCGCCTGGGGATGGAGTCTCCATTCTCCAGGAAGAGGCTGAAGCCGTGAGAGCTCGTCGGCTGCACAGTTCAGGTCTCCCGGAATATAAATGGCTCGAAGCGACCTCAGATGCTTCTGACTCCATAAGAGGAGGTGGCGGGCGAGTTGCGACATACGGCGGGAGCGTAGACCACCTTGTCGGTTGATGTACGCTACTGTCGCGGTATTGTCTGATCGGACTAGTACGTGCTGGTTCTTGAGCAGCGCCCGGAAGCGGTGCAGAGCGAGACGTACTGCCAGCAACTCGAGGCAATTGACATGCCATAGGCGGTGGGGTCCTGTCCAGGAGCCCGCGGCAGCATGTCCATTGCACATGGCACCCCAGCCCGTGGAGGAGGCATCCGTTGACACAACAACATGCCTGGAAACTCGTTCTAAGGGCACTCCGGCCCGTAGAAAGCTGAGGTTCGTCCACGGGGAGAAGGTCTGACGGCAGGTCGGAGTAACTGGTACTCGGAGCTTGCCCTGGTGCCATGCCCACCTCGGGACTCGATCGTGAAGCCAGTGCTGAAGCGGTCTCATATGAAGCAATCCGAGCGGCGTTACCGCGGCTGCAGATGCCATATGCCCCAGGAGCCTCTGAAAAAGTTTCAGTGGAACCGCACTCTTGCTCTGGATTTGTCTCAGGCAAGTCAGCAGTGACTGCGCGCGCTCGCTCGTAAGCTGCGCGCACATGGCGACCGAGTCGATTTCCATACCGAGAAAAGAGATCCTCTGCACGGGGCAAAGTTTGCTCTTCTCCCAGTTGACCCGAAGGCCCAGACGGACTAGGTGCCGGAGCACTAGGTCCCTGTGTTCGCAAACCTGGTCCCGAGAGTGAGCTAGGATTAGCCAGTCGTCGAGATAATTCAGGATGCGAACCCCGTGTTGCCGTAGCGGCACAAGGGCTGCCTCGACGACCTTCGTGAAGACGCGAGGAGACAGGGCCAGCCCGAATGGGAGGACCGCGTACTGGTATGCCTGCCCCTCGAAAGCAAACCGTAGAAACGGCCTGTGTCGAGGAAGAATGGAGACATGAAAGTAGGCGTCCTTCAGGTCGATCGCTGCAAACCAATCCTGTGGCTGCACACATTCGAAAATGCGCTTGGCCGTGAGCATCTTGAACGGAAGCCTGTGAAGGGAACGGTTCAAGACGCGCAGATCCAGGATTGGTCGTAACCCACCGGTTTTCTTGGGGACAATGAAGTAGGGGCTGTAGAAGCCGGACCTCATTGCGGCTGGAGGGACAGTCTCGATCGCACCCTTCGCCAGCAGGGTGGCGACCTCCGCTCTCATGACAGGGGCATTGCCACCGACCATAGTGAAGCGGACTCCCCTGAAGCGGGGAGGAGACCGCGCGAACTGAATCGCATAGCCGAGCCTGATGGTCCGCGCGAGCCAGCGGGACAGGTTGGGAAGCTCTAACCAGGCTCCCAAGGACTGTGCCAGCGGGGTCATGCGGACGACAGACGTCCCCGCGGGGGTGCAGCGAAGCGGAATGACCGGCCCGGACGTGGGTGGCATAGCGGCCCGGTGTGGGGGCACGGTCATTAGCCGCGTCCTGCCAGAGGGAGCCAGGGAAGGACCAGCGTTCCACGGGGGCGTGCTCTGGCAGGGGTCTGGCGACAGAAGGGGATGAGAGCGGCGGGGCCCGTGGGCGGCGCGCACTGTCATTCCCTTCTGGGGGCTCAGAGATGGGGATATCAGTTCTTTCTTTAACCACATTAGGGTGCTGCCCACCCGTGGGTGAGCAGCGGGGAGTGGAGAACAAAGGATTCTCCCCCGGCCCTCCACCGGGGGAAGGAGTGGTCCTGCTACCAACTCCTGAGAAGAACTGATGGCCATCTCTGAGCAGCCCGTCTCAGGAGCGCCGCTTGGCCTGGCGTTTAGCGGGGCGCGGGGCTGGAGAGGGCTGGGGCGCCTGCCTGCGGCGTCCTCCACGACGCGGCCCGGGTGAAGGCTGCTGCTGGGGCCGTGCGGGAGGGGCGGGAGCCGCGGGAGGGCGCCCTCGGCGGCGAGCAGGCTGAGGCGTCTGAACCGACGGCTGGGTGGAGGCAGCAGCGGGCCGTCGGGGCAGAATATGACGAATAGCCTCAGTCTGCTTCTGGGCGGTTGAAAACTGTTGGGCAAAATCTTCAACCGCTCCGCCGAAGAGGCCAGCCTGGGATATGGGGGCGTCAAGCAGACGAGTCCGCTCAGCGTCCCTCATATCGGCCAGGTTGAGCCAGAGGTGTCTCTCCTGGACCACACTAGTGGACATCACCTGGCCCAGGGAGCGTGCGGTCACTTTCGTCGCCCGGAGAGCGAGGTCAGTGGCGGCACGCAGCTCATTGAAGAGCCCTGGGTCAGTCCTCCCCTCGTGCATGTCCCTGAGCATCTGGGCCTGGTAGACCTGCAGAGTGGCCATGGCATGCAATGAGGCGGCTGCCTGCCCCGCAGCTCTATAGGTCTTCGCCACCAGGGTCGACGAAAACCTACAGGCCTTGGAGGGGTGCTTAGGATCACCACGGGAAGAAGCACTCTGTGGACACAGTTGCATCGCAACAGAGCGTTCAACCATAGGCACCCCAGTGTACCCGTAAACAGCCGCCTGATCGAGAGGAGGAAAGGCGGAGGAGGTCGCCGAGCGATCACGGGAAGACAAGGGTGTCTTCCAGGACCTCGAGACCTCCTCATGCACATCCGGGAAGAAAGGCATTGGGGTTGGACGCCGACGTGAATCGGCGGCCGCGCCCAAAAACCAATCGTCCAGACGCGAGCGCTCGGGGCAGGGTGGCGGATTGCACTCTAACCCGATGCTCGCGGCTGCCCGGGAAAGCATGGCCGTCAGCTCGGGATCAGGATCGGGCAATGCTGACGCGCCCGGAGGCGGCAGCACAGCCGACCCCTCATCTCCCGAGGACTCCTGCCCACCTTGTGATGCTGTGATCGACATAGCATCGTCATTAGGAGCGCCAGACGGCGCACTCGGTCCGCCGCCGACCGTTGGCCGGGACTGATCGAGCGCATCATCTGGTCGGCTCGCGGGTTGCGGCACTTGAGAGGGGGATGTGGCCCGAGGACGAATCGTCGGTTGTTGTTGCCACACCGTCACCCTCAGGTCACCCTGGCCACCAGCCGAAGTACCAGCTCTATTACTAGAGGGGGTAGATCGGGGTGTGGATGAGGGGACTCTCACTCTTTCGAGATCACTGAGTCTCGACCGTAGTGTCGCGATGGTCATGTTTCCGCAATGAAAACATGAGTCATCCACAAGCGCTGCTTTGGCGTGCTCTAAGCCCAAACACGCAAAACAGCGATTGTGCCCATCTAAATCAGACAGCCAGTGACCACAACCAGAAGGGCACGGGCGATGCATCTTTAAAAAGACGTGCCACGCGCTTTGCTCTTTTAGAGAGAAGGAGAAATCCCCGCAGATGCTGAAGCGACCAGGGAGAGAACACACACACACTGGCAGATCACTGCTCAGATCGCAGGGAATGTGCACTCGCTGGAACTCGCTGTCACACCAACACCTGGAGGGAAGCTCGTCTCGAAGAGGAATAGAGATGATACTCAGGATGGCTTGTGGAGTGAAGGATAAACTTGGCTCCGAAAGCGAAAACATATCTGCATGTTGCCGGCTCACTTCCTTATATACCCACACTGTGGGGCGGAGTTACGCTATGCAAATTCAGCAGACCCATGGCATTTGCTTGCCATTGGCTCGTTTTATTAATATTCGAAGAGGATAGGCTTCTAAGCGAACCCCATTCGTCGTCATTTCGACGTAACTCGAAGTGACTACGAAAGGGAACAGGACATTTCTGAATGGTTAGTTGATGAATTTATGTAGCTGATGTCTTTTATCTTCTAGTCATTGATTAGCATATTCTGTCTTGATAATCTATAAATCGTGTTCCGGGGGCGGGGTTTATGTCGTGTAGTTCCTACCAGCCGTTTGTTGTAGTCCTTAAAAAGGAATTTCTTTAAAAGCAAATATCTCCCTTTGCTTTGAACTTTGAGCGTTGTAACTTTGCAGATGTTGTTTATTCTCAAACAGCAACATTACACACCAACTAAAGTTAGAAAAGTGAAATCATAATCACCCCCCCCTCCCCCCCATCAATTTAAGGATGCATAAAATGTATTTAAAGTCACAATAAAGACATTAATAGTTTCACATAAGATCCTATTTTAAATAAATGCTGTTCTTTTGAACTTCCAATTCATCAAAGAATCCAGAAAAATAAAATGTATCACGGTTTCCACAAAATTATGAAGCAGCACAACTGTTTTCAACATTGATAATAATCAGAAATGTTTCTTGAGCAGCAAATCATCAATTTAAAATTATATCTGAAGGATCATGTGACACTGAAGACTGGAGTAATGATGCTGAAAATTCAGCTTTGATCACAGGAATAAATTACACTTTACTATATATTCACATAGAAAACAGTTGTAATATTTTTTTTACAGTATTACAAAGAGGGCATAACTATGATTTGGAACAATCTTTGTGTCAGGAGTGTGTGTACGGTGTGATTAGACTTACATAAGTCCTGTATTAGATGTAGGCAGGTGGAGCTGGGGAGGTGGAGGGGTTCAGAGGACTGGCCTACAGCGAACACCAACCCAGACTATTGAAATTTTGAGCAAGCAATCTCATTGGCTGCGGAATGAGCACAGGCCAATCAGCTTTTGTCATGTCGTAATCATGTGACTGTAAATCAGCCTGCGCCCTCTTGTGTTTCACGACCGAACCAGATAATCCCATACGTTTCCAACTTGTGTCTTTTGTAGCCGACCAACTTCACGAATCCCGTGTATGCCACTCTTTACATGGGAGCGCACACCAGCCGTAACTCCCTGGCCAGCACAGATGAGAAGAAGGAGCTGCTGTCCCGGGGCGACGAGGAGCCGCTGGTGGACCCGCTGGCTTAGACCCGCCATCCGTTTGGGCCAGACATGGAAAATGCCATTTGCCTTTTAGAGAAAAAGAAAAAGAAGAAAAAAAAACATGAAGAAAATCAATGATTAAGTGTTAACACTGTATAAAATGTACAAAATGAAGGACTACTTTTGTATGTGATTGCAGTATTATATTTTGTTCTTTTACAATTCTTCTGGTCACAACTAAACATCACAAGAGCAAAAGATACATTTTCTAAAAAAAAAAAAAGATGTAGTTTTTGGTTTCAATTTTTAGGTCACCTCCCTTTTACCTTAATAGCCACTACCTCTGTGCAATATGGAGTCAAAAAGAAAAAGATTGGAACAATGACATTTTTTATTTTTGTATGAGATGTATAGAGAAAAATGTTGTTCCATCAGTTGTTGTATGTTTGACTGTGTGGAGAGGGCAACTTTGACATGGAACCAGTGTTTGCTTTAAACTTACTACGATATCAAGCAGATGTGCCAGTTTTACTACTCTCGTTGTAGATTCATAATTATAATTATTTATGAGGATAATCAGTTTCCCGTGCACAGATCCAAACCATTGCAATATTACTTATGCTTATAACAAACTTTTACAGAACCGATTTTTTAAGTGAGAATGTCGGTGTTGTAGATTTGGACACACTTGACTGAAATGTTTCTCATGATCTTAAAACCTTTTGATTGAAAGGCTTCTGCTTAACTGCTTGAAATTAGTTTTATAGACAACAATAAATTGTGCCTATATATGAATCTCTGCAAACCTAAACGTCTTTGTTCAAATGTAAAAAATGAAATGAAATGGGAACACGGAGAGTGAAGGAAAAGCAGCACACATGGAATTACACAATATTAAAGATTTAACATTTTGGTCACTACATAATTGCCATATTTCAGTTGGATAGTAAAGAATGAGTTAGTGTGTCCTAACTTTTGACTGGTACTGTATTTATTTTCAGATGAATGAAATGAAGTGTGGGTTATTGAAGGAGAAAGCAAATCCCAAAACAACAGAAGGCACATTTGTGCGTTGGTTGTAGTGACGTGTTTTTTGAGCACCTTTAAACTGGTTAATGACATTAGAAAGTGAATTTTTACACTTGTTTATACTTGTTTTTAAAATGTCAGTTAAAGATGAAAAACTGATGTGTTCTAATATTGACACACTTTCATCTTGTCTTTTGTAATCTGCCTCTGAAATATACCATCCATCATGTTGCTTATACTTTTAAAATGTATGCTTATTTTTTTTGTTCTCAGTAAATCCATATTCTCCTGCTCAGCTGATTGCTGACGTGCTGCTTTTGTCAGAATACTTATCAGCCATATTGTAAAACATCTTCCAAAAATTACAAACAAAGAACAATAACAACAACCATGTGCAATCATCATCTCAGATCACGGACTAATGCCAGATCTTCTTCAGCTCAACTCTTTTAGTACAAAATACATGGAAGGTTTAAGTTTTATTATATTTTTAAGGATATATAATAATATATATATATATATATATACACTCTAAAAAATGCTGGGTTGTTTCAACCCAATTTTGGGTCAAATATGGACAAACCCAAACGTTGGGTTAAAAATGTAGGCTACTTTATAAATTTAATCCAACGGCTGGGTTTGTCCATATTTGACACAAAATTGGGTTGAAACAACCTAGCATTTTTAGTGTATATATATATATATATAATATATATATATATATATATAATAGGATTTTTTTTTACAATTTTACACAAACAGATAGGCTACATACAAAATAAGGAATCCAGAGAAACTGCTAATTGTGCATTTTTTTTCAGAGCTGTATAATAAAAATACTGTTCAGTGTTGGCTCTGGAGCTTAGGCTATCAACGATACCTCTGGCAAATCATTATATCAGTCATCATTAAACACACCACAATATGTAAACCGTTGTATATTGATGAACATTTATTTTCTAAGTTCAAATTATTTATAGACTGACGCGTAATTATGTGATCAGGAGAGGACGCACAGAGGCGCTGGCTTTAAAACAGTGCAAGAAAGAAACTCTTTTAAAAAATCGTGTTTACTCCGCCCAGTGGCCGTCTAGTGATTGGAGAAACAAAGCTTTTCGAATCTTTGAATCAATTGAATCAAAATGATTCACTGGTTCGAATCGCTGAATCGACACACGCTGGCGCCCCCTGCTGGTTAGAACAGTGCAAATGCAGCGAAAACTTGCATAATAAAAACACTTTCACAAACCAATTGGAAATGTTTTATTGAAATTGTAATGAAAACATATTATCTGATACCATTAAATATAAAGTGTCTTTATAATATGTGCTATTTCATTAAATTGCAGGGCTTGTTCTAGCTTGTTTTATGGAGAGCTTAGTTAATCAGACCAATAGAAGACTATTAACAAAAACTCTTCCCTTTTATTATACAAATATTTCATTAAAATGTACAAAAAAACCAAAACGGTAATGGGTTAATGGGTTAAAAGTTCAAAGCCAAAGAGATGATCGACCCCTAGCGGCGAACTACGGAAACATCGAAAAGGCAATGACGCAACGAAGCCTCGTTTACTGTAATCACGTGGTACGCACTCCGAATCTCTGTTTCGAAACAAATGATTCGCCAAGGTTTCGAAGCTTCACGTCGATTTAAAGCGCCCATCACTAGTTACACGTTTAAATGTAAGTATTGTGTTTTAATTTACTCAAATAGCTAGCGATACAAATGTTAAAAAGCCAAGCGTCTTAAAAAAAACCTAAAAATATCGTTTAAACAATCCGTTAAGTTAGCTGAGCCACTGCATTTGTTCGGTGCTGTGGGGCAAAACGGTAACGTTAACGTTACTATGCTATATAGCATTTCGGTGTGTTTTCTGAGGGAGCAGACTGCTCAATTTATCAAACTGAGGGGCGAAACTTGTGAATTATTCTCCAGAGACAGAAATTCAGCCGGTGTGGCTTGAAGGTAAGACAACAACCCGTTAAATCTCTATAAACAATCTTGTCCTGATGGTTACAGTTAAATGAAAAGTCCTCACCCATACAAAAACCACAGCAATAAGACGATAGATAGATAGATACTGTTTATCTTTGTTGTGTTTTTGTAGTGGTGTCATGCCAGCTTTGGTCATGTTTTAACCAAATTTGGGCGTCCATATCTATGATTTCTGGGGGATTTTTGTGTCTGCCCTCGCGTGTAATTTTTTTATCTTCCTAAGTTTGCATTCCTGTGTTAATATGTTTCTCAAGTGTTTCCTTTTTCTCGTCATTTTGCTTTCAGTGTGTGTAAGTTAGCTGCATCCCTTCGAAGGTCATCGATAAATGAGACTGTCTAACAACACACGGAGGAGGATTTCATATTTGTGATCTAAATGTTAATAATTCAAGGAAGTCCTGCGATTTAAAGCCTCAGATGGATGTGCACAATAGAAAAACTCACCAGCAGGTACATCGTGCCCGACCAGGCATCTAATAAAAACATGTACAATTGATCTGGAATAGACAGCTCTTTAAAAATAACTATTTGAATGTTGTCATAATAAACTTTTATTTTATTTTATTTTTACAGATGGATGATGCTACTGGTCCAAACAACTCTCCTCACCAGGTACATTCATGTTCATCACACACGAAAATCATTCTACAGTCTCTCTTCGTTGTGTTTGTTTTGATGGTAATGTAGTGAGGATTAGTACACGTAACAGTTTAATGTTGTGTATTCAGAAGGTTAGTGCTAGTGGAATATTTAGGGCTGATTTTAACCTTCACAGGGATTTGTTTTTGTTGTTTTTTGGTGAATTGCTCTGTATTCTGGACACTCATAACGTTCCCACAGCACACTTTCAGTCACTAGCTGCGTATATATGGACCCTAATAATCCATTTGTAATCGAACTAGTAGCACAATCGAAATATAAAAATCACATGTAACCACGTCAATTATAATAAATTGGTCAAATCCGATTTGGATTGTAAGGGTAAAGGCTGATTTAAACGTATGTGTCGAACCTACGCGGTAGCTACATCTACGCTATAGAGCTGGTAAGTCCCGCCCCCTCCGTAAAACCCCGCTGGACCTCAAAGTTGAAAAACCGTCAATGCAAGTGAATGGGAGAAAATAATTATTTTCTGGTCCCGTTTGAATTGTGCCATGAATGTGAACATATGTTGTCTGTGAATTTTTTATATAATCTTTCATGTTACAAGTTTGACAGTATATGGTATGATTCGTCGGCTAGCAGTTGTGGAAAAGAAATAACGAGAAAGACTACATGTCGCCTATGTGACGTCACCCCATAAAGTTGACTTACCCGTGGTTTTCGCCAACCTCAACGATTTTGTCCTCTCCCTGAAAGAAGGCGGTGAAGTGCACCAAAGACACAGCCATGTCTAGCGGGATCCGTGAGCTAGAGCCGTGTGCTAGTGGTGTTGACGTTTCAAACGCGTCGAAAGCAGCGAAGAGTTGTAGTCCACAAAGTGCTCTCACACAAAGTCTACCCGTATCAAACTTCTACCCGCTAAATTGTAGCATTCTTCACACGAAAGATTATATAAAAAATTCACAGACAACATATGTTCACATTCATGGCACAATTCAAACGGGACCAGAAAATAATTATTTTCTCCCATTCACTTGCATTGACGTTTTTTCAACTTTGAGGTCCAGCGGGGTTTTCGGAAGGGGCGGGACTTACCAGCTCTATGGCGTAGCCTGACGGTCGACCTCTCCAAAAAATGTTGCAACGTCTCAATTCTACGCGGACCACAAGCGCTGTGATTGGTCTGATAGAAGTGAACCAATCACCAAAGAAGAAGTGCTGTGATCGGTCTACATGTGTAATTGCGCGTCGACGCGGACAACATTGCAAAAGTATAAATGAAACCGATGCATAGCCTACAGCGTAGAACATACTGCGCAGAAGTATGAATCAGCCTTAACTCTTTATAATTAGTATAGTGTAATAAAGTACTTATAAATCATTTGCAAAGTTAATTAATAGTTTATAAACTGTAGCTAATAGACTATACAAATACAAAATATAAATAGTGAGTTCTTCTTTCATTGTCACTGTAATTAACAAATTATTATTGTTTAATTAGCTCATATGTAAAGAGTTATATAATGCTTTAACAACTTATTAACAGAAAATTATATTAATTAAGTGCTTTAAACCAACCTTTATTAGACAGTAATTCCATTTATATTCAGTGTTCATTAAAACACATTAAGCGCGCACACACACACACACACACACACACACACACACACACACACACACACACTTCCCATATCCCTAAACCTACCCATCACAGGAAACATTCTCCATTTTAAAAAATTTAATAAAACATTGTTTTTTATGTTTCTTAAGCTATTTGAATTACGAGGACTCATAAAATGTCCTCATAAACCATGTTTATGTTGTAAAACCAGTGTAGTACACATGTCATTATTCAAATTTTTGTCCTCATAAATCACATAAACAAGAGCACACACACACACACACAAACTCTACCCCTAAACCTGCCCATCATAGAAAACATTCTGCAGTTTTTACGTTTTCCAAAAAAACTCATTCTGTGTGATTTATAAGCTTGTTTCCTCATGGGGAACTCAACTTCGGTCTCCACAGTGCCACGAGTCCACATGAGTCTGTGTGCATTCAGGTTGAAGTCCCCAGCGGGATAGAAAAACATGAACACACACACAAAAGTATATTAGCTATACTTGTGAGGACATTCCATAGGCGTAATGGTTTTTAATAAAACGCTGTTTATTATGTTTTTAAAGCCATTTGAAATACGATGACTCAGGAAATGTCCTCATAAATCACGTTCACGTTGTAATACCAGCTTAATACCAATGTCATTATACAAATTTCTGTGCTCATAAATCACAAAAACAACCACGCACGCACGCACACACACACACACACACACATTTGGTTTGCATGTTTTATAGGGAGTTTTATACAAACTATTTTTTCCCCTAAACCGTACTGATGTATTTTAACAACGTGATTGTGAGTATTTGTATGTAAATCATATAGACAGCATTACCGTATTTATATATTTATTTTTTTAAAGTGGTTATGTTTAGCTTCGGAGATAGGCTTAATATATTTGTAGACATTCTTATGAACTCTTAATAATAATGCAATTAAAGCACTTAATGTAATTTTCCCATATGAGCTATTTAAACAATAACACTTTGTTAACTACAGTGACAATGAATGTTGTTGTTGTTGAATATAGTGTAATAAATGTCATTCAAAAATCCTCATTCCACTCACGCAGACTCTTTTGGGCACGAAGGGCCATTTTTACCGCTTGATAAACATAAGCAGCACGGATCAGGACCTCTCCTAATCAGGTTAACTAGGTTAAGATGGTTAGTATGCGGCAACAGAGGTTGGCAACAGCGAGAACCTCTGTAAATTTGTGCAGTGTGCGCATTACAAAAGATCAAATCTGATTTGAAGCTTGTCACATACAAACACGCTTCATTTAGCTTTCATGTAAACTATGTTCAGATTCATAAATCGGAATGATTTCATTTTGATTGAAACAAAAAGTGTATGTAAACGTAGCTAGTGTCTGATAGAGCTGCACGATTCTGGAGAAATTTCATTATTTTGTATATGTATAAATCACAGTGTCATCAGCATAAAAGTGTACTTTTGCTTGAACGTCCTTACCTAAATCATTTATAAAAACAGAGAACAGAATAGGTCCCAGAATAGACCCCTGGGGGACCCCTTTAGATATCCCAAGAAACTCAGATTTGTGGCCCTCTGCATGGACACACTGAGTCTGATCTACAAAATAGTTTCTAAACCATTTAACAGCATTGGGACAGAAACCCACATCCCTAAGTTTGTTCAGCAACAATTTATGATCTACAAAATCAAACGCCTTGGATAAATCCAGACTGCGGCAATTAACATTTTGTCAAAAGCTAAATGACATGTATTTTGTTTAGTTGCCAATCCAGAATCGCGGGAGAATCATGATCTCTATTTTAAACCAAAAAGAAAAATATTCTCAATTTATTCAGAATCGTGCGGTCAAATGTTTAATAGACAATAAGCAGAATCGTTGTCATTTAGGAATAAGGGTATTTGAATCGAGATCATGATCTTTTAATGAGTAATTATGCAGCTCATAGTACCAACTGTTACATAAAACCCCAGTAAAGTCGGTTTTATTCAAATGTGTGTCCAGACAGAAATTTATTTATTTATTTTTAAGTCTCTTTCGATTTCAAATACTATACTAATGCAAAATGTTGTTTATACTTTTGTTTTTTGTTTACAGATTGTGTCGCAGTTCCGAAATGAAAATGAGATTTTTGTACCGAGACTGAGATGGACTGGAAATAGCATGGTAAGTTCTCAAGTCAAACTCAAAAATGCCATTTTGTTCTGAACTGGGATTGTGCTTAGAGCTGCAAACAGCATTTATTCTCATTATCAATTACTCAGTGAATGGACTTTATGCACAGCTGCACTACTTCCTGAACTTTAGCCAGCTCCTTTGTTTCTTGTCTGCCATTATTGGACAAACTGATTAATCCAGGTGTGCCTGACCAACAACAATAATCAGACACACCTGGATTAATCAGTTTGTCCAATAATGGAAGACAGGAAACAAAGGAGCTGGCTAAAGTTCAGGAAGTAGTGCAGCTGTGCCTAAAGTCCATTGTATTCTTAAAGTGTCAGGAATTGAAGACACGTGCGCACGCACGCTGCTAGTTCATGTTTAGAGCACTAGAGTATATGAAACATGTCCATAAAAACTTGAAACGCGGTTGCTCCGGTCCGTATATGATCTTGTATGATCCGCATTGCGAGCGTTGTTAAACTCATCGTAGCGTTCGGCGCAGAAACCGCTCTCATGCGCGTTGTTGTTACATGTTGTTTGAATTCTCCACTGTAATGTGATCTCATGAGTAATCCAGCGCAGTGATTGGGTTAAGAGTTCATTCTCATGAATAAATGCAGAGAAACACTCAGAACTGAGATTCCGTGACGTTGCTTCGACTTGGCTTTTCAACCCTTTTTTTAAAATCAGTTTTTATCAGATGTAGAGATGCCCCGATCGATCGGCCAGGGACTAGAACCCTGACGATTAATAGTTGAGAAAGATAACGCCTGTTGTGCAACAGTATATTGGATCTGTGCATAAAGTCTTAAAGTCACAGCAGCCTAATATTCCTTGCTGCTGTCTGTCATGTTAATCAAAAAACAAAAGACAGAAAATCACTCGCTGCTCTTGACTGAATAACTTTAATTGTAAGCATTAATCTGTATTTCATTTTTAAAATTAAGACTATCCAGTGATATTTTACTTTTGATTTAATTTAATTTCTGTTGTATTTCTTACCGGAATACTAACTTACTGTCAGACCCAGCTGAAAAACTTAAAGCCATGTTTATTTCATATCTCTCTTTTTTCAATTGCATTTATTTATGCCGTTGTTTGCAATTTGTTTATTTGTTCTTATTTTATTACTTATTACTTTCTACTTTTGTTTTTTACGAAAAAAATTTAGCATTGAAGGAAAATAGATGCTGTCAATTATAGTGCCTGGAAAGAAAATTGTAATCTACAAAAATCTGTATCGGCAGGTCTCACTTAAAAAAAATCGTAATCGACCAAGAAAATTACAATCGGTACATGTCTAATCAGATCTCCTTTTTTTTGTCAGATCAACGGTCCAAAATATTGCAAAAATTACTTGAACGATTAAGAGATGATCAAAATACACATTTGCACATTTATTTCTGTTAATTTTCTAATTAATTCAATAATTGTGACAGTTCTATATGTTTTATATTCTATATTTACAGTTCTATATTTATGTATAGGCCTATATATTATTTTTTTTGTTTAGATGAAAGACATGGATCTTCAAGATTCTTACGATCTCTATGATTCTACATCAGAGAGTTCAGATTCCTACATTTCAGATATCTTTTCCGAAACTGACAGTGATGATAATAACCTCATACCAGACCAGACAAAACTTCAGCTTCTTGACGAAATGGATGTTGATGAATCTGGCTCAGCGAGTTCCCCCGTCTGCGAGACAACGTCTGACAAAATGACCTTTGATAGGCACAGCCCTACATCTGAAGCGTCTGGCACAGCAGAAGAACCCTGTTCAAGTCAGAACACTAAAGACGGCATAGTTGTCAGTGCATACCAGAAAAGAGGAGGCAGCCGAGTGTACGACAAGAGACATTACTGCTTGTATTGCCATAAGCCTTATGCTAAGATGGCAAGGCATCTGGAAGGCTCACATAAGAAAAAATCTGATGTGGCGAAAGCTCTAAGCTTTCCGAAGGGATCCAAGGAGAGAAGAAAACTGCTAGATTATATTCGCAACAGAGGAAACTATGCTCACAATGCTGCGGTTGTGAAATCAGGAAAGGGGGAACTAGTGCCCTTTAAACGGCCACCTAAAGAAGCGCAGGCAGATGATTTCATGCACTGTGTATACTGTCAAGGGCTTTTCATAAGAAAGGTCCTGTGGCGACATATGCGTTATTGTAGACTTAAACCTCGCTCAGTCACCCCCAAACCAGGAAAATTTCGTGTTCAGTCTTTGTGTAGATACACAGGGCCTGTGCCTTCAAACATAACTAAACAACTGTGGGGAGTAATCACTACCATGACCCCTGACCCGATCACGGATATAATAAAAAATGACAAAGTAATTGTTGATTTTGGACAGCACTTGTTAAACAAAGGTGGGGTTTCAGCCCAGAATAAACAGGGCGTGCGAGAGAAGATGCGAGAATTGGGAAGGCTGCTTGACAATGCTAGGAGAGTCACCACCTTAAAAACAATGAAAGATTGTGTAAATCCAAAGAAGTACATGGAGACTGTCAAAGCTGTCAAGTACACATGTGGGTATGACATTGAATCTGACAAGTTCTTGATTCCAACACTCGCCACCAAGCTTGGGAATTCCCTAGTTAAAGTAAACAAAGTCTTGAAAGCTCAAGGTTTACTCTCAAACAACAAAGAGCTTGTGAAGAACGCCAGTGAGTTTCAAGAGATCCACGAGGAGAAGTGGAACGAGATGATCTCGGCTACAGCGTTGAGGAACATCAGGGAAGCGAAGAGTAACGTGCCCACTATCATGCCCTTTACTGAAGACGTCCAGAAAATGCATGCGTATCTCAGTCAAGTGCAAGATAAGTGGAACAGTTCCCTCTCTGAAAGTCCCTCTACTAAAGCCTGGATGGAGCTGGCGAAGGTGTGTCTAGCCCAGGTGACTCTCTTTAACCGGCGCAGGGAAGGAGAGGTGGCCAACATGCCTTTGTCTGCATTTTTGTCAAGAGACAAGTTTGATCCGCATGTGGATGTGGGCTGGGCGCTCTCCGAAGTGGAAAAAATACTCTGCAGAAACTTCTCAATGATAGTCACCAGAGGAACGCAAGGTTGGCCCGTTCCAATTCTTCTGACTCCCAAAATGTTGAGTGCCTTAGACCTTCTTGTTCAGCAGAGAGAGGCTTGTGGGGTTCTGAAAGACAATGGGTTTTTGTTTGCGAGGCCAGAAGCCATGACGCATCTCCAAGGGTCAGACTGCCTCCGTGGCTTCGCAAAAGCGTGTGGTGCAAAGTTTCCCAAGTCACTGACATCTACCAAACTGCGAAAGCAAGCCGCGACCCTTTCAACAGTGCTGAATATGACCGACACAGAGATGGAGCAGCTCGCCAACTTTCTTGGACATTACATAATAATCCATCGTGAGTTCTGCCGGCTCCCTGAGAAGACCCTGCATCTCGCCAAGATCAGCAAAGTATTAATGGCTCTCGAGCAAGGACGATTAGCGGAGTTCCATGGCAAGAACTGGGATGAAATTGGGATCGATCCTGACGGTGTGTTCATTTATTTGGCAATTTTACAATAAGGTTCATTAGTTAATGTATTAACTAACATGAACTAACACTGAGCAATACATTTTGATTACACTTTATTTTAAGGTTTCATTGTTACAGAGTAATTATATATTTAAGTAATATTAATTAGCTACATGTACTTACTTTAGGGTTAGTGTAGGATTAGGATTTGGTTGAGGGTTAGTTGCATGTAATTATGCATAATTTACTGTTATTACTATGGTAAGTACATGTAACAAGGATACTGTAAAATAAAATGTTACCTACATTTGTTACAGTATTTATTCATATTTATTAATGTTAGTTAATAAAAATATAGCTGTTCATTGTTTGTTAATTTTATTCACGGTTACTAAGATTAATTAATGCTGTAGAAGTACTGTTCATTCTTACTTCATGTTAACTAAAGTAGTTATGAACCTTATTGTAAAGTGTTACCATTTGTTATATTTTTGTTATTTTTTCCTGTTTACCACTTTCTGCTGAATCACGTTGTGAAGCTGTGCTTTGTATGACCTCCACAGAGAAAGTTGTAAACTGTGACGAGGAAGACGGCCACATACCGGAGGGACACTGTTCATCTACTGTTTATGGTTTGTATTACTCAACTTCAAGTAGCTTTACTGTCATTTGAAATGATTACTATTGCTATGTCTTATATAATTCTTTGAACATGCTAGATGGATTTCTGTTTTTCCAAAATAAATCCAAAAATGTTGATGAATGAATGTATAAAAAGTAGGGCTGGGGGAATTAAAGCGTTAATCGTTGCGATTAATTTGAGATGTTTAACGCATTAAAAAATGTGTGTGTGTGTCGTTCACGGCCCAAATGCTCCAAGCATGTACCGATCACGCACTGGAAAAGCAAAGTCCGCTCAAATAACGTGAGTTTTCTCAGTACACTTCTGTTTGCAATAGCCCTACTGAGCTGGTATAGTCATGCTGGGCAACAATGGTAAAATTACCTGCTCTGATCACATGATGTGGTAATAATAGCTTTGTATGACTATATTTTATTTTGATAATTTGTAAAAAAAAAAAAAAAAAAAAAAATCTGTTAAATCTTAGTATGTTGCATAGAACTGAATGAAGAATAATACAGTGGGGAGAACAAGTATTTGATACACTGCTGATTTTGCAGGTTTTCCCACTTACAAAGCATGTAGAAGTCTGTAATTTGTATCTCTTCAACTGTGAGAGACGGAATCGAAAACAAAAATCCAGAAAATCACATTGTATGATTTTTAAATAATTAATTTGCATTTTATTGCATGCGACTAAAACGTAATTTTTTTCCTCTTGTGATAAGTCATTCCAAAGATTATGGCAACAGATGTCGCTAGGTTTACATTTATCCCAGCAACCGCACTAGCCATTATTATTAATGGAAGGAGACGTATGTGTTATCTCACCATTAATGGAGAGGAAATCCCCTTATACTGTGAGCGGCACTTATGAGGAGTTTCTGGGTGTTTCTCCCTCATTTCTGCTTCGAGGTCTTGAATGTGGCATTTCTTTGTTGTTTAGAATCCTGTATTCCCGTAATTCTTTTGTCTTTTATGAGTTAAAGGGGTCATGACATGTTTTTTTTTTATTTTATTATTATGTTCCCTTAGGTGCAATTATAGTATTACTATAGTTTTTTTTACAAAAAACTTTTAAAATGTAGTGATTTATGACCTTTTCCCTGTTTCTCATCCTCTGATTCAAACAGTCTGTTTTGGGGGTGTTTCCCCTTTAAGAGTTCAGTGTTAACGCCCACTGTTATGATTGGCTAACGTCAGTGCCTACATCAATTATTAACGCCCCCAGCCAGAACATTTGCGGATTCAGCGTAGTTTAACATGGATCCAGAACGAGCTGTATTTAGAGCTTGATTAAATAAATGATTCGTTTATAATGGGGAGGACGTCTTAAGCTATGAAACTTGCAGGACGTTTTAATGGTACAAAGACCTCTTATATACCAAAAGATCAAGGCAAATTTGGTTTCTCATGTCATGACCCCTTTAAATAAATAACTCTGTCTCGTCTTCTGACCAAACCCACCGCGCCGTATACGCCAGGTGACCTGTAAATGCGGAAAAACTGTTTCCATTGCAGTTTTGCAAAATACTGATGTAGGATTCCGAACTATTCGCTATTCTTTGTCCTTTTATTTATTTCTTTTTTTCTGACCACTTTCAGGTAAAACTACCCAGAGGAAAAAACCCTGGCAGCAGACAGAGGTCCAGGCGGTGCAAAGGCACATGATGCATTTCATCACATCTTGTACTGTACCAGCAAAGAGTGACTGTGAGAAGTGTTTAAAGGCTGAACCAGAAGCTCTGAAGAACCGGGACTGGAAGAACCTGAAATTCTTCATATATAACCGCATTACAGCTTATAAAAAGACTTTGCAGTGCAAATAATATGAAGATTACCAACTCTGGTAGCATGGCAGTTTTTGTATACATTTGCCTTTTTCCATGTTGCAAGTTGTTCCAGAGATACCTACTTTTCTTCTAAACTGGTCAAAACTCCAGACAAACTTGTAGGATATTGATCAACTTTATTGTTAGACCAGTAATTTTCAGCTTGTGGCCTTTATCAGTCATAAACATACTGCAAACATCATTTCAAATAGGGTACGTGTGAGGCAAAAAAAACAACAACCAAATATTTACATCCACACACATAAAAATTCAGTATCCTACAAGTTTTGCTAGAGTTTTGAGCTAGTTTTTGTTTATATTTGTATGTCTCTACCTGAAATTTTTTATACTTTTTAGTATTATAACGATAGTTTGTTTTGAGGTTCATGCAAGTGGAAAGGTTTAAAGGTTAGACTTGATGGTTTTGACAATATCCAGACAGTAATCTTTGTATATAATGGAGAATGGATGATTTTTTTACTGCTTCATTCACTTCAATCACACTGATATTCCTATCAAATATAGTAGCATCAGTCAATCGAACCAAATATTCTGTGTTGTGAAGATGACTACATGGATAACACTAGCCCACACTAGGTTTCACAGACGAGGCTTAAGCTAGTCCCAGACTACAATGCATGTTTGAGCTGTTTTAACTGAAAGCTACTTGCACTGGCATATTTTAAAATATGTCAGTGCCATTGTTTTGTCTCAACATGCACATCGGTCATATTTTTTTCTAAGGCATGTTTATAAATGTTACATAAATGTAAGGCTGGGTATCGGTAAATAAAAATAGATATCGATACCAGTACCTTGACTTTGATGCAGGTTCCTGAACGATACTTTGTTCAATACAAATTTTATGAAACCTGTTTTAACATTACATTACATATTACCTAAAAAAAATAGTTTGGTAGTAAGTTTGTTGACTTTTTTTTACAGATTCAATGACTTATATAGGCCACTGGGGGGCAGAATATATGCCTTGCGCTCAAGTACACACATAAAGCTAGCCGCAAAGCACTGGCAAAAGTAGCCAGGAGACATTTTAATTGCTTATTAATAAACTAGTGTTTTCTGAGTCAGTGTTGGCTGCAAAGATGAAGTTGATGTTGCTGACTCGTCATATCTGCAGTGTAGTGAACATGTGCATGCCTATGAGAGAAATGCACCTTTCATTTGGATCATATAGAGATGTTTTCGATTCGAATTGGTCAGTTTAGACATCTCAAGCTTTCTATATCCCTATTTGTCATGTTTGTGAGGCACATAGCCTATACACTGAGTTTCGGGTTAATTTGTGACGCGCTCCAGTTCTTCTGGCAGTCGAAGACTGAGCAACTTTCTGCTCTTAAGTTTATTCCGTAAACTGTCAAGTGCTTCAGCAGATTTGTCATGTTGCCAGTCTTGGAAGCAATTATCTTGTCACAAATGTTGCATCGTGGGCTGTTGGCATCAAGCCTAGTGAAATGTAGCCACACTTTTTATCTTTTCCGCATCTTTTACATCTATGGGGGTTGGGATGCTTACAGGTGGCTCACTGACAATAGCGAGATTAAACCCCTTAGGTATCGAAATTTGGTACCAAACGACAAGATGTTTTTGATGCTCAATGGTATCGAGGCATTTCGTTCAGTGCCTAAAAAGTATCAAACGCGATACCCAGCCCTACTTAAATGTCCTAATTGAACTAAGACCTAATCCTGGCTTAATCTAAACCCTGTCTGTGAAACCGGGCCTAGGTGTGCTATGCAAGAGTGAGACTTTGCATCACTAGCACCATTTGCAGGCCTCACTACATCTCTACGTTATTTACAGAATGAACAACTAATCTGATGTTTTGTACTGCTACTGTATCTTTTAATTCTGCTTAGTTGTATACAGTATAAAAGTTGTATAAATGGACAAATGAAATCTGAGGATTTACTTAATATAAAAGTATATAATTTATTATTAGAAATATGCCTATTGTTGCAAGGTCCCCACAAATCAAATGGGAAATTGTGCAATTAATGCAAATAACATGCAAATGAGGTCCCGATCAGGCATGTTCAAATTATTTTTCAGAAGTCCCCATTTAGCATGGTCAAGTCATCGATTCAGATCTCTGAAGTCGTGTGTAAGCTAACAAAGCTATGGTTAGTAGTATGCCTGTTTTCCACAGTAGACCTCTAGAACCATTAGAAAGGGAGGATCATAAACTTGGTCCCAATACAACAGGAATGTGTGTGTGAAATCATTGTTTTTTTTCCAATTGTACATTTTTCATGAGTTCATCTGCACATTCAGTCTTGATAGATAGTGGTAAAAGAATTTGGCTTGCTGTCCTTGAAGGAGGAGCTCGGTCCTGAGCTTACAGAATTACAGAATACACATATGACCCGGAGAAGGGCTACATATGGAAAAACACTGGGGTGTCCAGCCCGCAGGGTGGAATGTTTCAACCCCAGGGGTGGCAAGGTGGCTTGCCAAGGGAAAGACGCATGCTCAGAGACGCTTACAGTGGAAATACACATGTCGGGGTTACCGAGGGGGAACCATGCACATGGCGGCACCTAGCCAACGCGAAAGCTGACGTCAACAGTGCTGGAGAAACTCAGGACTTCTCGGGGAGGCTCACCTGAGGAGAATATCACACGTATTCAGTCCGTGGAGTGGAATGGCGAGTAAGCAAAGACACCTGAGCAGGTCCTAGTACCGGCTGGTTGAAGCGAGTATATGAAAGGACACTGGCTCCACTCGGAGATTGTAGAATCTCGTGAACGTGATGGGTGTCGGCCAGCCTGCAGCTCTGATATGTCTGTTAGCGAGGCGCGATGTGCTAGAGCCCAAGAGGAAACCACACTCCGGGTGGAGTGGGCCTTCGCACCAAGGGGGCATGGTCGAACTTGCTGCTGGTATGCCAAAGCAATGGCGTCCACTATCAGTGAGACAACCTTTGCTTGGAGAGAGCCTTTCCCTTCAGCTTCCCACCATAACAGACAAAGAGCTGGTCTGAGGTCCTGAAACACTGCGTTCTGTCTACGTACTGGACAGAGCAGTCAAGGCTGGGTCTGCCTCCTCTAGGGGCAGCGCTTGCAGCTGGTTCACCACCTGGTCTCGAAAGGGAGTGGTGGGAACCTTGGGCACATATCCAGGCCGGGGTCTCAGGAACACGTGAGAATCGGCCGGTCCGAATTCCAGGCACGCTTCGTCAACGGAACATACCTGCAGGTTCCCTATCTTAATGGAGGCCAATGCAACCAGAAGCGCTGTCTTAACTGACAGGAACTTAAGCTCCACTGATTGTAGAGGCTCAAGGGAGCACTCTGCAGAGCAGTTAAACCACTGAGAGGTCCCAAGAGGCAATGAGAGGAGGGCAAGGAGGATTCAGTCTCCTCCCTCCTCTCAGGAACCTGATGAACAGGTCGTGCTTTCCCACGGACTTACCTTAGACTGCGTCGTGATATGCGGCGATAGCTGCAGCATAAACTTTCAGGGTGGAGGGAGACAGACTTCGCTCCAACCCATCTTGCAGGAAGGAAAGCACGACACTGATCGGGCATTTATGGGTTCTTCTCGGTGAGAAGAGCACCAGGTGACGAAGACGTACCACTTCAACGCATAGACATGTCTGTGGACGATGCTCTAGCGGAAGTGAAGGTAGCCACTTTGGGTACTCAAACCTGCCTCGTCCCGTTCAGGAGCCACACATGGAGGTTCCAAAGAGCGGGATGAGAGTGCCATAGGGTGCCCCGTCCCTGAGAAAGGAGGTCCTTCCTCAAAGGAATAGGCCAGGGAGGTGATGTTGCGAGGAGTACAAGTTCGGAGAACCAGGACACGACATACAGCGGGAGTGTAGACCACCTTATCGGTTGATGTACGCTACTGACCGAGTCGAATTACATACCGAGAAAAGAGATCCTCTGCACGGGGCAAAGTTTGCTCTTCTCCCAATTGACCCGAATGCCCAGATGAGCTAGGTGCCGGAGCACACATGGTCTCGAGAGTGAGCTAGGATCAGCCAGTCATCGAGATAGTTCCGGATGCGAACCCCGTGTTGCCGTAGCGGCACAATGGCTGCCTCAACGACCTTCGTGAAGATGCAAGGAGACAGGGCTAGCCCAAATGGGAGAACCGCGCACTGGTATGCCCGCCCCTTGAAAACAGACCGTAGGAACGGTCTGTGTCGAGGAAGAATGGAGACATGGAAGTAGGCGTCCTTCAGGTAGATCGCTGCAAACCAATCCTGTGGCCACACACATTCGAAAATGCGTTTCGCCGTGAGCACTTTGAACGGAAGCCTGTGAAGGGATCGGTTCAAGACGCGCAGGTTCAGGATTGGCCGTAACCCAACGGTTTCTTGGGTACAATGAAGTAGGGGCTGAAGAACCCGGACCTCATTTCGGCTGGAGGGGCAGTCACGATCGCACCCTTCGCCAGTAGGGTAGCGACCTCCGCTCTCATGACAGGGGCATTGCCACCGGCCATAGAGTAGCGGACTCCGCGGAAACGGGGAGGAGACCGTGCGAACTGAATCGCATAGCCGAACCTAATGGTTCTCGCGACCCAGCGGGACAGGTTGGGAAGGCCTTGCCAGGCTCCCAAGGACTGTACCAGCGGGGTCATGCGAACTACAGACGTACCCTCAGTGGTGCAGCCAGGCGGAATGACTGGCCCGGACGTGGGAGGCGTAGCGTCCCGGTGTAGGGGCACGGTCATTAGCCGCGTCCTGACAGAGGAGTCCAGGGAAGGATCAGCGTTCCGTGGGGGTCTGCTCTGACAGGGGTCTGGCGACAGAGGGGGATGAGAGTGACGAGGCTCGTAAGCGGCGCGCACTGCCGTCCGCACACTCTGGGGGCTCAGAGATGCAATGCCAGTTCTCTGGAAGAAGAGGTTCACTGCAACCACCTCCTGGAAAGAACTGCAACCCATCTCTGAGCTGCCCGTAACGGGAGCGCTGGGGCTGGGGCACCTTCCTGCGACTACCTCCACGGCACGACCAGGGTGAAGGCTGCTGCTAGGGCCGGGCGGGAGGGAGAGTCGCAGGAGGGCGCCGAGCGGACTGAGGCGGCTGAGTGTGCAGCAGCCTCGACCGCGCCGCCGAAGAGGCCAGCCTGGGATGTGGGGGAGTTGAGGAAACGGGTTTGCTCAGCCTCGCGCATATCAACCAGGCTAAGCCCGGTGCCGGGGCGTCCCCAAAAACCGATCATCAAGCCTTAAGCGCTCGGGACATGGTGGAGGGTTCCACACAAGCCCGATGCTCGCGACTGCCCGGTAAAGCATGGCAGTAAGTTCTGGATCAGACTCGGGCAATGCTGGCACACCCGAAAGAGGCAGCACAGCCGAGTCCTCATCTCCAGTAGACTCACGCCCACCTTGTGATGTGGCGATAGACAAGATTCTATCTGTCGGGTAAAATGAGAGTGAGCGTATGAGAAAAATGAGAGTATGCACTGTATATCTGCCACAGTGTTTAAGAGATGAGAGTGTACTGTATATCTGCCACAGTGTTTTAGAGATGAGAGTGAGTATTTAGTGTTTAAGAGAAACACCCCCTCCCCAACAGAGGAATTCAACTTAATTACCAAACAACAATAATTATCTGATAAACGGAACGGAATTTTTATTTTATTGTCTTGTTCCCGAAAGTTAATTTTGGGATACACTAATACCCACATACTGCTCTAAAACAGTGTTATGCAAGTATGGATTTAGTGTGTGTGCTAAGCCACGCAGTTGGCATTTTTCAGTCTAATGGTGACTGTACAGCCGCAGACTAACCACATAATATAAAATTATTAAATATTTGTTATTTAAATATTGTGTGCAAAACAAATTTCAAAAATCAGATATTTTTAAATGGCCAAATGTTACTGCATGGACAAAAATGCTCTTTGAAGCTAATGGCCCGTTCACACCAAGGACTAACTATAAGATGACGATAAGAATCGCTAAAAATCTTTCACAATATTGAAGAATAGCCCACACCACAGTTATAACGATAATGGCACAGAGAAATGGTATCGTTAGAATCACTTTCAGACTGATTTATCCTGGTAATGAATGATAAAAACATTGACAGCCAATCAGAATCCATCTTGCTGTAATTAGCGCAAACATTTTAAAGTGACAGACCAGCGCGCGTTAGAAAAAACACAACAATATCTTTCGCTGGTGTGGGCGCTAATTTAGTTACTTAACGTTCTTGTTGTGAGCGGCCCTTAAGTATACTGCCTATGAGCAGGGCTAATGGGCTCATGCTAACCAGCAAAACCTTGTACCCTTGGTTAAGGAAAGTATATATATAAGGCAGACATAGAGACTAAACATGCTTTTCAACGTTTTCAACTCGCTAGTGCTAATGGAAAGGGGAGGAGCAGCACACAACCTCAATTTTGATTTTCAACACTGAACTCAAGATGTCGCCATCAGCTCATTTGACCATGTTTCTGCAACTCCAATACTGGGGCAGTTCACTGGAGTATACAGCCTTGAAATGAGTCATAGTCTCTATTGGTTCAGGTTTCTGAACAACGACACCAAAAATACACACTGTAGCAGGGCCGGCCCGAGGCATAAGCGAACTAAGCGGCTGCTTGGGGCCCCGTGGCCACCAGGGGGCCCCCAATCGAGTTTTTATTTTATTTTATTTTTTTACACATATTAGATAACTTAAACGAGTGACAGAAATGAATGAATGAATAATTCATGACAAGCGAATTCTGATTTGTATTATCAATAGGCTATACCTGCTACAACTGCTGCTGTGTCTGCCAGCGTTTGAGTCAAGCGCATAATCTCTAGACACCTCGCGTGCATAGACAATTCGTGGGTGGGGAGACTTCTGTGATGAAAATAGACTTTAACTTTATTAATATGGTTTTAATAATCTTCATAATGTAACCGGGCGTTCGTATAGGGTTCACCTAACACTAACAGAAATAAGAAAATAATAAACGATAGCAGTTTGAAGTCTTCGCCACTTTATTATATTCCACACATCAGATCACTAACTCCAAAACCCCGCGACACTCGAGTACCAAGTGCGCATCTACGGCAAGCCCCGAGGGGAAAAATACATTGCATGCACACATATACAACTAGCGCCAGTACATCATTATTATTGTAACAGACTTTGTTGGATTCTGTCATGATGCAATCCAACAAAGTCTGTTACAATAATAATCTATAAATAAATTAAAAAGATTTTGAGGACAGTTACACTGTCAATAATTGTTATTGTTGTTGCTGTTAATATGTTTCTGATTTCTAAGTTTTGTCATTATTTTAGCAAATAATTGAGAGAGTTATTAAAAGAGTAAAGTAAAAGTTAAACGTTTTAAAAACAAAACTGAAAAATTTATGCATGTCATTATTTAAGTATAATTTTTTTTGTAACATTCTATTTTTGATTATATCCATGTTTGTCTATTTTGGTTTTATTTTGTAGTTGAAGACTGCACATTTATTGCACATTTGTAAATAATTTATTTATGTTTTGTGGCAGTGTTTTTTTTTAGAAGTTTCAAAGAGTTAGTAAAAGAGTAAAGTAAAAGTTACAACTTTTTTATTTAAGTATCTATTTTTTATTAAGTATTTATTTTGTATTAATACATAACCTCACTGTATTAATTTATAATGTCGCATTATAGCGTGACATTTGTGTCAATAATCGTCAAGCACAGGTGACTCCGCGTGGTGGGAGGGGGCCCCCAAATCAAATTCGGCTTAGGGCCCCCAAAAGGCTCGGGCCGGCACTGCACTGTAGTACAAAACTTGTTAAATATTAATCACAGGCAATATAATCAGGTGTGCAGAACTTTATTAAATATATAAAAATTGTATTCATTTTTTTTTTTTTTTTACAATGATACAAAGTTACAATGTTTTATTGTGCTATGGCAACATTTTCAAAGTAAAGAACAACACATAAATGCATCATAACTGCACTACACAGTTGTCTTTGTCAACAACACAGATGCTCCAAACCCTTTGGGCCCTCAATTTCTTTTTCATATTGTGTCATCAATCTTAGAAACATTTTTGTTTACCACATTTGATCATTTTACCCTCGTTGAAAGACCCTTAAAATGAAGATATCCATCATAAAATGATTATTACACTGATAATCTAAACAAAGATGGAAATAAACATAAACCATATTAATATTTGTTAAAATGTATTGACTGCCCCACAGTTGTGATCTATCTCCAATTATGAATAAAGAAAAATACAATTATAAATGAATGAAAAAAAAAGGCGAATTAAAAAAAGCATCAGGTATAAATCTCCTGATGTGTATTAAGTGTTGGGCATTGTTAGACAGATTGAAAAAACTACAGTAATTTTAAAGTTAGAAATCACTCCAGTTCAATAAAGACAGTTGATAAATAAAGATAAAGACTATCTATCTATCTAAATGATCTATTCTTCACTGTTTAAAAAAAAAAAACATTTGGGCTCTTTTTCACATGCCTATTTAAAAGAGTTGTTTAAGACTGAGTGCCATTAACAGCGCAATCTCAATTTCAGGGGAAAAGATGACCTAATAAAACATGAACTGTCTCAGTCTCACCAGTGTGAAAAATAACTTTTTACTGTAATGACACGCAAAACTCACTTTTTCTAATCATATTATCATTCTGTTGAAGGGTCAAAGCAACACTTAAACTGCTTGTAACCATGTAAACAACCATACAAACGAACAGAATCTCACATGTATATCGCTTAGGCTCTCAATAGCTCATTTGTGTGGATTTTATGAGACAAAATGTCCATAACTGGGGGCTATGTTGCTTGGCAACAGACCTGTTTATACCCAAACCATATGAATCTCCACAGTGACATACGTACATCGATAGAGCTCTCATTCTATCGTAGTCCAGACAGCATTCGGGATATGTCAAGTTCATGGTATATTAATTGTGTGAATGAAAGGAATTGTTAAAGTGACGTATTTAGAACAAATTAAGAATAATGAACACTAGTGATCAAAGAGATTAAGCAAAATGGGCATTATTGTATATTACTGCAGTTCATAATGTAACAATGATCAAAAGTGACTAATTTATGATCAGAATTTATGCAGCATGAGCTATTACTGTAAACTAGAACTACAAGAAACAAATCAAAACATATCTGCAGTAGTTATAATACATTTATTCACTTTTGGAGCACAGACCTGAAAATTAAATTTTCAATTTAATCTGTATCTTTCAGTTAATAATTTGTTTGGGTGCAGAAGTTTCAACTATTCAATTAACTTCCCATTCACTTCCAATGCGGTACTTCTTTCAGAACCATTTAACCTTGTTAACCTGTGTGTGTGTGTGTGTGTGTGTGTGTGTGTGTGTGTGTGTGTGTGTGTGTGTGTGTGTGTGTGTGTGTGTGTGTGTGTGTGTGTGTGTGTGTGTGTGTGTGTGTGTGTGTGTGTGTGTGTGTGTGTGTGTGTGTGTGTGTGTGTCGCTACAAATCAAACGGTGATTGGGCCTTTTCTGTGGCTGGTCCCAAGCTTTGGAATGGTCTACCTTATCATGTGAGGTCTGCTCCTTCATTGGACATTTTTAAATCTACTCTTAAAACACATTTTTATTCTTTAGCTTTTGGAAACTTGTAATTATTGTTTTTTATAGTGTAGTCCTGCTATGCACTATGTACAACACTTTGGATCAATTTGTATTGTGTTAAATGTGCTTTATAAATAAAGGTTGTTGTTGTTTGTGTGTGTGTGTGTGTGTGTGTGTGTGTGTGTGTGTGTGTGTGTGTGTGTGTGTGTGGTTGTGTGTGTGTGTGTGTGTGTGTGTGTGTGTGTGTGTGTGTGTGTGTGTGTGTGTGTGTGTGTGTGTGTGTGTGTGTGTGTGTTCACAACGAGTGCCGAAACCTTAATCAAGTTTCGTACCATTCCGATGAAGTAATCCTCGATATTCTGATAGGAAGGGCTTTATCTTCCTAATGTTGTGTAAGGCAAACCTGCAGGACCAGGCATTTCAAGCAATGTGGTCTGTGAAGTTCAACTGATCATCAATCACAACTCCAAGGTTCCTGGATGGGTTATGGATGACAAACCAAGCTGAGTGGAGCGGTTGTGGTGTAGTGTTGGGTTGGCCGAGACCACACGCAGTTCTGTCTTCGCAGGGCCGAGTTGATGATGGTGGCTCTTCATCCAGCCAGAAATGTCTGTCAGGCTGAGAAGCGAGCATCTACCATCGGATCATCCGGCTGGAATGAGAGGTGGAGTTGTGTGTCTTCAGCATAGCACCAAGCCATGTTTCTGAATGACAGATCCTAATGATCTGAGATGGAGAAGAGAAGTGGTCCCAGCACTGAGCCCTGAGGCACTCCAGAAACCCTAAAGGACCTACAGTACCTAAGAGGTAAGACGGGAACTATTGGTGTGCGGTTCCTGAGATGCCCTAAGTGGGTTGACAGGAGAATCTGGTGGTTATCTGTGTCAAAACTGTCAAAAGACAGATCCAGCAGAAAATACAGACAATATAAAGTTTTGCTAACGTTATCGTTAAGTTATGAAAGCATTATTTCTGACTGTTCTCTGAATGTTCAAAACAACCAGTTTTTGCAAACGTTAGGGGAATGTTTATTTTGAATACTTTCTGAATGTTCTAAAATAAATAGTAACATTTAAAAAATGTTACTGCTAAAAAATTTAAAAAAATAATGTTCCATGAACGATGGATAGATAATGTTATGTTAACGTTTTGAGAACATTATTATAGACCAGATAACTTTGAACAAACATTGTATAAATGTGACTGGAAGAACATTTGTTCATAACCCTGCCAGAATGTTAGTCAAAGGTTAATAAACTTTCCTTGTTTGCTGGATAAAGGAATATCTGCACATTTTTACTTTTTAAGTGATTTTAACACACATTTATGCTTTCCGCAGGTTGTCCTATCAGGCATAACTCTGGAATATGTGTGTACTGGAAGGTTTTAGTTTAAAATAGTTATTTAATTGATTCTTTGACATTTTGAAAAGCAATTCTGGCTTATTTGTGACTTTCTTACACAATAGTAATTTATAGGGGTGTAACAACATATTGTGTCACAATATATGGCAATACAAAAATGCAACAATATGTATCGTGTATAGTTCACCCAAAATCGAAATTACTGTGTGAGAAAAGATTCAAATTTACAGAATGTAACTATTATCTATTACATTCATAATAGCATCAAAGGAAACAGAAAAAAAAAACACAATTAAAAATAAATAAAGAAAATATAGCTACAGGGGATATCTTACAAAAAAATCCAAAAAGAAAAGGATTCAAAAATTCTATACAATCGCACACATGGATATAATAAAATTATGCAAGAGTGATTCATACAATGATAGTTCATGTGTTGTAATTTGATGATGCAAGTTTAGCACTGCTGCACTTCATTTTTCCCTGCATTATCTTGACTATTCGGGACAAGAACATTTATTATTTGTCAAATTCGAATCCAGTTTTTAGTGATTTATGACAGTATGAGTGGGTCTAGTAAATTATTTAATCCACTGAACACTGCTATGGTAATATAACAACACTCTCCAACAGTATAATGTTACTTTTAATTCTTTTAAGCCAAATTCCTAGTCAAATTAGAATGATATCTTAGTTGTTTATATCACTTGTGATGATATTTTCTATAGATATGGCCAGACGTGCAGTCTACCAATAACATCACTAACGCCCACAGCGACTCGCTCGCAGTGCAGAGACTAGCGACAGTGTGAACGAACGGACACGGCAGCGGCGCGACGCGATACTATTGACGCGACGCGACGCGGGGCTCGATCTCGATCCCGCCTGAACTTCCTCTCACTGACGTCAGGCTCGCCGCTCCGGACACCGCGGAGGAGAAAATGCTGCTCTCCGTTCCTCCGAGGACGGGATTCAACCCCTACAACGGGTACAACAGCAGAAACAGCAAAAAGGTAACGCAATCCGACTTTCACGTGTATTTGACTGTTGCTTTCCAAAACCAGGGACAAATGTGAGCTGCAGTGTCCTTGACAAATCAACTTCAGCTTTCTGTGGGATCATTGTCTCGAGCTGTGGATACACACGCCTCGGGATATGCTTGGTTTTGTTGGGAATGGCGGCTTTCATAAGTTTCTGGCAATAATAGCTACATTCGCCATCATTCAAGTCGTTATTAAGCCACATACATTAGGCTACATCGTTTTTCATGGAAGTTTTAGGATTATCGAACTTTGAAAGTAGCCTAAATTATGGGGAAATTTACTTCCACCGCGAAGAAGGTCTTATAGATATTGATATGAACCATTCAAATGTGAGCTGTATCGGCTGTATGTTCTGTATCGTATGAAAAGAGGGATGCGGATGCTTTGATGTTTGCAAGTTTTCATCGGTGGGAAAATACAACGCCCCACCCCTCGAAAAAACAACCCACCGTGACGGCCGCGACTGTTGCGTTGGAGAGTAGGCTAATAAAATGGGAATAAGTTTCAGTTCAGCGAACTCATTATGTTTACGCCTCTTGTGACCGTCCATGTTTGTTAAAGGACCGAAGCAACTTCGACGAGCAACGCGACGCGACCCAGCTAAATCGCGATCAGCGAAGCAAGTCTTCTGCGCGTTATTGTAGCGTCGCTCAGTAGCCTAGCTGTAGATGGGGTTAAACATTACATAATTCAGGATGTGTGAATGTTCCATTGTTTCCCTGAACTTAAAACTGTTTTTTGGGCTTATCAAATGCGACACTTTCTGAATGTCACGCTCATTCTTAAGACGATAAAAAAAATCTATGCTGCTGTCCTTTCGATATTTCTTGGTTACACTTTATTTTAAGGTGTCTGTAATTATACATTTAATTAGGCTACTGAGACATTAAGTAACTACATGTATTTACTTTAGGGTTAGGTTTGGTTTAGAGTTAGTTGCATGTAATTGTGCATCATTTATAGTTATTATAGTAACTACATGTAACATATGTAACTGTGAAAAAGTGTTACCTATTTCTTTGTCAATGTACCAGTATTTTATTTATTTATTTGTTATTTCTTAACGTAAGAACAACTCTATAGCTTTCTAGTTATATGTTGATGTGACATCACGTAGTAGGCAGATATAAATTCTGATTTAATATATAATAAATGAACCTAATTGTCTGTTTATGTTAATTTATATGAAATGAAATAATAAGGTTTAATTGTTGTTACGTTACATTTGGCAGCTGCTGTGATTTAAACATTCAGGCCATACATCAGTGTAAGTGTTGTGTGGGAGTTCGTGACATTGGTGTTGCTGTGCCTTAAGCAGTCGAGCGCTCGAGAAGTGACATGATTGATTTCTGAAAACTGTTGATGATAGGTGTGCAAGTGTCTGGAATGTTTACAGTCAGTAAATCTGATATGTGCACGGCTCATGACACAGAGAGTGTGTCGCTCAGTCACACACACCCAACATAACGTCACTGATAAAGCCTTAACAGTATAAAAGAAAAATTAAAGTGAAATTAAATTCTGCTTTCTTTTTCCAAGAAATGCATTGTTAACGCAGCTTGACTATTGTCCACAAAAACTTTCTTAACTCTTTCCCTGCCAGCATTTGTTTTTAAAGTTGCCAGCCAGGGACAGTATTTTGATCATTTTCACAAAAGTTTCATGGCACCCAGCATATTTTGTTGTATGAATATCTCAGAATCAGAATCAGAATCAGAATGGGGGTTTATTCGCCATGAATGCTTGTACAGACAAGGAATTTACTTTGGCAGGAAGGTGCATACATATAACATACAACATATAAAATACAGAATATAAGAGCACAAAAAATACACATCAAATACCTTTTGAAGCAATGGTGCAAATATGCAAAAGTGCAAATATTGAGCTACGTTAATCATTTAGGTCAATGCAACTATGACAATATTTAAGAAGTGATTATAGTTTATAATCAGTGTAAAATATGGTAGTGTTAAAAGTTAATAGTATCAGTTTACGTCAGTGTCAATGGGAGCTCCAGGCCTTATTAAGGAGGCCAATAGCAGAAGGAAAAAAACTGTTCTTGTGGCGTGAGGTGATGGTCCTAACGGCCCGCAGCCTTCTGCCAGAGGGAAGTAGCTGGAACAAGGAGTAACCAGGGTGGGAGGGATCTGCCACAATCTTCTTCGCTCGCCCCAGAGCCCTTGAGGAGTACAGGTCATCAAGGGAAGGCAGATTGCAGCCGATCACCTTCTCAGCAGTGCGGATGATACGCTGCAGTCTGCTCTTATCCTTGGCCGTGGCAGCAGCGTACCAGGTGATGATGGAGGAGGTGAGGATGGACTCAATGATCGCTGAGTAGAATTGCACCATCATTGTCTTAGGGAGGTTGAATTTCTTCAGCTGCCGTAAGAAGTACATCCGCTGTAGTGCTTTCTTCGCAAGGGAGCTGATGTTCAGTTCCCACTTTAGGTTCCGGGAAAGGATAGTACCCAGGAAGCGGAAGGACTCCACAGTGTTTACTTGGGAGCCACACAGGTTGATGGGGGTGGGTGGGGCTGCGTTCCTTCTGAAATCCACAGTCATCTCCACTGTCTTCAATGCATTGAGCTCTAAGTTGTTCTGGCTACACCAGGACACCAGGTTATCCACCTCCCACCTGTAGTCAGACTCATCCCCATCGGAGATGAGCCCAATGAGGGTGGTGTCGTCCGCAAACTTCAAGATTTTGACGGACGGGTGATTGGAGGTGCAGCTGTTTGTGTATAGGGAGAAAAGCAGAGGTGAAAGGACGCATCCCTGAGGGGAACCGGTGCTGATGGACCGAGAATCAGAGACTTGTGACCCCAGCTTAACGTACTGCTTCCTGTCAGACAGGAAGTCTGTGATCCACCTGCAGATGGAGTCCGATACATTGAGCTGGGAGAGTTTGTCCTGAAGCAGGGCTGGGATAATGGAATTAAAGGCAGAACTAAAATCCACAAACAGAATCCTGGCATAAGTTGCCGGAGAGTCCAGGTGCTGGAGGGTGAAGTGTAGGGCCATGTTGATTGTGTCGTCCACAGACCTGTTAGGTCTGTAGGCAAACTGCAAGGGGTCCAGGAGAGAATCTGTGATTGCTTTGAGGTGCGCCAGCACCAGGCGCTCAAAGGACTTCATTACTACAGAGGTCAAGGCGACGGGCCTGTAGTCATTATGTTCTGTAGGCCTTGGCTTTTTGGGCACAGGGATGATGATGGAAGCCTTAAGACAGGCTGGTACATGGCATGTCTCCAGGGAGGTGTTAAAGATGGCGGTGAACACAGGAGACAGCTGGTCCGCACAGTGCTTAAGGGTGGCTGGAGAGATGGAGTCTGGCCCGGCTGATTTCCGTGGGTTCTGCCTCTTGAAAAGTCTATTCACTTCACTCTCTTGGATGGAGAGAGCTGACACTGTGGTGGTGGGCGGGGGGGTCACTGGTGAGGGAGGGAGTAGAACAGGACAGTCCAATTGCCTTTCAAATCTACAGTAAAACTCATTCAGGTCGTTGGCCAGACGAGAGTCGTTAGTGGTGTGGGGGGCTCTTGGCTTGTAGTTGGTAATCTGCCTGAGCCCCCTCCAGACAGAAGCAGCGTCGTCAGCAGAGAACTGATGTTGAAGTCTCTCTGAGTACAGTCGTTTAGCCTCCCTTACAGCTTTGCTAAACCTGTTTTTCGACTCCTTGAATCTGTCTCTGTCCCCGCTCCTAAACGCTTTCTCCTTCTCCACTCTCAATCTTCTGAGTTTGCCTGAGAACCAGGGCTTATCATTGTTAAAATTCACCCTGGTGCGTGTTGGAATACAGCAGTCTTCGCAGAAACTGATGTACGACGTTACCGCCTCTGTGTACTCATCCAGACTATTGGAAGTAAACCTGAACATGTCCCAGTCAGTAGAGTCCAAGCACGCCCGCAGGTCCTCTAAAGCCTCACTGGACCACTGTTTTGATGTCCTCACAGCAGGTTTACAGAGTTTTAGTTTCTGCCTATAAGCAGGAATCAGGTGGACCATAGCATGGTCAGAGTGACCCAGTGCTGCTCGAGGGACTGCATGGTAGGCTTTACTGACTGTTGTGTAACAATGATCTAAAGTGTTGTCTTCTCTGGTGGGACATTTGATGAATTGTCTGTATTTGGGGAGATCGTGGCTGAGATTACCTTTGTTAAAGTCACCAAGTACGATAACTAAGGAATCCGGGTTTGTTCGTTCCACGCTTAGTATCTGATCGGCAAGTAAGCGCTGGGCTTCCTTAACATTTGCTCCCGGCGCCATGTAAACACCGACCAAAATAAATGACGTGAACTCGCGAGGCGAGTAGAATGGTTTACAGTTTATAAAAAATGATTCCAAGTCCGGTGAACAATAGTGCAGAATCGCTGTTATGTCTACACACCAGCTACTATTAATATAGAAACAAATACCTCCGCCTTTCGACTTACCGGAAAGAACCGCGTCCCGGTCCGCTCTCAGTAACCTAAAGCCGGCCAGCTGTAATGAGGAATCCGGGATCAGATCGCCCAGCCAAGTCTCCGAGAAACATAGGACAGACGCTGTTAGAAAGTCTCTGCTTTTCACCATCAGTAGCTGGAGTTCATCCATTTTGTTACACAATGAACGAACATTTGAGAGAAAAATGCTTGGTAGCACTGTTCGAATCCCGCGTCCACGTATTGCATCTGAACATGCAATATACATATATATATATATAAGAGCAGACCCTCTGCTTTTAAACAACAACAACGTTCTGTTGTAGCTTCATGCATTTATTCATCAACACTTGAATGTGGGTAAGAGATTAATAAAAGAAGCAACATTTTGAGCAAAAAGCTGAGAAAATCACGTTTTTGTCAAAGACTACATCCAGATGGGGTTCAGAATGATGATGAAGTAGCCTATAGACCGAGTCCATCAACACCCCTAAAGCTTCACAGTCCTGAAACTCATCCTGGGTCGACATTTCATTCAGTGACATTAGGCAGTTTTGATTTATATGCAGTTTAATGTTGATGATCATGTTATTTTACATATGCATATGATTATATGGTATCGCTGGTTTCTGCTTCTTCTTCACCTGTGTTTTGATCAGGAGATCCAGTGCTCTATCAGAAGATGTGTAATAGCGCCCCCTACCGTATAACAGTGGAAACACGGGGGAAAAAACGTAAATGGCGGTGAAGCGTTTTCTCACAAATTCTAAAAATGTTTGTCAATGGCAGGAAAGTTAATAAATACTGGACTTAACATGCATGCTAATCGTTCAAATATCAGTTAAGCCCTGCTTACACCGCAACATGATCTCATTTTCAGTGTGTTTTTTGTGGCCATTGGATGACACCATGCGATGTTTATTTTTATGCAAATGATCAGCGTCTCTCATCAGCAATGAGTAGTATAGTGTAGTTAGTGGAGCGCATGAAGGAGAGAATCATCTCATCAATCACACATTTTCCAATTAAACTCTTTTTATTCAGTCAGGTTACTCACTGCAAACACACAGTGCCAGTGCCTTTACTGGCAGCGCAGATCGAGTATGCCCCGTTTCTCACTGATATCATTGTGCATTGATTCTGGATATGAATGGTTGAATGCCATGAACTATTAACATTTCATTCCTACAACTTTTTGAATGCAACTGTTGTGAACTTTTGAATGTAAAGCGCTCAGTAACATTAAAACCCATCATTCTGCATTGGGCATGTGCGTGAGTGGGTTTATTCTGCTCTATATGAACCCTTTTCACATTTACAGGTTTGGAAAGTGGAAGTAAACTATAGCAAGGTAAAGAGAGGTACATGGGAGACCAAAGCAAATATAATTTTTGCATTCCTACTTGCTCCAACAAACAAATATGAAAATTTACTAATGCATTTCCATGACTTTCCAAAAGAGGAGAGAGAGAGAGAGAGAGAGAGAGAGAGAGAGAGAGAGAGAGAGAGAGAGAGAGAGAGAGAGAGAGAGAGAGAGAGATCAAACCCAAATATGATTATGGTCCCACAGATATCTGAAAAAGTGCATATTAAAATGAAAATGTATCTCCTATTTGAATAGTTTTATGTTTTGGCATAAACTTTTTAAAAATTTTAACATGACAAGTCCTGTGTGGGCTTATATGTCGGAGAACAGTTAATATATTTCTAACATTTTTAACATTCTTATATCGTATGTTTTATTTTGTATTAAACACTTTTGTTTTGATTCATTTGCATATTAATTACAGTTTGAGTATTTTACATTTCAGTTGTAAGTTTAGTATTTCAGCAACAACATTGGTTTTGCTGTGGATGATGTATGACTGACTGTATTTTCTTCCGGCACTTTCACTCTCGGTCTCAATCTCTATAAAGTTTGATGTATTTATTTAATTATTATAATTACAGAGAATTATTAGTCTTTGCATACATTTTTTTCAGAACCATTCAGACAGTGTCCTGCACTCAGATACTTATGAAATACACATTATTGATATTAAATACCAAGAAAATAGATAACATCATCATGTGGAATTGTGTTTATTAATTCTGACGTTCTTATCAATATCAGATTCATCTCCATATTCTAGTAAAACACAGTCTATCTGAGTGACATTTGATTGGCTGCAAAATAATACTAATATAACAGAAACAAGATTTTGCTGTGAAACATTTCTCTCATGGTTTCTGTCTGTTGTATTTCACAATAAAACAAGTGAAAGCTAAATAACCTTACACACATGATCAGAATTAGACACGTTTGGTATATTCAGATAAACTGGTAAACAGTGACACAACAAATATATCTTAAACATTATGTTATAATGTAAAATGTTATGTAAGCTTTAAACAGATATTCAGCTATATTCCCGGGACACGTTTCACAACACCGAAGCTGAAGTGGTGAGAAGAGAACGTTACTCCCATGACTAGCTGAAAAACATTTGGCCGTGTCCCAGAGTTCATGCGCAGGTTAAGTGCACATGTGGAGAATTCCAGACATATCTCGACCATCTCTCTCTCGGACCCGATCTCTCGTTCCTGTACCTGTGCCATAAGAGTCAACAAAAGAGAGAACACAAAATAAACACGAGCCGAGGGACGAGAAAAGGCTCTTTGTGAGTGGGAGGCGATTATAGAACCAGATGGCAGAAGGTTTTGAATTACCACACTGCCTTTAAAATGACGTTACTCAAAACTACATTTCCCAGAAATCCCAATTCTACCGGGTCTCTTGCTGTGCTAATGAATTCTTGAATGGCGGCAGATTTCCAAGCGTTTTGGTTTCCACGTTTTTTTGCAAGAAAACTGCACACTGATGCATTTCGGCCTCGGATATGTCAGGTGATTGTAAATTGTAAGAAATGTTGCTGTTGCTGTATACATTGAATCATTGCCTTCTAAACAACAATTTTATTGTTTTACCTGTAAATGTATTCATTGCTTGAGAGTACATTGAAGGAAAAAAGTCCCCCTTTAGTCAATCATTTTATCCCTTAAAACTCATCTTTGATCACCAGAATTACACATTTAAATGTTTTTTTCCTTGAAAAAAGATTTGTAATGCTTAAAATATCTTGAATGTAACTCGACACCCTTTCCTCATTTAGTATACGCGGTTCTATGAATATGCAAATTACCCCCGCCTCCACTCACTCACTCACTCACTCAGAGATCCACTGGTTGACGATCACACGTTGATCTGATTGGTCAAGGTAGTGTGTGACGTCAGAAACACCAGCGATTTCAAACCGTGTGTTTGAGACTGTCTTTGGTTCACTGCAGTTTTAAGCAGAAAATACTCAGCAATGCTGTCGACTTACGAACTTACACATGGTTTGTCTTAAAGCAGATTAATAACACCATATAGACATAATAAACAACATTAAAAACTTGATTTTCACCACATGGGGACTTTAATATTTAAATATTGCATTTGCACCAAGACAAAATATATCATTTGAAATATAACATTTAAAAAAATATGAAATTGCTACATAATACCAAAGACTTTAGAAATACAAAGACGGTGCACTAATATTACTTCAGAATAGGAGAGGGAAAGCACAATATGGTGGAATAAATCCCGCCTTCTAATTAAAACAGTAATTTAGTAATTTATTCATGAGAGATTGTCTTTAAGCATATTAAAAACACCACATTAACAGCTGGGTTTTCACCAAGAGGGGCTTTAAAGATTCTCCAGTCTACTCTATACGTTTAAATTGTGAAATGTGAAAACATGCTAAATATGTATTGTGGTTGAAAAGGACTGACGGATGAATGAAAAGGATTGATGGATGTGATAATGTTGTGTCATGACGTGTTTAATGGAGTTTAATTCTGGATGGATCTGCTGGGTTTAGGGTAAGAGGATATTAGACCTGAGACATCATTTGATTCGATATTGGAGTATGATATACTTTATTATTGAAGTATGATATACTGTAAAATGATAGCTAAAACTGTAAAGGTCCCACTAACTTTAGTCTCAGAAATTAAGAAAGTCTATAGTTTACCTAAAAAGTACAGCAACAACACAAGAAGTTTGTCCGCTTTGGCTTTTTCGTAGTCCAATGTCCATTTTAAACAATCCTATCCCTATCCCTACCACTAAACCTAACTCTTCCCACAATAAGTTATCCTTAAACTAGCGATGTGTGAATAACACTGATGTCGAGCCCTGATTGTATAAACTGTAACCTTGTCCCTCAGATCTGATTGGTTGATTGAAATGTTGATGCGGGATCAATAGAGATGTTGATCCAGGAACATGTTGCACTCGGTTAAATCTGGTTCACCGGTGAGGTCTGTGACCAAGTGTTTTTATGTTTGTTAAAATGAGCAAAAAAGAGTTGTGTTGGGATGCGGGAAATCCAAAGAGTCGAGAACGACCTCTGGCCTATCATGGGATATCAGGACGAGAGTCACAAAGAAATCGGATAGCTGAGACTAATGGCTTTCAGGACTTAAGTGTGTGTGCGTGTGAGTGTGTGTGTGTGTTTTATTCCATTAAAATCTAATTGAATAAAGATTTAAAGCGAGCTCTTTCTGTAGAGCTGAGTATACAGTCTGACCGGTAGAGATTTTGATATAATTTAATTTACTAAAATATAGGATGTGCTGTTGTATGCATTTGTCAAATTTATTTCCTTGTTTGTTTTGTTTAATTTTGAGAAAAGATTTAAATTGACGAAATATGAAACAATTCTGCATGAAAAATAAAATGACTTTGACAAGCATCGCAAGTGGAAAAATTTGGAAAAATTATTCAGTAACACTTTACAATAATGTTCATTAGTTTATGTATTAATAATTAACATGAACTAAACTAACAATGAGCAATACATTTGTTACAGTATTTATTAATCTTTGTTAATGTTAGTTAATAAAAAATAAAGCTGTTCATTGTTCATGTTAGTTCATAGTGCATTAACTAATGTTAACAAATACAACTTTTATTTGATATATTTATAAATATAATTTTAGTCAATCTTGAAATGAACATTAACTAATAGATACTGTGAAAGTATTGTTCATTCTTAATTCATGTTAAATATAGAAGTGAACTAATGCAAACCAATGAAACCTTATTGTAAAGTGCTACCAATTATTACAAAAATTGGTTATATAATTTAAAATATGGTAACACTTTACTATTACATTACATTTACAGTTTCTGTTAACATACTCTCATGACTACTAGTTGACATGGAGTTACTTATAGTTAAGTGGACTGTCGAAATAAAGTGTTACCAAATATATATTGCTCTTTGTTCAATCATATTAACTATAATGTTAATAATTGAGACCTTATTGTAAAGTGTTTCCGAAAATGTATTATTTTTGTAAAATGTAGTATTTTAGACGAGCTGAAAGTGTAGAGAAAGAGAAGCCGGCGAGCAGAATCATGTTTCCTCCTCTGAACGTGTTTTACGTTACACACGGTAATGAAGACGTGAGACAGACAGCGGCGTGAGACGAGCTGGAGGAATGTGGCGTGGTGTGTGTGAGAATGAGTGTGTGTTAGGAGACGAGAGGAGCTGCAGATTTTGCAAAAACATGTCTCTTTTTTTATAGCAAAACGAAACCTGGATCACAAACCCAGTCTGGAGCCGCACGGGTATATCTGTGGCAATAGCCAACAATATATAGTATGGGTCAAAATTATAGATTTTTCTTTTATGCTAAAAATCATTAGGATATTAAGTAAAGATCGTGTTCCATGAAGATATTTAGTAAATTTCCTACCGTAAATATATAAAACATGTATATTTGTGAGTGAATGCAGCACAATCGTGAACATAAATGCACAACTTTAAAGGAGATTTTCTCAATGTTTTGATTTTTTTGCTCCCTCAGATTCCAGATTATTCAATAGTTGTGTCTCTGCCAAATATTGTCCTATCATAACAAACCACACATCAATGGAAAGCTTATTTGTTCAGCTTTCAGATGATGTATAAACTTCAATTTCAAAAAATTGACCCATGTGACTGGTTCTGTGGACCAGAGTCACAAATTGTCTGTAAACTGAAACAATTAAGTTTAATCATCGTAATTTTTTTGTTCATTGCAGAGCATGCAGTGCAAAAGTTGACTTTATTTAAATACAGAATAATATGCGTCTATGTGATATAGCGTATATAACATTTTTATTTTGAAATATAACAAGAAGTTAGAAAGCTTGAGAGAAATTGTTTCAATGTTCAATGCTTGAAGTGTGTGTTGATGTTTTCACTGACTGTATAAAAAATAATTAGTAGCCTATTTTAAAGCATGGATTTCATGGATTGAATAAAAACGGTTGATAACCATGTGCAGTAAGCAACCCAATTAATATACATTTATATAATATAATATATAATAGTTTATAATATACATGTGGTATATTATAGTAGTAAATATATTTAATATAAAAAACATACTATTATTAACAGCATTGCTGTTAATTAAAATGAAAACATAATTATTATGTGTAATTTCAACCAAAGAATTCCTTTTTTGATTGTAATTTTTAAGTGTAACGAAATTAACAATGTTATTATTCATTTTGTAATATTTGTTGGAGAACTACTCGTCGCTGTGACTGTTGAATCTCGTCATAGAGAGCCTGAGTCCCTCCCCTTCCGGTGCATCATGGGACCTTATTTCGGAAAAATATTGTATGGTAGTCAATGGCGAGAGACAACAAATATTTTGATCTCGTTTGAATTGTGCCCTGAATTACACATATGATGTTTGTCAATTTAAAAGATACATTTTAAAGTCAAGAAAGTCGCCGTTTGATGTAAAACTGTTGAGGTATAAGACTGTGAACATACGTAATTACAAAGACTATAAACCCAAAAGGCGCACATGTGACGTCATACCTTTTTACTCAATGAATGAAGCTAACTTTACTGAAGCTAACTTTACTGAAGCTAACTTTACTGAAGCTAACTTTACTGAAGCTAACTTTACTGAAGCTAACTTTACTGAAGCTGAATTTACTGAAGCTAACTTTACTGAAGCTAACTTTACTGAAGCTAACTTTACTGAAGCTAACTTTACTGAAGCTGACTTTACTGAAGCTGACTTTACTGAAGCTAACTTTACTGAAGCTGACTTTACTGAAGCTAACTTTACTGAAGCTAACTTTACTGAAGCTAACTTTACTGAAGCTGACTTTACTGAAGCTAACTTTACTGAAGCTAACTTTACTGAAGCTAACTTTACTGAAGCTGACTTTACTGAAGCTAACTTTACTGAAGCTGACTTTACTGAAGCTGACTTTACTGAAGCTAACTTTACTGAAGCTAACTTTACTGAAGCTAACTTTACTGAAGCTGACTTTACTGAAGCTGACTTTACTGAAGCTAACTTTACTGAAGCTAACTTTACTGAAGCTGACTTTACTGAAGCTAACTTTACTGAAGCTAACTTTACTGAAGCTATCTTTACTGAAGCTAACTTTACTGAAGCTAACTTTACTGAAGCTGACTTTACTGAAGCTGACTTTACTGAAGCTGACTTTACTGAAGCTAACTTTACTGAAGCTAACTTTACTGAAGCTGACTTTACTGAAGCTAACTTTACTGAAGCTAACTTTACTGAAGCTATCTTTACTGAAGCTAACTTTACTGAAGCTAACTTTACTGAAGCTAACTTTACTGAAGCTAACTTTACTGATGCTAACTTTACTGAAGCTAACTTTACTGAAGCTAACTTTACTGAAGCTGACTTTACTGAAGCTGACTTTACTGAAGCTAACTTTACTGAAGCTAACTTTACTGAAGCTGACTTTACTGAAGCTAACTTTACTGAAGCTAACTTTACTGAAGCTGACTTTACTGAAGCTAACTCTACTGAAGCTAACTTTACTGAAGCTAACTTTACTGAAGCTGACTTTACTGAAGCTGACTTTACTGAAGCTGACTTTACTGAAGCTAACTTTACTGACGCTAACTTTACTGAAGCTAACTTTACTGAAGCTGACTTTACTGAAGCTGACTTTACTGAAGCTAACTCTACTGAAGCTAACTTTACTGAAGCTAACTTTACTGAAGCTGACTTTACTGAAGCTGACTTTACTGAAGCTAACTTTACTGACGCTAACTTTACTGAAGCTGACTTTACTGAAGCTAACTTTACTGATGCTAACGCTAACTTTACTGAAGCTGACTTTACTGAAGCTGACTTTACTGAAGCTGACTTTACTGAAGCTGACTTTACTGAAGCTAACTTTACTGAAGCTGACTTTACTGAAGCTAACTTTACTGATGCTAACGCTAACTTTACTGAAGCTGACTTTACTGAAGCTGACTTTACTGAAGCTGACTTTACTGAAGCTGACTTTACTGAAGCTGACTTTACTGAAGCTAACTTTACTGATGCTAACTTTACTGAAGCTAACTTTACTGAAGCTAACTTTACTGATGCTAACTTTACTGAAGCTGACTTTACTGAAGCTAACTTTACTGAAGCTGACTTTACTGAAGCTAACTTTACTGAAGCTAACTTTACTGAAGCTAACTTTACTGAAGCTAACTTTACTGAAGCTAACTTTACTGAAGCTGACTTTACTGACGCTAACTTTACTGAAGCTGACTTTACTGAAGCTAACTTTACTGAAGCTGACTTTACTGAAGCTGACTTTACTGAAGATAACTTTACTGAAGCTAACTTTACTGAAGCTGACTTTACTGAAGCTAACTTTACTGACGCTAACTTTACTGAAGCTGACTTTACTGAAGCTGACTTTACTGAAGCTAACTTTACTGAAGCTAACTTTACTGAAGCTGACTTTACTGACGCTAACTTTACTGAAGCTAACTTTACTGAAGCTGACTTTACTGAAGCTAACTTTACTGAAGCTGACTTTACTGAAGCTAACTTTACTGAAGCTAACTTTACTGAAGCTAACTTTACTGAAGCTGACTTTACTGACGCTAACTTTACTGAAGCTAACTTTACTGAAGCTAACTTTACTGAAGCTGACTTTACTGAAGCTGACTTTACTGAAGATAACTTTACTGAAGCTAACTTTACTGAAGCTGACTTTACTGAAGATAACTTTACTGAAGCTAACTTTACTGAAGCTAACTTTACTGAAACTAACTTTACTGAAGCTAACTCTACTGAAGCTAACTTTACTGAAGCTAACTTTACTGAAGCTAACTTTACTGAAGCTAACTCTACTGAAGCTAACTTTACTGAAGCTAACTCTACTGAAGCTAACTTTACTGAAGCTAACTTTACTGAAGCTAACTTTACTGAAACTAACTTTACTGAAACTAACTTTACTGAAGCTGACTTTACTGAAGCTAACGTCTGTCATGTTTTCTATAGTCTTACGTTATAATCGTAACGTTACGCCGTGATGCCAGACTGCACACACACGAGCAACGGTGACGTATAGTGCGAGACGAGAGATGTAGTTCATTGAGCGATTTTAACATAAAACTAAACGTTACTCTTCTGTTTTATGACAAACTGCGACTTTCTTGACTTTCATAATTATCTTTTAAATTGGCAAACGTCATATGTGTAATTCAGGGCACAGTTCGGACGGAATAAAAAGATAAGTTGTCTCTCGCCATTGACTACCATACATATTTTTTCCGAAATAAGGTCCCATGAGCCGGAAGCGGAGCGGCGGGACTTAGGCTCTCTATGCCGTAAGTTCAGTCAGTTGTTTGTCTGCTTACAATAGACAGGGATGGTCGTATTAATAAAGCGCAAAACCAAGAACTCAAACAAAGAATAGTCTTTAATCCAATAATCCACGATGGAATCACAGGGAGCAACACAACCACGTTAATAAAAAACAACAGGGAACAAAGAACAGACAGAAGTCAGGGATTAAATACACAGGGAGAGATCATTAACAGGAACAGGAACAGGTGTGGGTTCATTTACAACCAACCAGACTATCGGGACACAGAACACAGGCACACACCAGCACAGAACGTGCACGTCACAACAACATGCTTCTAGTCTGCTGTGTTGTGTCCGTTGCTGCTGTGTGTGTGTGTGTGTGTGAGGTGGAGAAGCAGGTGTGTTGACTGGCATACAGTTCATGGAAGAGAAGGAAAGTCAAGCTTCTTTTAGGAACATCCCAAAAATCCTTGGAATGTAATTGAGCTCAGGGGCCCCACAGGACACACACACACACACACACACACACACACACACACACACACACACACACACACACACAGGCTTAAATCAGGACGCTGGGCTTGAGGATATCCGGAGTCTTAATTAAGACCAGAGGAGCCAATAAAACACACACTCTTCTGTGTCAGCCTCATTGTGTTGGGCTAGACTGGGACGTTCCTTTCTGAGACATAATGTTTCCTCTTCTCACACCTAATATGAACCGTTACGTTAACTAAAAATAAGAAAATAAAGGCTAAATTAAGAGAACGGGAGCTGAAAATCTGCTTGAGAGGAAGTTAGTTGAGAGGAAGTGCAGTTAAGTCTTCTCTGTGTGTGTTTTTTCTCTCCAGCTTTATTGATCTATTGTGCAGTGATTCTTGCAGAAGTCTCGTGATCATCAACCCTGAGAACAACACCTCAGACGTCGTGTTTTTGAGCTGGCTGTCGATCAACACTGTAATCGTGATAATCATGCATCAGCGCGGGGTTTATGATGAATGTGTAGAGTAATGTATCCTGTGTATTGGCCCTCTTAAATTTGCTGAATGCTGTCAAAAATAACATAATATTTTTTAAACAACCCAATAAATGAATTAAACATCTTACCGCTGGGTATTGATGACTAGTTGGAGCTTATCCTAACTTTAAGAGGTTATTTACAATGATTTTAAACACCATTCTTTTCAGGAATTCTAATTCCTGTTATACAGTCTGAAGAAAAAACTTATCTTTCTTACTAAATGTTTTTGGGAGTAAAAAATATTCCTGACTTTAGTCTTAAAGTCCCCCTGTATCCCTTAAAACTCATATTCGATCACCAAAATTACAAAATTCCTGCGATTTTATTTACATTTTTGCCTTAAAATATTTTGAATGTAACTCTACACCCTTGCCTGGCCTCATTTAGTATGCGCGGTTTTATGAATATGCAAATGAGCCCCGCCTCCACTCACTCACTCAGCTCAGAGATATGAATTTGCACATGTTTGTCTTAAAGCAGATTAAAAACACCACATAGACACATAAACAACATTAAAAGCTGGAATTTCTCCACAGGGGGACTTTAAGTAGAAGATAAAAATAAGAACAGTTAAAAGTTAAGAATGTTTCGTGAATCCAGAACCAGAAATGTATTACATTTATTAAATAATTTATTAAATTTATTAAATAAATGTATTAATTAATATACTGTATGCATTTAGTTGTTCGTTGATATACTTTGTCCTGCCACATGTTTTCAGAGGTAATAGTTATTACATTTTTATGGAATATCATGTAGATTGTGCATTCACGAGTCACACTTACAAATAAGTCAGATAGAATAAATGCGTATATGGCGTGCTGTCCGAGGAGATTGTGCTCGGTGTTCGGCCCGAACCCAGAGAACTCCCCCCGTAATCCTGGCTGTGAAAGAATAAGCCAAGAGTGAGGAGTCGGGTGGTGGAGGGATGCTGAAAACTGTCCAGGAATGTTGAGTTGACAGAGAGGACATATGCTTCCTCTCAGGCTGATAGTGTAGACATGGTCATTGTTCGGAAGTTGATTGGATTGATTATTTGAATGTGCTCCTCCCGAACTTTGTTTATGAAACATCATTTGGTGAATTGCACACAACAGTTCTCATGCAGGTTTATCAAACTTAACAGGTGAAGATAACTCAGAGAAAACTTTTGATTCTGAAAACCATGGTACATTTCATTCTCAGAATACTGCAGAGTTCCTTCATTTCAAAGACATGCTTTTTTTTAAAATATATATATATTCTAGCATGGAATAGGTTGTCCAGGTGACCAGGCTTTCTAAGTACAGTGGAAGAACACTGTGGGCCCTATCTTACTCCCAGCGCAAATGACTTTGTACACCGACGCATGTATCATTCCCATTTTGCACCCGATGCACAGCGGACTTTTCCCTCCACAGACAGACGCATGTCGGTAAATTAGGGAATGAACTTGCGCTCGGGCGGTTCAGTGAAAAGAGGAGCGTGATCCGGCGCAAACGCTCCCTGGTGATATTCTGCCGTTTCAGAAAACAACTCCGCCGCTGACCAGGAGAAACCCAGTCTAAAGACAGCGGCGCGTTATTCAGATGCTTTTTTAAGGGCGCATGCTTGGCCATTATGTAGCGTGTGCACAACGCACACACACTTTGATTCTCTCATCTACACAGACACAGCAGTTTTCATTTTTGCATTCATTATTACAAGGAAGAATATTACCACACGAGGGAAATCATTGTTGTGTACATGAAGATGTGAAAAAATAGGCATACATCTAGATTACACATTTACATCGTAGGAAATCATTTAATTTTATTCAGCTTTATTCATGCTTTTTTTGTTTGTTTAATGAAAGAATCGATTAAAGTTATACTCACAAAAAATTCATTTATTAGTTTGTATGCATATTGTCTTAAGACAAAACAAAATGTTTATATCTATACATATTGTATATGAGACAGCTTAACTTCCCATAGAAAGTTTCCCAAAAAAATTGGGCCCTTTTGTAACCCTAGTTGTGTTACCTATAAGTTATTGGAGTATTGACACCAGTGATACAGTAACATCACCCATCGAATTATCTCTTATTAAAGTCCCACTGAATTGCCTTGAAACGCGTAGAATTATTCAGTGTTGACGTCATTTCCACGGAAACAGGAAGACAGGGCGGGACATATCGATCAGCTCCTCCCCTTTTTTACAATAGCCAATAGTGTTTAGTTTATCAGCTCAGCCAGAGCCGTTGAGTTTCCTCCTGATCTCTAACTTTAGTTATAATCTTTGTTTTGAGATAGCACTCAGGTGCCATAGTAAATACAGGACATAAAGAGTCACATTCTGGTTGTTGTTTAGGGTTTGTACTTTTGTAACATGGACAATAAATGTTTGTAAGCTTTTACATGTCACCATGCTTCCTGCTTAATGATAACAAAACGTATGATGACGCATTTCTGAGAGTGTTACTGTCCCGTCTACGACTCCCTACAAAGGTCTTCAATTGAGCTTTATGAAACCTGCAGAAACCCTGTAATTGAACTGACCCGTGTGACTATGGTTTCCTCTGATCTTTGGGCTCGAACTGCTGGCAAGGCCACACTAAGAGTGCTTTGAAGCCGTTCCCGTGTCTAATTATTGTAGTATTTGTTCATTGATCTGTGTTCTTTGGCATCTGTGTTCTCTGTGAGTCATTGTGGATCTTGGAGACGTCGTGGTGCGAGTTTGATTCAAATAATGGATCTGAACCGCTGTAAAATTGCTTAAGTATTCATCACCCTTGAAGTCTTTTTAATGAATCAACAGACATGGATCGGGTTGAGGCTCTTGAAACTTTTAAAGCGCAGGCAAGACGGGCTCACAAAAGCAGGACGGCTGATAATTAGCAGGACTGAAGCGGGTCCCCGCCGGGCCCCTGAACGCTTGATTTGTGCTGCTGGATCCTTAAACTAGCAGGCCGTGATCTATAACCCCTCTCGCAGTCAGATGTCTGTAATTGGACGCTTTATCCTTCTCTGAACCCCGTCGAGAGCAAATAAGGCAGCCAGAGCGTTTCCCAGAGAGATAACACACGGGGAGTGTTGAGCGTCACATGGTAAAGCCGTGAGAGATGAACAATTTGCTTAATGTGATGTTCTTTCTCTACTATTTTCATGCAATCTTCCTGCAAATGTCTTTTGTTTTCAGAGGAAAAGCACATTCATTTCTTTTGTAGTGCAGAAAGGCTCATTGAGTATGTCGTAATGATTCCCACGAGACTCTCAGACAAAACAGCAAAAGAGAGATAAGTGGAACACGACTTCCAGAATATGGCTGTATTTGTGGCTAGTAGTTCAATCTTAGTAATAAATATTAATATATTTATTTTCTTTTTCTGACTTGAAAGAATAGGCTATATATTTTTTTTTTTTTGAAATATCTACCCTGGCGATTCCGATTTTTACAGATTCTGATTTTTTAAGAACTATAATTGACAAAAATCTACTTTTCTTCAATGCAAAATTTAATTTTCATAAAAAAAGACATAAGTAAAAAGTCAGTAATAAAATAAGCACAAATAAATGCAACAGAATAAAGAGAGATATGAAATAAACATGGCTTTAAGACAGTAAGTTAGTATTCCGGTAAGAAATACTACAGATATAAAAGTAATCAAATGTAAAATATCACTGGATAGTCTTCATTGTAAAAATTAAATATTGATTAATGCTGACAATTAAAGTTACAAAAGTTATTCAGTCAAGAGCAGCGAGTGATTTTCTTTGTATTTTGTTCTCAAAACTGACGTGTTTAACTGAATATTTGCCAAGACGGGCCTTTTGACATAATTTTGTGTGTATTTGTGTGTACAAGCACTATGTAACGAGCGAATGAGACGAGTGTGTGAGGCAGCTGGTGTGTGTCACTGACGTTATTGCCGGTGCCGCTGGAAACAAACCGGTCCGGGCCGAGCATGCGGACAATCGTCTGATTCCCGTCTCTGGCCGGTCGATCGGTGCATCTCTAGTTATATTTCACCTGCAACAGCTTTTTAAACTTTTATAAAGATGCATTTGGTTATTAACATGCTGACTTCAGCTTTAAATAGCAGTCTATTTGCCATTCAATGTTCACAGACACTAGTCCATATCACAATTTGATTAGTGTACAACACTTCTTTTGATTTATTCATCCAGAATTTGACAGTCTTAAATCTGGAAATCATAGTGCCGCCCTAAGCCCTACTCGCACGGTAATTGCTTCTCATGGGGAACGTAAGGTATTTCCAGCATTTATAGGGGCTAGTCTGTGATTTTATTGCTGAATGTAAGGGTTTTTCTCCCACCACCAGCGTAAAAATCCCCAGCCGAATCTCCTACTGTTTTTGACAAACTCCAAGGTCGTGCAGGGATTTATTCATGCCCGAATCCACATCACTGACTTTACTAGAGGAGATCAATTAAACATTCAGTTTAAATCCTTTTTGACCACTGCAGAGCACCGTACAATAACTGTTGCATTTTGGATGCATTTTATTCATCAAGCCTACACATTTATTACTGAAATACTGGAAGAACAATATTATTATATCACATATGTATTATTACATATCACTGCTCAAAGGAGAAAGAAAAGTAAAGCACGTACACATTTGAAATGGCAGCATTTATATACATTAACAATATAAACGAAGCAGCGTTATGTTTACCTCATGTAAATAAGAGGCTGTTATTAACTTATTTCCGATAATTTCCACATTTTTAAAATGGCATCCATCATTATGAGATAAAATTCATATCAGAAAACAATTTTAACTATAGCGCTCTATCCTCCTATTTTTAAACAGGAGATTAAATAACCATAAAATGAATAGGATATGATATTATTTTCCTATTATTAAAGTAAATATGAATTTATTCTAATTAATCCGAGCATATGACATTTTATTTATAGTCATGTGACTGACCACAATAATTTTTTATTACTGAGGTGCCAAGCAAATGTATTTTGACAGACGTCCACATGAGAAATACCGTCTGAATACAGCTCTAGATCGTGTTGGTATTATAAACTCAATGTGGTTTTGACTTCCTCAGTTTGTGGTGTCAGTGATCTGATCACCATACAGTATCTAGCGCTGACACTTCATCACCAAAATTGTGATTGTTGTAAATAGCATATTATTACGGTAGAAACGATGCCCAAGTTCAACTTTTCCCTCACACAAAGCTATCTGGCTTCAGGAGACAGAGGCTTTGGGATACTTTTAAAAATGTTATTTTTTTTTATTTTTTATGTTTTTATTGTAGGGGTGCAACAATATATCATGTCACAATATATCACAAAACAAAAATCGGAAAATATGAATCGTGAATGGATAGTGACAATATGTACAGTATCGTGTATAGTTCACCCTAAATGAACATTTCTGTGTGAGATTAAAATCAACTTTAGAGAGTTTTAGTGTCAGGACCACATTAAACCATTATATATATGTTGAGTATAATGTATAATAATGCAATGGGGGAATATGTGTGTGTCCTCATAATGCCAAATGTCTGATGTTACCAGTAAAAAGTGTCCTACATTATTTTAAATATATCTAGTGACAGTGAAAGCATATTCGTCTACAATAATTCAGTATTTTCAGCTTCAGAATCATGAATATTGTTATTCTGGTGTCTCTATTGTCCTGTGCTTTGGGTTTCAGCACCAAGTCCAAGTCTATTCATTTACACACACACAATGTAACACCAAATTTAGCTTTTTAATCAACAGTTCAGTTAATCTTTTATCATGTTATGTCTTGGAGTATTGCAATAATATCGTATCGTGAGTTCAGTATCGTGATATGTATCGGACCGTGACATGAGGGTATTGTTACACTCCTAAGTGTATTGCATCATTATACACACCGAAGCACAGACTTTGGCTTCTGCTCAGGTATGTGGCAGTATCCCATCATGCCTTGGGTGTGAGAACGGATTGGAGACTGAAGTAGTGACAGCAGTTTTTCCTCCTAGCTGTCAGTTTTTCAGCAGAGAAACCTTTCTTTTCATTTTCCCTCATTTTCAGACTCTTGTCTCTTCACTCCAGGCTTATTGTCCAACTCAGTCCGCACTCCTCTTCACTCACATACCCTTTAAAGCATTACTCATACAGTAATGCAGCTTTATTACCGGCGTCCCCTGATTTCCCATGATTAATGCCTGATACACGGGTGCTTTAAAGGGGACATATCATGAAAATCTGACTTTTTTCATGTTTAAGTGCTATAATCGGGTCCCCGGTGCATCTACCAACCCAGAAAACGTGAAAAGTGAAATCCAGTAACTTTGTTTTGGTGAGCCTTTCTCTGCAAGCATGTCAAAAAAGAAGACGATCTGATTTCCCTCCCCTTCTGACGTAGAGGATCTTATTAAAATATTACCGGCCCTTAATCTGCACGTTTACACACACAGCGACGCCATTTGGTTTTCGCAAGCAACAACAGTGTAACCAGTAACGCAATGGCAAAAGTTGGAGCTAAGCTTGAAACTGTTCTGTCGTTGAGCACAGACGAGCTCTGAACACTATTATAAAGAACTCAGGATCTGCGTCAACTTGTGTAAAAGTTAAACATGACGGTACATGCAAGTCGATGAGATACTCCACAAAAACTACATAATGTATCCACTAACCATATGTGACTCTGGACACATGGGTCAATTTTTTAAAAATTGAGATTCATACATCATCTGAAAGCTGAATAAATAAGCTTTCCATTGATGTATGGTTTGTTATAGGGCAATATTTGGTCGAGATACAACTATTTTAATATCTGGAATCTGAGGGAGCAAAAAAATCGAAACATTGTCCAATTATGTTCGATTGTTCGCGATTGTGCTGCATTCACTCACAAAAATAAGGTAGGAAATTTACAAAATATCTTCATGGAACATGATCTTTACTCGTGCGACTCGAGACTGGTTTTGTGTCTAGGGTCACATATAGAAACGTCCAGGTGCGTCTAAAAGTTGAACTCTTCCTGAGTCTCCGTAAGGCTGCACTCACTACTGGTTATTTCTGAGATTCTGGATGAGTGAGATTGGCGTGTTTTGTTATTGTTTCTTAGGCCCTGTTTACATGAGAAAACGCAAAAAAAGTGAAACCACCCTCCAGAGTGGAAATCTTAAAAACGCTCCACCATCGCGTTCCCGTCTAAAGGGTAAAAACGCAAAAGTTTGCTAGACAGTGAAGGCGTCGCGTACGCGTTTACGTCACAGGCATGCGCCAGTACAGGAAAATAACAAAACATTATCAAACTAAAATATAGCATTGATTTTATTGACAAAAAAAATAAAAAATCTGTCATATTGAGCGACACGCGAAGAGCACCGAGGGTTAAAGCAGCAGCTTTACCGTATTAAACATGAAAAACTGTGTCAGCTTTCACTTTCAGTGCTTCACATCGCCACCTAGCCGCCTGGAGTGCACACTACATCCAATTTCACACACTTTTGCGTCACCATATGCAGATTTCCCCCCAATAACGCTCGTCTAAACGCAGAATAAAAAGTGATAACGCAACGCCACTTTTGCGTTTTCTTTTCAGATGGTTACCCTGTGTAAACATAGCCTTAAGCTTGTGCAAAGGATCGATCCTCTTCTGAACGGAGGCGGAGCAGCAGCTCATTTGCATTTAAAGCGACGCCGACACACACAAAAACGATGCGTTTTTGCTCACACCAAAAAAGGTGCAAATTTGACAAGCTATAATAAATGATCTGGGGGGAATTTTGAGCTGAAATTTCACAGACGCATTCTGGGGACACCATAGATTTATATTACATCATGTGGAAAGGACAAAATATGTCACCTTTAACTTAGACCTAGAAGAACCACACATTTAGCTCTCCTTCACATTCAGTGCTGGTTTTCTGTTGGCAGGCATCTGAAAGTTGCTTAACGTTATTATTGGATGGAAGAGACAAAAGGTTAAGTCAACAAACTCATGGAGCAGAGGGGAAAGGAAACCATGGGATGTTGCAACATACAGGATTTTGATTGTGTATTTGGGTGAACGGACTCATCCTTCACTTTAACCAGTGCAGGTTAGTGTAAGGACACAACTGTTAATGTGTAATGATCACATTCCCTGTGTAGCGCTGCTGGGCATTGAGGCAAATTTCTTGATTTGATTCACAAGTTTGCGATTTGATTCTCGATTCAGTTCGATTCAATGTTGATTCATTTGGATACATCAGGTTCAGTACATATCAACTTTTCTCAATGAAAAAAATCTCTCACAACTAATGCTGGAACCCCGAGGGCTTGCCTGAATCTGTGTACTTGCCACTTGCTGACGAAGCCCTTTCCCACACACTCCGCATACATTTGACTACTTGATTGTTCATGGAAATATATCTGTTCAAAAACAGAGTCAAAGGCCGATATTTAGAAAAAGGTTGACTGTGCTGGAACTCTTTTAGGATAATGTAATTATTATTATTATTTTTTTAGTCTTGGCTTTCGGTTTTAATCAATTTTAATGGTGCATAAATAGATTAAAAAATGCTGGTAACTTTTCAATTTCTTTGGACACTTTTCACACTTTGCAAATTCCCTTCTTATTCTAATCAACAATTTTGTAGTAGTTTAAAGTTCCCCAGTAGTCAATAATTTAACCCCTTAAAACTCATCTTTGATAACCAAAATGATATATTTAAATTGTTTTCCTTGAAATGATTCATGCCTTAATATATCTTGAATGCAACTCTACACCCTTGCCTCATTTTGTATACACGGTTCTATGAATATGCAAATGCGAATATGCAAATGTTCTATTAATATGCAGATCCCGCCTCCACTCACTCACTCCCTCAGAGATCCACTGGTTGACGATCACACATTGATCTGATTGGTTACAAGGTAGTGTGTGACGTCAGAAACACCAGCGATTTCAAACCGTGTTTTTGAGACTGTCTTTGGTTCACTGCAGTTTTAAGCAGAAAATACTCAGCAATGCTGTCGACTTATGAACTTACACATGGTTTGTCTTCAAGCAGATTAAAAACACCACATAGACACATAAACAACATTAAAATCTTAAATATTAATAACATTTATTTGTTGATGTTTTTATTTCAACAGCAAGCCTATGTGTCCTCCAGCCACCAGATGGCACTATCCAGCCCCAACAGTAGCAGCGCAAGTAGTTTGGGAGGCGGGGAACAGCTGAGCAAAACAAACCTTTACATCCGTGGACTCCATCCTGGGACTACAGACCAAGACCTGGTCAAGCTCTGCCAACCGTAAGTCTCGCTGTAGGCTATATACGTCTAGCTAGCTTTGTTGTGCTCGTAATTTACTTTAATCAGAATACATCTGAGTGTTTCAAAACTAAATGAAAAACCAATTGCTTCAATTGATTCACTCTTATTGACCGACAGTTGGCGGTCAAAACTGTGTAAATGCAACGAATACTTAGTCCAACATGAATAAAAGCACCTTTCACAAACCAATCTACAAATCATGACATACCATTACAACGAAATGTGTGCATAATATGTTCTTTATTAATTTGTAGGGCTTATTTTTGTGTTTAATGGAGGATGTGGCTATTCAGGCTAACAAGAGACTATTTACTACAACTCTTCCTTTTTTATTATACAAATGTACCATTATAAATGTCTATTGTCTACATTATGACTGAGTGTTATATACACCAGCGGGAGTGCCCTTGACCTCCACTAGAGACCTTGCTTTTCCATCATGAACTACATTTCCCATAACCCATTGCACGGACTCATTATGCTTCATTATTTCAGCTGTGTCTCATTACCTTGTTTACTCTGCCGATTTAAGCCCTGTTTATTCACTCATTCTTTGCGAAGTCTTGTTAGTGTGTCACACTGCATTTCTGAGCACTCGCGCCTTTCCTTTGTTGTGGTTTTGGTCTTCTGGGAGTTTCCCTGGATGTCCCAGTTTGCCAGTGTCTTGGATTCTGTTATTGTTTGCCTTGGTTTTGACCCTCTGCCTGTTACTTGGATTATGATTCTGGATTATGATTATGATTCACTGCGAACATCGTGTGTATTTGAATGACAAAAATGTCGTATTGCGAGTAGGGCTGTAACGATTTACGATATTAAACCGAAATCGCGACACTCAGATCCACGAACCTGTGTCGCGGTATGAGAAGGCAGATCGCGATCGACACACCCCTTCCCAGACTTATCTTTCTCGTCCAGAATAGATCCTAGGGCTGTGACGGGGTCTTTTACATATTAGGTATGGGAATTTCAAGCAAAAATAATATTCGAAGATCGCTGGGTATCATTTGATTATTATTCAAAAATCGCACCTCTCCCCCACACGCACACACGCGCGCCCTCGCGAGCACACACACACACACACACAAGCAAACACCAGAGCAAGTGAGCAAAGCGCGCGGTGTTTGCTTGTATATGTGTGTGTGTGTGTGTGTGTGTGTGTGTGGGGCACCGGCGCGCGCGTGAACTGGAGCTCACCTCATAAACGAATCGAAACTTAGAAAGCTTGAAATACTTTTACTTGATTTAACGTTAATTCAAAACATAAAGAAATGGCGGCTTAGGCTAATTCGTAGGAAGTGTGCATTTCTCTATATAGGCGCGTTCACTTTGTGGCAAGCGTTATTCCTGCGCTTGAGATGCGGGTCATGCGGAATAGGCAATATATATTATTTGTGGTTTACAGCACAGACAGTAAGCCTCGGTTACCTCAGAAGAATTTTTAACATGCTCGAATCATCTCCACAATGGAGTATAGTTCTGTTTGTTTTTCAAAAGTATTTTGTTACAAGAAAACAGAGTTATAGCTTTAGCTATTTATTTTATTATTTGGCTTTTAAAATCCTCCCTCCTCGCAAGAATCGCGGTTTGTATCGAATCGTGGGTCAGAAATCGGGATACGAACCGAATCGTGGGTTTGCTGTATCGTTACAGCCCTAATTGCGAGTCATTGACACCTGCCGACCGGCATCGGTATATTGCTAAATTAACTGCAATAGGTTATGATTGCCTAGCATTGCCTAGCCTTCGTCATACTCATATTCTAGGCAGAATGTGAGTCTGATACTGCTCCACAGGGCTTTGATTATGAGGCGTGTCTTAACCGAACCAGTAAAAAAAAAAATCTGCACTCAATTGGATAGACCTACAACCAATCAGAGCAACGCAGTAAGTGACGTATGTTGATCGACGCACAGTGGTCCACAGAGCTCAACTGCACGCACGCTGGAAGAAGTAGTAAATTAATGAGTGTAAACGATCTTTGCCGTTGTTGTAAAAATAATTTAAGAATTTGCGGAGTACTTACAAGCACGAATTGCATTTTTGAGAGAAATACAAAAGGTGTATGTATGTATACGAACAACTTCTCCGTTTAGGATTAGATCTCGACTTCTCGCATTTGTAGGCCCTGTCTCAACTTTATAACACGGTTGCAACACGACTCGACTGATTTTAAAAAATGGAAAGACGACGAAAGAGAGCCGGCTGAAGAAGCGTGTTCATCTGAGGCTGAAGAAGCGTGTTCATCTGAGGCTTCAGAGAAAAGAGATCGTGAGCGCATCCCTTCCATTGGTTTTCATTGCGTCCCATCTTCTTAGCCACCATCGGAGCCGGCTGATGAATTCAACTTTTGCCGAATCCCGTAGGAAGGACGGCAAACACATCTTTCTGATCGACAAATGCCTTGATTGCGGTTCTCTGTTCACTTTTATAACAGACGCGATAGCGGAATCTAAACATCTCAGTTCTCCAGCTGCAGTCGTCTTCATCTTTGTTGAAAACCAATTCAACCCAACCGCTCTTTGATGACGTGGTGATTACGTAACCGCAGATCACCTGTCCATCATCGATTAAAGCCCGTCCTGGCAATTTGATTGGCTCGGCCTTCTGGGAGCCGAGCATAATTACTCCTCAACGGATCGAGTCCAGACCGAACTTCCCGACCAAAAAATGTTGTAGGCTGGGTTCGGGCTGGCACCCAGGCTAATGATTGCCCTTATTTAATTAAAAACTGGGTCAATGACCCAACCAAATGGCCGGAGGTGTCGTTTCCAGACATATTTTGTTATCTGGTTGAATCTCCAGGTAAGACATCGCGGTAGCTGTAGCGGTAACATTAGCATATAACTCAATTAACTTTCGTATACTATAACTCCATAAAACCTTGTCACCTACCAATTGTACGTATGCTTCACTCCAAACTATTAATCCTTTTGTAAAACGGTGATCAGTAGTACGAAGCTGCCGAGGGACTGTGCTGACCGTTATCCCTAACTCACAGACTGCAGTGTGTATCGAGTGTAGACCTCGAACTACTCCATAGGCGCACGGCTCACGCCATTACAACGTAGCCTACCGGTGATGAAACGCCGACTGCACACATACACATGCTTAGTCTTGGGATTCTTGATCATCCTCACGCCTTATTGCTTGTGGCCATTTTGTCCTCCTTTCCGGTTCTGTGTGTTTATTAGGAAGGATGTAGAACTTCAATTCATAATTTGTTTATTTATTGGCGGTACAGAAAACGACACAGCAACTCTTGTCCCGTGTAATTCAATTAGCACCAAGGCAATGTTTTCCCCCACGGGCTGAATTCACATCACGTGACGGGGCGTTCCCGGGGGCGTTCCCAGACCAACCGTCTGTATGTATTGCAAATTTGAAACCAAGACAATCACATTATACAATGCAACAATTTTAGCAATTTGGTGGTGAATTCCTATGAATTTGTATGATTTGAGTTATATGAAACTTAAAGGATAATTCCGGTATTTAACACCTTGAGTCTATATTGTAGTTTGGTTTGGATGAACAAGAGTGGTGGACAAAATTTTTTTGACAATGGTTCCTCTCTCGAGTTTTTGACTATAATAGAATTGGCCATGGACCCATTTAACATTGGAGTCAATGGGCATGTCCGAAAATGTCATTAAAACAGCCAATAATGTTCGTTTACAAAACTGTTAAACTCACCGAGTGGTTAGTGATGTTCGTTGATGATTATAAACAATATATCGTCGCAATATATGATTCCAATCCGTTTATTTTGCTATAGTGGAACTATTTTTTCAGACACTTCACAACCGTGTAACTTCCGCTCAATATTTGAATCTGAAGCGTTAGCACACTCCCGACCACTTGATGGCGATAACCGATGTTTATGTCTCGCGGGACACTCACGGTCACAGTCGAGTTCAACTTCATATTGCACTGGTCAGTGGTCACGTCTTTCAATATTTTCAAGGTTTTGTTTGTTTATTTCGCTTACTCTCCCGGAGCACAGTTGCTCTGCTCGCTAGCCTTATGAGAAACGGAAGCGAGCAAAAAGACTACATCGACCAAATGTAAACAGCCCCCTTTCCGTTTCCGGTAGCGCATTTATATTAACGAGCACTCAGTCCTTCAACAGAATTCAATGGGATTTTACAAAATGACGAATAATTCAAGTTTATTTTGTATAGTTTATTTTGTATAGCGCTTTTCACAATACATATTGTTTCAAAGCAGCTTTACAGAAAATAACAAATAACAGAGAATAAAACACGACAGAAACTGTATTTCGCAACACTTTTTGTTTCTGGAACATCAACTAACACCACTAATCACTCGGTGAGTTGCACAGTTTTGTAAACGAACATTATTGGCTGTTTTAATGACATTTTCGGACATGCCCATTGACTCCAATGTTAAATGGGTCCATGGCCAATTCTTTTATAGTCAAAAACTCGAGAGAGGAACCATTGTCAAAAAAAATTTTGTCCACCACTCGTTCATCCAAAACAAACTACAATATAGACTCAAGGTGTTAAATACCGGAATTATCCTTTAACATTATATATATATATATATATATATATAAAAATACATATTATACATTATATACATTAAAAAACTAAGAATGAATGTCCACCCCTAAACCTAACCCTCAGTGGATCTAGATCGTGTGTATACATAAATACATAAACCTGATAAACTGTATTGCAGGCAATTTGTATTTTTGAACTTGTTGATGGTGTAACATGTTCCATACGTCCTTTTAACAAGGACACTGTAAACAAAAGGGAAATAGAGCATAAATTTACATTAGAAAGACATTTTCAGTGGGGACTTTTCTTCTCACTTCAGAAGAGGTTCACACACCACTGCTTTGAGTCTCCTTTATGCACTCCCACTTATATTGTAAGAACTCTTTACCTCATAATCAAAGTTGGACGTTTCATCTGTAAACTTCTGCTTGTTAATGTGTTAACAGTCTAGAGATCTCAAGATCAGATGTAACTTTGAGTGTGTTTTGTTGAGCAAACTGCAGTAGGCTTTCAGGTTTGGACTCGAGCCATTTGTGGTTCAAAAGAGGAAACATGAGGGTGAATTCAGGAGACATAAATCAAATAGGAGTGGCAGAGAGGAAATGCTTTGTTTTCTTGTGATGAAGCCAAGAGCTTTATTATAAAATGTTACGCCATGCAACTTTACAAAGACTTTCAGCTAATTCCAGTATGTGTATATATATACCAGTTTCGGTTCTTGAATCTGATTGGCTTAGAGCCTTTTTCTAGCAATGCAATATTCTACTAAGAAAACATAGAAACCGTTTCACAACTTGTATCACGCCGCTAGTTTCTGCCGGATCTATACTGGCAGCGTTTCTCACAGCAAGCCTCAATGGCGGAGGAGCAAATCCACTATAATTTTACAAATACTACTATTATTTTGTCATGCCCCCGTTGTTAAGACCTTAAATATGCTATTTATATAAGCATTTATCCCATTTGAATATGAGTTTAGACGTTTTGGGAGACGTTAGCTTCAGGCCGTTCAGCGCTCATGTACCGTTTATCTCAGTCAGCCTTATTCTTGTTCATTTAAATATTATTACATAAATAATATTTTATATAAATAATATGCTGTACTTGGTACTGAGAAAGGGTCCGTTAGTGATTGTGATTTCGTTAGATTTCGTTATAAATATATACATTTTGTATTTATATATACAAAATTATTTTGTATATATAAATACACACACGTGTATAAATTTAAGAAAAATGTGTTATTTATTTTATATATAAAATATTTATATCAAAATATATACATGCAAATATGCATATGTGTGTATTTATATATAGAAAATAATTATACACAGTACAGTACACATACATATATTATTTAAACACAAACTTTTATTTTGGATGCGATTAATCGCAATTAATCGTTGCCCATCCCTAATTTCGATTTCTGTTAAAGTTATATTATTACACCATTATATGGCAGGAAAAAGTGTCTTTATGTGTGAGTCAGTCAGTAGCAAAGACTTTTATATTGAAAAGGACTGAAACAAGGTTGTAAACAAGGACATTCTTTTTACTTAAGCAGCGATTGATTAGCACTATCATGGGAAATTCCCATAACTGTTAGTAAAGGATAGTAAGATATTGATTGATTAAGATTAAGTGTGTGTGTGTGTGTGTGTGTGTGTGTGTGTGTGTGTGTGTGTGTGTGTGTGTGTGTGTGTGTGTGTTTACATGTATATCATTTGGGTCAGATTTTATTTTTTACAGTAGATTATGTTTTATGTAGTGTAAGTTAACACTGTACATCTAAACATGAGAAGCTTTGCATGTTAATAAGTCTCGCTAAACTTGATTGTGCTTTGAATGTGAGCAGTAAACTCTATAGTAAACTCTATAGTAAACTCTATAGCTCTCAAGTAAGTAAATTGTGCCGCAGTAAACCAATATTTTACAGATCTCTAGAGGCTGAGAACTGGTTTTGCTTCTGCAAGTCAAGACCAATCTTGTTTAGACCCTATCATTAATGTTTAAACAGACACATTCTTCATTTCAGTTCAGATGTGGGACAGCGCTTGCACGAGGGCAGGAGAAAGGTGCTGACGCGTCGCTTCTGCTGGAGATGAACTGGAAAAAGCAGTGCGACGCTTTTAAACATTTCTGAGGAAAAAAAATGACACCATACACTAATGCTGATTTTCCACAAACATCAGCACAGCCATATTTAGGCTATGGAAAAACCCAGGCGACAGTCCTCTGTTTAACACAGCGCTATACTTTGGACACATTTGACTGAATTTGTTTCTCATTGTCCTCAAAGCGGCTTGTGTTTAAAGGATTGAAATTGTTTTATAGATAAATAACTGGAATAAATTGGAAGACCAGCCAACAAGTGGCTAGCAACTCCGTCAATACCATACAAATATTAAAAGCATCCCAGGGTTCATCTTCTGAAGTGGATTGAGTTTGCAAAGCTTTTTGACTGGTATGTAGATCCGGTATGTAGTGAAAGCAAGTTCATTGACATTACTTGATACATAAAGCAAGTCAGTTTTGCTTTCTATTTCCCTGCTGTAGTCTCGTCTGGTTTCACATGCATTTCTGTAAGATTATACGAGTCTGTTCCTGATCCACCCAGTTTCCCCCGCTGGGAGACTGTAGGTTACGTTTACGGTAATTTCCTGATGATGTAATATGTGTAAAAGCTCTCCGTTTATGGCCTCACATGCTGTCTAGCCAACAGTTAAATGAGTGATCTTTTCCTGCTGTGTGAAGGATGAAACTTTACCGGACTGAAACAAAACTGTGTTTATGGTTTGCTTTGGTGTGTAGTTGGATAAATGTGTGCGTCATGTACTTCTGTCACAGCGTAATATGCAGAGACAACTAAATAAGCCATTCATGAGTGAAACACTGCGGCTCTGTGGTGCCGTCAACACGCGTCCCACATATCAGCCGGATGTTGCCAAACCTGTTTTAAAACATTCAGAATATGTGCGTTTTCTTGTTTTCGCTACGGCGGGACAGATACACTCTTTAATTTGTTGTGTGGCATGTAATATCTCTCATCTAAAATGATCAGAATGATTCTTTGAATGTTTTCTGTTATTGCATCCAGTATCAAACAGGATCCGCTTTCTGGAAGTTTGTGGAGCGCGTCACAACAAATGAATAGGGCTTGGGTGCCGCGTTGCATTCTGGGACGTGGCGGCCATGTTGATGGCCGAACAAGAAGTCGAACATGGAGAAGAAGCAGAGTTGGGAGAAAGAAAAGAAAGAAAAAAGATGTTAAAATCCCTAAAAGGATGTGGAATATACCGGGATACGTTAAATAGGGAAGCTATTTTTATTTTTTAAAAAGCGTAGTATATCTGCGCAGCGCTTCTGTGTTGCACATCACGCAGGCTCACTATTGGCCGACGCTGGTCATGTGTGTGATGTGTATGACGTACAACACAGAAGCGCTGCGCAGATATACTACGCAAACACACTCAGGCCCACGGAGAATATAATGAATAGTGGAATAAAGTCGTTAGTTTTGTTTGTTTTTTGCGCACAAAAAGTGTTCTCGTCGCTTGATAAACAAATGGTTGAGCCACTGTAGTCACTTGGACTATTTTAATGATGTCTTTACCGGTAATAACTTTCTTTGCCGGCAAGTTTCAATCCCTTAAGAAGCCTATGGAGGAGTGACACAGCTCTCAGATTTCATCAAAAATATCTTCATTTGTGTTCGGAAGATGAACAAAATCTTACGGGGTTGAACAACATGAGGGTGAGAAATTACTGACACAGTTTACATTTTTGGGTGAACTAACCCTTTAAAAATAAAGGCTCCACAAAAGGGGTTTTCTCAGTGTGAAGAACATTATAAAGTGAAGTGTCCTGTGGACTTGCCCAGAGAACAGGAGTAAAGCGATCGCAGAGGCGAGGAAGTGCAGTGGAAATTCTTTAAAGGGGAAACAAACACCAGCATGTGAAGAACAGGACGCCATCAGCGCTAACTGGGTCATGGTTGAACACACACACACACACACACACGTCTCAATGTAAAAGTCGGATAGGTTTAACTGATGACCTTTGAACTGTTCAACAGGGATGTTTGTCTCACAGTCTACAACATAAGTCACTTCCTCTTTTTGTTGCTCTGACTGATGTTATTTTTTGCTCCTTTATCCTCTCAGTTATCATATTCTCACGCTGATAATGTGATACTCAAACCTCTAGCATCCCATTCTGTTAAAGTCCCCCTGTAGTCAATAATTGCATCCCTTAAAACTCAAAATAATATATTTAAAAGTTTTTTTTCCTTGAAAATAAATTCTTCATGCCTTAAAATATCTTGAATGTAACTCGACACCCTTGCCTCATTTAGTATGCGCGGTTCTATGAATATGCAAATGATCCCCGCCTCCACTCACTCACTCACTCAGCTCAGAGATCCACTGGTTGACGATCACACGTTGATCTGATTGGTTACAGGGTAGTTTGTGATGTCAGAAACACCAGCGATTTCAAACCGTGTTTTTGAGACTGTCTTTGGTTCACTGCAGTTTTAAGCAGAAAATACTCAGCAATGCTGTCGACTTATGAACTTACACATGGTGTGTGTTAAAGCAGATTAAAAACACCACATAGACACATAAACAACATTAAGAACTGGATTTTCACCACAGGGGGACTTAAATAAATTGTTTAAGAAAATGATGTCAGTCATGAGCTAGAACCGCAATGGTGATAACTGCATTTTACCAAATTTATTTTAGCAGATTTTGTCACTTTAAAGAAAATATCTATTTTTATTAAATTAAAAGTTAACCCAAAATTGAAAATAATGTCTCACCCTAATGTATTTTCAAACCCGTATTCAGTGTGTTATCAGTTAACACTGGACATTTGTGATTTGTTAACTTTGGTTATTTACATTGATTTGCAGCTCTTTATCCTCCTCTTTCCTGACGAGCCATAGACTCCCATAGATTATGGGATGCGCTTCCGGTTTGGGGAAGTTGCACTCAAAAAGACTGAAACAAATCATTTCAGATCATAAGGTTGTGCTACAAATAATCCTTATCTCACAGTTTGACTGAATGAGACGTCACATTTCAGACGTCAGGAGAATCGTGACGCTTTGGTATTTCTACAGGGTTTGACTCTCATCTGTGGCAAGAGCATTTTCATTCTTTTCCTCCTGATTATTTTCGTTGTATTCGGCTGTAGCCGAATGAAGTCAGACAACACATACTGTGCATTTGTGGTCTCTTCTCCTGATGTCATTTACGATATATCCCAATAATTCACTGGAATGCATTGAGAATCTCTTGTATTTCCCCTCAAATCGTCATGTCTCTTTCCAGGTTTGTTTTCACACGGATGCTTTAAAATGTAATTGACCCTTCGCTAAGCCACGCCCGAAAACCGCCACTGGCCAATCGTGGCTTAGCAACCGTAACTAGGCACGGGAGGTCTGGCAAGCTTTCGAGCGAGGGAAACATGCCGAAGCGTTGTGCAAATCTGATACCCGGTATCCTAAAAGTTTGGCCGGTGGGGTGTAATTTTTTCCCTTCCCGAATCCTAAAAGCCGAGGGGAGAAATGTGGGCGTGGATCAAGCCGTGTGGGACGCCCCATTCACAACTAAATGTCCACAGGATTAACAAAAACACCTATTGCTTGAAAATAATGACGATTCTTTGTTCATAATGCAAATATTTGAACGTAAAATAAGAGGATTAAAGGCAAGATGGAGGCTCACTGACATACTTTAAAATATATTTCAGCATTTTGTTAATCGACGGCCCGTTACCCCTGAGTAACTTTACCCCAATCCGATCGCGGCCCTCCCGGTGTTAGTATTATTCCACACGATTTATGGATAAGCTGTTAATTTATAGTTATTAGATTATTTTCACATTTCACTTACACTGCTGTGCATGAACAGCTGCTCCTTAATGTGTGTGTTTCCCATTTGAATGGTCAGCGTATGAGGCGCTGCTGCTAGCGCTGGGACTATAGGCTTTAGCATCAATTTTGATGAAATTATTCTCTAATCGGTTGCATATTATGTCGTGGAAATATCCCTCGAATGCACACTGCAGTCTCTATTGTCTTGCTCTCTCAGATATTTCACCAAAAATGACTAATTATCTCCTTGGGAATGTCTGACACCGCTGCATTCACACTATAATAGACGTGCCAGGCGTGGAAGCTTGTCAGGCGTAGCAACAGTAACTAAGGAGGGCGGGGCTTAGCGAAGGGTCAATTGTCTCCTCTTTTAACTTCTGATCCTATTAGCAGTGTTTACTGGGATGTTTCTAAAGCAGGTTCTGCTTGCTGTGCAAAAATATTACAAGATAATGTATGACATGCAGGTGAAACCCGAAATATTAGAATATCGTGCAAAAGTTCATTTATTTCAGTAAATTCAACTTAAAAGGTGAAACTAATATATTATATAGACTCATTACATGCAAAGTGAGATATTTCAAGCCTATTTTTGTTATAATTTTGATGATGATGGCTTACAGCTTATGAAAAAAAAAAAAAAAATAGAATATTGTGAAAAGGTTTTCATAAGCTGTAAGCCATAATCATCAAAAT
>NC_136897.1:3048738-3188738 GCF_949152265.1 Phoxinus phoxinus
CATGTGACACTGAAGACTGGAGTAATGATGCTGAAAATTCAGATTTGATCACAGGAATAAATTACACTTTACTGTATATTCACATAGAAAACAGATGTTTACATTGGAATAATATTTCACAATATAATTTTTTTGCAGTATTTTTGATCAAATAAATACAGCCTTCTTTCAGAAACATTTAAACATATGACCCACTCCAAACATTTGACCTGTTGTGTAGATGCAGAACAGGGCTGTAAACTAAAGTGCCCTGTAAGTACGTACACATTTACATACCAGCATCATAAACTGCGCGGCTTCCTGGACACCAGTCAAGCTGCAGGTTTGTTGACGTTGGCTAGGTAATGCTCGACTGGTTTAACACACACACACACACACACACACACACACACACACACACACACACACACACACACACACACACACACACACACACACTGATGTGAACTATCTTTACTCACAGTGATAGGATTAATTGACACACATTTGACTACATAAAGATATGTTTATGTCTCTTGGCTCTCTGAGTCTTTTCTCTGGCAAGTTCTGTGGCATTTATTTGCTGTGTGTGTGTGTGTGTGTGTGTGTGTGTGTGTGTGTGTGTGTGTGTGTGTGTGTGTGTGTGTGTGTGTGTGTGTGTGTGTGTGTGTGTGTGTGTGTGTGTGTGTGTGTGTGTGTGTGTGTGTGTGTGGAATGTCTCTGTTGTAATCTTCTGAAGTTGATCCCTCTGTGTCTCCCAGACTCGTTTTGCACTACACACAGGGAGTGTGTGCGGGTCATACGGAAACACACACTTTAAATACATGCACACTGATAAATGCTATAGCTATACATCAATGGTGAACCTACAATCTTGACATTTAAAAAAAAAAAATTTTTTATTGTTTTGTTTTAACTATAAAAGTCTATAAAACAACTATAAAACATAAGTGAATGCTGACGTGTTCACAGTGTCATTAAAGTCGGCATTAAACAATTTGCTATCGTCTTTTCTTCCCTATTGTGCCGTATATATCTGAGTGAAACTGCTTCTCAAACAAGAATTAATGTGGGCGTAATTTTGTCTGTGGGGAATTGATTGGCTGGTTGTGGTTTGCCATTGGTGGATCTCATGTGAGTGACAGGTTGCCCCGCCCACATGATCAGAGAAGAGAAGAGCTGTCTATCTCTAGTCTGGTATAATTGTAAAATCGTCCACTTTCAGCTCGGGGTTCACGTGTCTTTTTGCTGTGAAATTTTTACAGATTGATTTTATAAAGTAAAAGAATAATTCTATGTAGTTAGTAATATTTCAAGATGAACACTTACTAGACTGAAGCAGCTTAAGTTTACCTGATTATCCATGTATCATTAGAAAAATCATGTTCAAATGCGAGTATCAAATATGATCATCAGGCTTTTGAGGAAGGTTTATTTGTTCATCTCTCAATCATTGCATTGCATTATATGTTTTAAAACTTTGATAGTAAAACTAAGCATTTATTTAAAGGGGTCATGACATGGGTTTTTTTATTTTATTATTATGTTCCCTTAGGTGCAATTATAGTATTACTATAGTTTTTTTTACAAAAAACTTTTAAAATGTAGTGATCCAGAATAGTCGGCACGGACTTATCTTTGAGCAACAGTTTTCTGGCAAAGCCAGCATCATATTGGGATTTGTTCTCAATACAGTCATCCTTCAAATGGACTGGGACGTCGGCAAACAAATAAAGTGCATCCATTTTCCCTGCCGACTGGATCTTTCGCAGCGTATTCAAAGATGTTGTTTGTCCACAGCCAGGAACAGCACATCTGCGGCATCGTAACTTCCCTGTACACAGACCCACTCGCTGTCCGGCGACTGAACACTTGTGAGGTGCGCGGCGCGCGGGCGCTCCAATGATACGAAATGAGCGTAGTTGCCTTGCGCTTAAAGCGTAGTTGTCTTGTGCCGGAGGCGGTCGTATGCAAACGCTGGTACGTCACTTCGTACCGTGACGTCACTTCTTACCATGGATCCAGAACGAGCTGTATTTAGAGCTTGATTAAATAAATGATTCGTTTATAATCGGAAGGACGTCTTAAGCTATGAAACTTGCAGGATGTTTTAATGGTACAAAGACCTCTTATATACCAAAAGATCAAGGCAAATTTGGTTTCTCATGTCATGACCCCTTTAAATATCTATTGGGAGTGTTTATAATATGCATTTTATATAAGTAATCTGTTATACTGTTATGTAGATTTCATTGATTTACATTACAATCAGAATTTCATATTTTATCAGCATCTGCACCAAATTGCTTGTATTTCACTGCAAAAAATGATTTTCTTAGTTCGTATTTTTGTCTTGTTTCCAGTCCAAATATCAAACATTTCTTAAATCAATATGCATTTACTAGATGAGTAAAATTACATAAGATATTAACTCTTGTTTTCTGGGAAAATAAATAAAAATTAAGTGAGTTGTTGTGTAAAACAAGCAAAATGATCTGCCACTGGGGTAAGAAAAATTATCTTGTTTCTGTTTGAATAAAGATAATTTTTCTGACCCCATTGGCAGATCATTTAGCTTTTTTTTTTAAACAAAAACTCATTTAATTTTTATGAATTGATTTAAGACTTTTTTTATATTTGGACTGGAAACTACACTAAAATACTAAGTAAGAAAAGCATTTTTTGCAGTGTTGCTCAATTCGTGCCTGTGAATAAAACTGAGGTGTTTGAGCTTCATATTCTCACTATATCAATATCATACCCATAAAAGCCATCAAATATGATAGTCAGCAAGAAACACATATGCATGCCTTTTTAGAAAATTTGCCTGAAGGTTCACTTAACGGTTCCATAAAAAAAATATGCTTCTGTCTATTATTTGTATGTATATGTCAGGCTGCACAGGGTTAACCTCGACAGTCTGATTAAATAATGCATCAAGAAAAGATCTTTGCACATAATCACTTCTGGTTCATTTATCACACTGGAAGTAGAAGGTCAAGTTGAGGGCATTGCATTGTGGGATGTAGTATTATGCGCTGTGTGTTCACTGCATCTTTTGGCAGCAGTAGCGGCGGTGTCTCGGTATGCGCACAGTCGCCGTTCACAGACTGAATAATGCAGAAATAAGACGAGTAGTGTGTTAGCATAGCCAGTGAACATGCTTAATGTTGCTCAAATGAAAAATGGTCGTCAATGTTGGAAATCTCGGTTTATTTTCAGTCTTCATGAAAGCTTCTGGTGTGTTTAGACTCAGAGAGAGTCTGGGAAGTGTGTCATGGAAACAGGAAGGAGATCTTTCTCTCCAGGGAAAGATGAGACCGGCAGAGCAAAGATGGTGTCAGGCTTTTCACTCTTTTACTGTAGCATTTTCAGACCACTTCATCGTGTGTGTGTGTTGGGTGTGTGTGTGTGAGAGAGAGAGACGTCTAGGCGCACACAGGTGGATATTACGACAACCTGTACAATGTTTTGTCTCATAACTACACACTTTTATAATCTTTAAGCTTGTAGGCTAGACAAATGCGGGTACTTTTGAATCTCCTTGCAAATCTCTCATCCATGTAGCCATCCATTGTTGTGTTTCTCTCTGATGTTTATTCAGTTTTTCTTTGACTAGTTGTGAATCAACGGCCCAGACGCACTGTTGCCACCTTGTGGACGAACAAATTAGTGGCAAAAACAATAATTGAATGCATGTGCATATTTGTACACAGTTAGAACAATCTTAGGGTACTTATAAAAAGTGATGTATACTTTGGGCATTTATTAAGTTCAAAAAGACAAAAAAAGTGTGAGGAAATTTCAAACGTATTTTTAAAGGTCTTGAGAGGATGCATTAACACTCAAGATAACACAGATGATAACACTGTAGCTGATAGCTAACATATAAACATTGTCTTGGCTGGGAGGGCAGGGGCAGATTCTAGTTATGAAATTATTCTCTGACTGAACGAAAAAAACGAAGCTTTAAAATGAATATAATTTAACTAAAGTGCCTAGATGGACTACGATTTGACACGTCAGCTGATGATAATAAGGGTTTAAACCATGTCAAATCATTATAATTTCAGTCGCACTTGAAGGGTTAGTTCAACCAAAAAATAAAATGATCCCATAATTTACTCTCCCTAAAGTCATACGAGGTGCATTTAAGTTTCTTCTTTCAGCCGAACACAACCAGAGTTATGTTAAAAAAATATCCTGGCTCTTTCCAGCTTTATAATGGGAGTGAATGGTGCCTGAGATTTTGAAGCCCAAAAAAGCGCATCGATCCATCATAACAGTAATCCATGCGACTCCAGGGGCTAATGAAGGCCTTCTGAAGCGAAGTGATGCGTTTTTGAAAGAAAAATATCCATATTTAAAACTTTATAAACTATAATCACTGGCTTCCAGTAACGGCCTTATACGAGTCTAGTTCCGGCGGAAGAGTGACCTCTGACCCGACACATGACGATTGACCTCTGACCCGACACATGACGATTGACCTCTGACCCGACACATGACGAGTGACCCCTGGCATGACGAGTAACCTCTGACCCGACACATGACAAGTGACCCCTGGCATGACGAGTGACCCCTGGCATGACGAGTAACCTCTGATCCGACGCATGACGAGTGACCTCTGACCCGACGCATGACGAGTGACCCCTGGCATGACGAGTAACCTCTAACCCGACACATGACGAGTGACCTCTGACCCGACACATGACGAGTGACCCCTGGCATGACGAGTGACCTCTGACCCGACACATGACGAGTGACACATGACGATTGACCTCTGACCCGACGCATGACGAGTGACCACTGGCCCGATGCATGACGAGTGACCCCTGGCATGACGAGTGACCTCTGACCCGACACATGACGAGTGACACATGACGATTGACCTCTGACCCGACGCATGACGAGTGACCTCTGACCCGACGCATGACGAGTGACCCCTGGCATGACGAGTAACCTCTGACCCGACACATGACGAGTGACCCCTGGCATGACGAGTGACCTCTGACCCGACACATGACGCATGACGATTGACCTCTGACCCGACGCATGACGAGTGACCCCTGGCATGACGAGTGACCTCTGACCCGACACATGACGACTAACGCGTGACGATTGACCTCTGACCCGACGCATGACGAGTGACCCCTGGCATGACGAGTGACCTCTGACCCGACACATGACGACTAACGCGTGACGATTGACCTCTGACCCGACGCATGACGAGTGACCTCTAACCCGACGCATGACGAGTGACCTCTGACCCGACGCATGACGAGTGACCCCTGGCATGACGAGTGACCTCTGACCCGACACATGACGCATGACGATTGACCTCTGACCCGACGCATGACGAGTGACCCCTGGCATGACGAGTGACCTCTGACCCGACACATGACGACTAACGCGTGACGATTGACCTCTGACCCGACGCATGACGAGTGACCTCTAACCCGACGCATGACGAGTGACCTCTAACCCGACGCATGACGATTGACCTCTGACCCGACGCATGACGAGTGACCTCTAACCCGACGCATGACGAGTGACCTCTGACCCGACGCATGACGAGTGACCCCTGGCATGACGAGTAACCTCTGACCCGACACCCTGACGAGTGACCCCTGGCATGACGAGTGACCTCTGACCCGACACATGACGCATGACGATTGACCTCTGACCCGACGCATGACGAGTGACCCCTGGCATGACGAGTGACCTCTGACCCGACACATGACGACTAACGCGTGACGAGTGACCTCTGACCCGACGCATGACGAGTGACCTCCGACCTGACGCATCATTGTCTGACTCCGGTTTGAACATAAAAGACTAAAAGTGTTTGAAATGTTCAGTGCATGTGTGTGTGAGGTAAAAGCAGGGGGGCAGTGTTTCGGAAGACACTGAAGCATCCCTGGGCGCCGCCATTGGCTAGCGGACCCCCACCTGCTGTTAGCATTCCATTGACTCCCATTCATTTTGTCGTCACTTTGACAGCGAATAACTTTACATCTGAGGCGTTTAAAGACACCGTTTGTCCATTGTTTATTTCTAAAGAAACACGAAAATGTATAAAAGGCTCCATTACCTTGTATCTTACGTTATGGCCCCGTAGAAGCAGTTTTTGTAAAAATAAGCTAACGATTGCGTCATACCCGCGCGACTCTGTCGCACAAGTCGAAAAATTACCGTATGGACAGGCAGAGAAGCTCGCAAACAATCGGGAGGACGTGGAGGCATAAAGTCAAGGGAGAAGCCCATAGAGAGTGATAAAGTTGCTCCCGTTGCTAGCTCATGGACAGCTAAAGCTCACGCTCTCCGCTCTCCGATTCAGATTTCTCTCGGCACAGCGACTAGAAGACCTACAGGTTGCTCACGTCACATCTACGTGGTCAAGCTCAGTTTGAGCCTGCGCAGTTCGCCTTGCGATCAGGAAGTGAGTGCTTCTAATTGACTTCACTTCTCTCTGTTGAAACCTATGGGGTCGCTGTGTCCAGTTTATATACTGTCTATGGGTAAAAGGACACAAGCTCTTGAAGCTCCGCCCCCTGTGCCGGGAGCAGCAGCTCATTTGCATTTAAAGGGACAGACACAAAAACGGTGTGTTTTTGCTCACACTCTAAAACTTCACACACACACTCTGGGGACATCAAAGACTTATTTTACATCTTGTTAAAATATTACCCTAACATCCGTCTTCCTGTGTGCGGAAATTTGTTTATGTAGCCGTCACAACGAAACATGTGCATAATGTGCGCGGCTGTGGTGACGTGCGCTTGTTGCCCCGTGTGCGCTGATGCGCTCATCTGTCGTTCATTTCCAAATGCCTTCCTACAGTTGCTTAAAGGTCCCATGACATGGGGTTATTATATTATTTTATAATGTTTCCTGGGTTGCCCTTATAATGTTAGTATGTTTTTTAGATAAAAAATAGTCATAATTTAGAAACAAAAGGCATTTTTCCTAGCCCAGTTTTAGCCTCTGATTTGAACGCTCTGTTTGAAGGGGCGTGTCTGTGTGAGACTTCAGTGTAACCGGCCACTGCTGTGATTGGCTGACATGCTTGCATATGAAATAGCTACTTATTACATGTGAAACTCTCTCGAATACTTTTACTACAGTTATTATACGTTTTTACTATTACAGCTATCGAGATTAACAAATCGTCAGAAGTTTTTAAAGTATTTAGATCTATTCCCATCACATAAAATGTTGCCGTGATGAGCATTGCGCAAGCAGATGAGTCTGTTGTTGATCGCGAGAATGAAGATCTTATTATTGCAACGCAGTTTCTGCACTCTCTCTGCTTTCCCCTGATGCAAACACGATGATGTAAATACAGTAAGAGCTTCATGTGCAGTGTAACGTGCGTCATTGATTTCATAACGAGTTTGGCAAGTGTCCAGATAAACTCGATCGCACTGTGTCCATGAGAAAATGAGCTAGGAAGTATAGGAGCGCGCGCGCGCGATTCCTACAAAGATTGTTCTTTGATCGCTTTCTGTATATAATTTATTCACAATTTAAATACGATTATTTTCGTCCTACTAAAAGAAACGATGTGAAGTTGATATTTTAGTCACTGGCTTGACTTACTGATGCATAAACAGCAGTATTGAACGATCTGAGAGAAATTACCTGTCTGAACTTGAACAATTACACATCAGAAAGTGTTGCTTGGTAGCTCGATCGATGTATTTTCAGACGTTCGTCGAGGCCAGCTCTGTATTGACCCAAGCTGAGGAAACAGTCGTCGGTGAAATGTTTGCCGCAGACATGCAAAACTTTGGGGAGTTGTGTCGGCGCATTTCCAGAGAAAATGAAATTAATCCACTGGGGCTTGGATGAAGGAACTAAAAAAAAGGCTTCGGTGTTCATTTGTACATCCAATTATTATGCTTCGCTCGCTCAAAAGCCATGATACCTCCCGTGGACAAACTAAAATCGCGCGCACGCGTTCCTACTTCCTAGCTCATTTTCTCATGGACTGGAAATATTCTCTGGGCGGGCAAAGCAGAGAAAGGGGAGGTAACATTTCCTCCGTATGACGTCATACGGAGGAGATTCAAGATCAGCCCGATTGAGCTTCCACTTTTTCAAAGGCAGAGAAAGATAGCAAAAGCTCGATTTACACTGATTGAAATTTCTAGAAATTTGGGGACCATATACAGGCTAGGGGAACTCATATTAATAGAGGTCGACCGATAGTGGATTTTACCGATAACGATAGCTAGGTTGGGCCATACTTGCCGATAACCGATTAATGAACCGATAGTTTTTAAAATTGATACTGGATAAAAACAAACATAACACTCCAAGTAAAACAGTGCTGAACTTTATTATAAAAATAAAAAAAACTGTATTGAACCATGAAAACATGCTAAATGAAATAAATATATAAATGTGAATAAATATTTAAGTCAATAAAAGACATTCATTCAAACTGAAACAAAAAGTAATACTCTAAATAACAAATGAAACCAGTTACATTCAAAATTTAACTATTTAACTGTTCTTTTCAAGCCAACTTAATTCATAAAAAAGTAACAAAATTTGTATTAAAGTGAAGATGAAGAGAGAAAAAAATAACCGAAATCGAATGCTTTTCTGATTCGTTTATGTTTCTGTCGGCTGTATGAACATATCAGTTTGCTTACGTCTCTAGCTTTAAATATGCAACTTCTCTGCATATTTAATGCATAAAAGTGACCAGCTGGATATGAACTAATGCAAATAGAGGTAACAATTGTGACATTAAACATTCGGGTCGGACTTACGTTTATGTTTGTCAGTGTTTTAACCGCTTGAGGTACTACTAATGTTAGCGTCCTCTCAGCCTCGAAGGCAAACAAACATACTGTTGTGCTGTTCTTTCTCTACTAATGCAGCATTTAGTCAACAAATTTATCACTTTATAATGATATGACAATGTACTGTATACATACATTTGAGCTGTCGGTGCTTTAAACGCGCGTCTGATGTCAGCGCTCTCCACGCAGCATGTGCTCTCAGTGCAGCACGCAGAATCACGTGTCGAAATAAACAACACGAGGCACGAGTTTTTATTACACCTCTAGAGGCCGCTCTTGTACTGCATCATGCCAGCAGAGCCTTCTCAGCTCTTACACTGTGTAATGAATGACAGCGCGCGCTTCTCAGCTGCTCCAGCAATGGACGCAACCAGGAAAAACTATCGGTATATATTTTTGCCGATAACGATAGTTCCACCAGTCAACAATCGGTGCCGATTAATCGGCAAAACCGATGAATCGGTCGACCTCTACATATTAATGTTAAAAAACCTCAAAAAGTGAAAATTTCATGTCATGGGACCTTTAATAAAAGCGGGCTTTCCACACAAACAAACATCGGTGTAGGGTTCGGGTCAGGCTCGGACATAAATATCCTAATGGCTGTCGGGCTCGAGTCGGGTTCGGATAGAAAAATGCGCCCGATCTGCACTTTAATTCCTATAAGGGTGTGATGTCATGTGAAAACTATGAATTGTACGACTGATAGTACAGTGAGATGTAATATCTGCATTAATTTCCAGCAACAGGAACAGGATCCCACTAACCTGTACATCTCTAACCTGCCCGTGTCCATGGACGAGCAGGAGCTGGAGGCCATGCTCAAATCCTTCGGTCAGGTCATTTCCACTCGCATCTTACGGGACGCTAACGGAACCAGCAGAGGAGTCGGCTTCGCTAGGTACTTTATCCACCAATCCATCATCCATCCATCCATCCATCCATCCATCCATCCACCCATCCATCATCCATCCATCTATCTATCCATCCATCATCCATCCATCCATCCACCCATCCATCATCCATCCATCTATCTATCCATTCATCCATCATCCATCCATCTCATCCATTCAATCCATCTCATCCATTCAATCCATCCATCCATCCATCGTAACGTCTATCTGTTTATCCATCCATCCACCAATCCATTCATCCACCCAAATGTCCATCCATCCATCCATCCAATCCCATCCATCTCATCCATCCAATCCATCCATCATCCATCCAATCCATCCATCATCCATCCAATCCATCCATCCATCCATCCTCCCATCCATCCATCAATCCATCCATCCATCCCTTCCATCCATCCATCCATCCATCCATCCATCCATCCATCCATCCTCCCATCCATCAATCCATCCATCCATCAATCCATCCATCCATCCATCCTCCCATCCATCCATCCATCCATCAATCATCCATCCATCCATCCAATCCATCCACCCATCCATCCATCCATCCAATCCATCCATCCAATCAATCCAATCCATCCATCATCCATCCATCCATCCCATCCATCCGTCCATCCTTCCAATCCATCCCATCCCATCCAATCCATCCATCCATCCATCCATCCATCCAATCCATCCCATCCCATCCCATCCATCATCCATCCAATCCATCATCCAGCCAATTCATCCCATCCATCCAATTCATCCATCCCATCCATCCATCCTCCCATCCATCCATCAATCAATCATCCATCCATCCATCATCCATCCATCCAATCCATCCACCCATCCATCCATCCATCCATCCATACAATCCATCCATCATCCATCCAATCATCCATCATCCATCCATCCAATCCATCCCATCCCATCCATCCATCCAATCCATCCCATCCCATCCCATCCCATCCATCCATCCATCCATCCATCCATCCATCCATCCATCCATCCATCCATCCATCCATCCATCCAATCCATCCCATCCCATCCCATCCCATCCATCCATCCATCCAATCCATCCCATCCCATCCCATCCCATCCATCATCCAGCCAATTCATCCCATCCATCCAATTCATCCATCCCATCCATCCATCCTCCCATCCATCCATCAATCAATCATCCATCCATCCATCATCCATCCATCCAATCCATCCACCCATCCATCCATCCATCCAATCCATCCATCATCCATCCAATCATCCATCATCCATCCATCCAATCCATCCAATCCATCCCATCCATCCATCCAATCCATCCCATCCCATCCCATCCCATCCCATCCCATCCCATCCCATCCCATCCCATCCATCCATCCAGCCATCCATCATCCAGCCAATCCATCCAATGCATCCATCATCCATCCATAAATCATCCATCCATCCCAGCCATCCATCCATCCATCAATCATCCATCCATCCATCCATCCATCCATCCATCCATCCATCCCAGCCATCGATCCATCCTTCCAATCCATCTCATCCATCCATCCTTCCAATCCATCTCATCCATCCATTCATCCATCCATCCTTCCAATCCATCTCATCCATCCATCCATCCATCCATCCATAAATCATCCATCAATCATCCATCCAATCCATCTATAATATTTCATTCAGGGATATTCATGCCTTTACCATCTTTTATGTGTGAAATACATATGTTCAAACAAAAATAAAGCTGATAAATTAATTTCACAACTTTTCCCACCATTCATTAGTTTATCCATGTCTTTGTATAACAGGATGGAATCTACAGAGAAGTGTGAAGCCATCATTCAGCATTTTAATGGAAAATATATCAAAACCCCACCAGGAGTGCCAGGTAGACAATATATATTTGATTTATTTTATATAAATTCCAATTAAAGAAAATGTAAGACTAATATTTTGGTTCCTGGTCGCTTCGACTGTAGTACCTTCAGAACCGTTGTTATGCAAGTTTGCTGACGGAGGACAAAAGAAGCGACAGAACCAGACAAAGTACCTACAGAACGGTCGACCCTGGCATAGAGACGGTGATACGGTACGAGCGAGTATTTATATATGTATTAGTATTTATATTTACAGATGCGAGTATTCACACAGACCCTGTGCATTTGATGTAAAGTTAATCATATTAATTTCCACGTTCAGGGAGGAATGACGCTCACATACGACCCAACAGCCTTACAGAACGGGTGAGAACAGATCTCACATCTACCCTTTAATGTGTATATTACAAATGCTTTGCCTATATATCATCACCACAATATTAACTGCTTTTTAACTTAACATCTAACTTAAGTGCTGATGTTTAAGCTTGATTGTTTTTGCTAAATTATTTTCAGGTTTTATTCTTCTCCGTACAGCATCGCTCCAAACAGAATGATCGCTCAGACATCTCTGTCTCCTTACATGCAATCACAATTACCGTCCTACCAGGTGAGCATCATTAAAGAGTTGATGTTCATCTTTCTTTAGAGTGTAATGTTGCTGTTTGAGCATATAAAAGCTCTGTTAAGTCCCCCTGTAGTCCATAATTGAACCCTTAAAACTCATCTTTGATCACCAAAATTACATATTTTAATTTTTTTCCTTGAAATTCTTCAAGCTTTAAAATAGCTTGAATGTAACTCGACACCCTTGCCTCATTTAGTATGCGCGGTTCTGTGAATATGCAAATGAGCCCCGCCTCCACTCACTCACTCGCTCAGAGATCCATTGGTTGACGATCACATGATGATCTGATTGGTTACAAGGTAGTTTGTGACGTCAGAAACACCAGCGATTTCAAACCGTGTTTTTGAGACTGTCTTTGGTTCACTGCAGTTTTAAGCAGAAAATACTCAGCAATGCTGTCCACTTATGAACTTACACATGGTTTGTCTTCAAGCAGATTAAAAACACCACATAGACACATAAACAACATTAAAAGCTGGATTTTCACCACAGGGGGACTTTAAGTCCCTCCAGCTCCAGTTCTTCTCTATATCAATGTCAGTGTTTCTGAACTCAGAAACGCCTCCATTGTAGTCTTGAGTTTCATCTGGAAACGAACACGTCACAATATTCCTCATTATAATAATTAATACGCAGAATAAAGGGACAGGGCCTGGTTGATTAAGTTAGTAGTGTGTTAAACTGGTGGTTATGGTAAGGGGCGGGACATTTCCCAAACACACTCGAAGCGCTCAACCAATCACAACACACTGCTCCAGCCGACCAATCAGAGCACAGTGTGTTTTTCAGAAGGAGGGGCTTAGTAAATCTTAGTAAATGGAGACAGGAAGTAAATGTTAGAAGAGCGTTACTGACAGACTGGGAAGAGAGGAGCCGCAACAATGGAGAATATGAGGAAAATAATCAACATTCAAGCAGGAAAACCTGTTCTAGTAGAGCCTAAAAACAACACCAAGACTAATATTATAAAGAAAAACAGTTTTTTTTTGCAGTATTAATCAAAACACATTAACACACTTATAAGGTCATAGCAACAATGGTTTACTGTTAATGCTTTTTCTACATCAACATCTTCTGTTAACTTACTCTTCCATGTCTGAGCAGACCTTCATTTGTGATCACACATTTCTGAATGTCAATCCAGATTAGATTTTTTCATTTAGTTGAGATACTGAGCTCAGTCTGAGCGTGTGCCAAAGCCGACAGCAGCCAGATGGAAACTCACAGTGACTCAGCAAGCGTTGAGGGAGAATATCAGACCGCAGGGGCTTGTGGGAATGCTGACACCTTATTGAGTCCTGATGGATGAACAGGCAAAAGCTAATGCTCTCCGCTGAGGTCCTGTAGGTCTGACGCGTGTGTTTAAAGCGCACTGAACGGCCCATTAGAGGAATGATGCCACAGCTCAGTCTGCTAGCATGTAAGGGCGGCTGGTGGGTTTTCAAATAAAGAGGCATACACAATTTGAGCGGTCGAATCCCCTCCCAAGGATTTGTTTTTGACTGCTTTAAAATAGCTTTTTTGGTCACTTTTAGACAGAAAATGTACAGAAAACGACACATATACAGCAAGACAATAAAAAAATAATTGAACTCACCTAGTCCTAGCCTACTTGAAGCAAAAATCCATCACTACTCTCCATAGTTACATCTGTGGTAGCAGTTCAAACTAATATCACATAATTTACGTCTCGCCGATGATTGGTCGATATACCAAGGGAGCTTTGCCATATAAAGTGAAATACTCGATGGTGATTGGCTAATTTTTTTTTTTTTTTTATCAACGGAGGCACAAGTCTCCAACTAAATATTAAAGGAATAGCAGACCCAAAAACTTAAATCATCTTCATTCATTGCATCCTTTTTTTGGATCACATTTATAAAAGTTTGGTGTCTGTACGTTTTTTTTTTTTTTTTTTCAAATGTTTTCAAAAGTCGCTTCTGCTCACCAAAGCTGCATTTATTTTATCAAAAATAAAGTACAAAATCATTTTGAAATATTGTGAAATATCATTACAATTTAAAACAGCTGTTCTGTTTGTGAATATATAGTAAACTAATTTATTCCTGTGATCAAAGCTGAGTTTTCAGCATCATTACTCCAGTCTTCAGTGTCACATGATCCTTCAGAAATCACTCCAATATGATGATTTGCTGCTTAAGAAATATTTGTGTCATTTTTGCTGCTTAATATTTTTTATGGAAACCGTGAAACACTACCATTAAAACGTGTGTTTACTGTCAAAACACACTTACTGTAAATGTAAATGTATTTTCTGTATGTATGTGAAAAGCCCTTCTAGGGACGGACATTGCAAATTTGCCTTGGCTACAAATGTTGTAGTGTGGTACATGTTTATTGTTCACACGTGTCCCTATTAAATAAAAAAAATAAAAAAAAATAAAAAAGAGACAGTGAAGACATTCATTATGTTACAAAATATTTATTTTTCAAATAAATGCTGTTTAATGAACTTCATATTCATCAAAGAATCCTGAAAAAAAGTTGATAAAGAAATTTAAGCAGCAAAACTTTAAAAATGAATAATAATAATAATAAGAACCATTCATTATAATTGAGCACCAATAATGATTGATGATAACTGAGCAGTAAATCATCATATTATACTGATTTCTGAAGGATCATGTGACACTGAAGACTGGAGTAATGATGCTGAAAAGTCAGCTTTGATCACATGAATAAATTAGTAATAATAAATAAAACTATTTTTACTGTATTTTTGATCAAATAAATTGGTGAGCAGAAGAGACTTCTTTCAAAAATATTAAAATTCTTAATTATTTTCAAACTTTTGTAGCCTATGTACTGTATGTGCACAACGGCTCATAAAGGCTATTTTTAGATGCAAACCCCTGTCCCATTCCAGTCACGAACGGCACCATCTGGCATCAAATGAGCAGCATATGGATCCGCATGCACTGTGGGATAGATAATTAATATTGGCTGGTATGGTGCATTTGAATTCAGGCCCAATATTTCCAGTGCCTGCAGTGTGAGTCTGTGAGTCTGAGAGATATAGGGCAGCTTGCATGATGGGACAGGTTCAGTTGGAGAAATGATATATCCATGTTGTTTGTGTCTGGATCCACAGATGCACAGCCCGTCCTGGATGCACCATCAGTCGTACCTCATGCAGCCGGCAGTGAGTGTCACTCATGCTCTACTGTAGCTTTACATGCATCTTCTCTGTTTCTAACATCTCTCTCTGTGCGTAGGGGACCGTTCTGACTCAAGCTATGGATCACCCGATGTCCATGCAGCCCACGTCTATGATGGGACCCCTGACCCAGCAGCTGGGTCACCTGTCTCTCGGCAGCGCCGGCACGGTTCGCTCTCTCACCTTTAATAGATCCTCAAAAGGAGTTTGTCTTTAAGGGCTTTCGCACCGGAGGAACCTTTTCATAGTTCCCGGATGTTGGCGCGTTTGTTCACACCGCAGGAACTAGGAAAGATTTTAGTTCTAGGAACTCCTTTTGGAGGAACTAAATTAATTCGAAACCAGCACTACAGGAACTAGACGTTAGTGTTCGCTGATTGGCCGAACGCACACCAAACACCAGCATTTCTAAAACTGCAGTCCATTTTTTGAGCAAGTACATAACCAGCCAGTGTTCAAAACTATCTGGTTGCCTTAGCTCGATTCAAAACATCATTAAAGAGTTAATTAAAGAACATTATCAAAGCTTGTAATAATGTTTTTAATTCCAGTGGTACTGGTGGATTTCCGCAGGGAATTCGAGCGTGTCTTTGCGTCATTATATCACATCTGTACACATAAAGAAGAGTCTCTATAATTACACAGATTATAGCAGCCTATATTTTTATAGCAGTTCAGAAACGAACTCTATAAAAACAGTGATAGACGGGCCTCTTATTATTTACGCTGAGGAGAAAATCCAACGTAACTTTGAGGGGACCAAGAGAAACATGATTATGTATTTCTGCTCAGCTAGCGACACTGGACACGACATACGCTAATAGCTTTTCATATGCTGTCTTCCTGTATAACAGTTCTATCTAATAATGTATTAGACAGGACTATTAAACAGATTATAAACTTATAAACATGGAGAATGCGAGCACTGTGGGCTCAGGTTCTTGCGTTCTCAGCACCGTCAAAATAAAAGTCACAAAAAGTGCGTCGAATGCAACCAGGAAAATGTTCGGGAACCTTTAGTTCTCCGGGAAACCCTGGTGGAGAGTTCCTAGAACTACCCGGTGCGAAAGCCCCTTTAGTTTTAGAATCTAATTACTATCAAAGCGCCCTTATTATGCTTTTTGGGATATTCCCTTTCATGTGGTGTGTAATAGAGATGTTTATGACTGTGAAAGATCTGCAAAGTTTCACAGAGTTGTTGTCTCCTGAAAGACAGAAGTGATTCTGAACTGAATCGAGTCGTCAGTAACTCCAGTCTCACTTCCTGCTGAATCTGCGTAGGTTTGTAACAGATTTGCATAATGCCAGTCTATGTTCTTCATTGGCTGCCGTGAACAACGTCTACTTTGACCCTCAAACACTGTAGTTTATCTGAGACTGGAAGAGTTTGGTTCGTGTTGTTCATGTGGAGAAGACGCTGTTTTCTGCTGACAAAGCAAATCCACTTTGATGAGATTGATACGGTAAAACCGACGCCATCGTTACTGTTCGTATCACTGAGTATCAAGAGCTGAGGAAGATCCGGAGCTGAGGATCAGATATGATAATGAGCATTTGGTTTCTGACACGATCGACCAATCACAACAGACTGGGCCATCTGACCAATCAGAGCAGAGCAGCTCTCAGAGAGGCGGGGTTTAGAGAGACTGAATCCTTGATGAAGCGTTTCAGACACTGAGAATAGAGCTGACCCTGCAGTGGAGATTATGAGGAAATTAAAGTGTTTTTTGAGCTTGGATGCGTGTAAACCTGTTGTATTAGACTCCAAAACTAGATTAGGAACCTGTAAAATAGCATAATAGGGGCACTTTAAAATCCAATGGAGAGTTTTTAACCATTGATTTATGTTGTTTACAGTATATTCCTAACACAGCTATGCAAGGAACGTACATCCCTCAGTACACCCCAGTGCCTCCCTCTAGTGTTACATTAGAGGTACGACAACCGTTCATCGTCACACACGGCTTTACACATGATGAACTGGTTCATTACTTACATTTGATTCATTCTCATTCTGTGTGATGTAGGACAACAGTGGACAACAGCAGCAGGTTTCCATGGAGACGCCTTCGGAACACACTAATTATTCCTATCAGCACAGCAAATGAAGCTACGGTAATGCAACACACAAAAGATGGCAAACATTCAGTGTGCCGGCTATCAAATGGCCGGTTTGGCACTGTGGCTTATATTTTTTTTGTTGGCTTGATAAAACTTTCAAACATGAACTCTTATAGGGTATTTAACCATCTTTTATCACTAGCAAAGCTTAGCAACTAGCCTAGGACATGCCAACACCATGGTAAATCATGCTAGCAATCTGTTAATGCATGCTAGAAACACTTTTACAATGTGTCAAATCATGTTGGCAACATGTTAAAACATGCTAGCAATGTGTTAGCAGTGTGTTAAATCATGCTAGCAACACGTTCAAACATGCTGCCGACATGATTCAGCACATTGATAGCATGTTTCTAGCATTATTTAACACATTGCTAGAAACATGCTATCAATGTGCTGAATCATGTCGGCAGCATGTTAAAACATTCTAGCAACGTGCTAATTCATGTTAGAAACATTCCAACACCGTGATAAATCATACTTGCAGCATGCTAACAATGTGCTAAGTTATACTAGCTATGTGCTAAATCATGTTAACAATGTTAAAACATGATAGCAAAACCCTTTTAAACATGTTAACTTGTTAATTTATGCTAGCAATGTGCTAAAACATGCTCGCAATGTGCTTATTCATGATTAAAAAATTATAACATTTTGATAAATCATGTTAGCAATGTGCAATGTGCTAATTCATCCTAGTAACAACATGTTAAATCATGCTAGCAACATAGGCCTACTAGCAATGTGTTAAATGTTAGCAACATACTTGTAATGTGTTGGAACATGCTAGCAACTTGGTAAAACATGTTAGAAACATGTTAGCAATGAGTTAATAGAAAATTCTCTCTCTCTCTCTCTCTCTCTCTCTCTCTCTCTCTCTCTCTCTCTCTCTCTCTCTCTCTCTCTCTCTCTCTCTCAGGTGCTCTGCAGTTCTGTGGACAATGGAAATCTCTCTCTGAGATTTGCAGGTTTCCACAGGCGATGAGTAGCAGAGGGGATACGGATGACAAAAGGAGCTTGTATCTTTTGTAGAACAGAGACGGAGAAGGACGTCACTCATCTTTTGTTCAACTCCTCTCTCTTCAGGTGTCACTCGGCCAACAGCGGGAGACTGTGCAAAAGAGCTATCCATTCATCTATTTTGATAACAAAAGAGAAAAAGCATAAAAAACAAAGATAATTTAGAAAAGGCAAAGGAAAACACAATGTGTTCTTTTATGCACGTAATGGCAAATTCTTATTTTTTAAGAACTAATTCTTTAATATGGGAGGATGAGAAAAGAGAAAGTAAAAACGTGTCTTTTTTTTTTTTTTGTAAAATATGCAACCTTTTATTTTTTAGACTTGTTCCTTTTTTTCTTCCGTCAGCAGCCGTAAGATATTTTTGTACAGATTACGATGCGAACAGTGCATTTTTGGTCCTATTCTTGAGTTTGTTATGTGATGTTCTGCTGAAGAAACCATTTAAAGCCACTTCTTCATGTCGTACTATTTTAAGAATCTATAAAGAAATAGTGATAAAATCACTCTAATTCGATCATTACTTCTCCGAAAGCATCAGACAATCATTAAATTATTATTTATTAAAAAAATTATCTTTTTTGGTACATACCAGGGCAATACAGATTTGTCTTTGACGTTCATATGAACTATTAGATGCAGAAATAGATAATAGATAGAATATCTGCTATTGTGAGATTATCCGGTTATTTTTGATGCGTTCAGCTTTTTAAACGTGTTTTATGAGGGGCATTTTAAATCGAATGATTACCTGTGAAACAGTTTGTGCCTAACGTTGCAGTGTTCAGGAAAAATTCATTTTTATTTAAAATATGAAAATGTAAAAAAGTAATAATTTTAGAGTTAAACTCCTCCCTTCATACTTTAGCTAAAATGCAATTTTTTGGTGTATGTATTGCCACCAAATATTTCAGGTTTCCAAAAGCGTTGGAAATATGCATTGTAATGTACATAGTGTTTCATAAATATTACTTTTATTGGCTTACAGTACAAAGGTCTAGAGGAAGTGACATTAAGTGGTTTGTTAGTATCAAAAATATTTCATAAAAGTGATGATAACATATTGACTTGATGAAGCTTCTCAGTACAGGACTGCCATAAATCAGCTTTTCTGTAATAGAGCATAAAGCAGATATGTAATGAAACTCACCCGTCATCTTGGTGGACTTGAAGGAAAGATTCGTCGTTATTTTATTTTACTGGTATGAATCTATTAAACACATGCAGTACGGGCAAAATAACAATGACAGGAGGAAAACCAAGGCTTTTGTCTTTATCTGGCCTGTAAGGTTCATTGTTCTGCAGTTTTTTTCAGTATTTTCGTCTGGTTTTCGAGTCCAGGCTCAGTCCTGATTTATAGATGCTGCGCTGGCGATATGGCAGACATCTTGGACTTGTGTAGTGATGGGTGAAACACAGCTTCGTGAAGATTCAAAACCTCTGTGATTCATTAGTTTCGGAGCAGTGATTCAGAACGCGGATCAAGTCATGTGATTTTTAAGTAAACAAGTTACATCACAACTGTCTAGAAATGTTTCTAAATTTCTATGGTTCGACTTCGACATTTAAAAATAAGAATTGTAGTTAATAGTCACTTAAACAAGTTCTTAAACAAATTGAATAAAATAGCACATATTATAAAGGCACTTCATATTTAATGGTGTTCGATATTTTGTTAATTGCATTTAATAGATTACACTTTCAATAGAAAACATTTGCAATTGGTTTATAAAAAAAACGATTCGAGCGATTCAAACCAGTGAATCGTTTTGTGACGTTTAGAAAAGCTTTGTTTCTCCCATCACTAGTCATGTGATCTTAAATTGTCAACCTACGTACTGTATAAGAAAAACAGCGTAATTTTTTTCCCAAAAGTAATATTAATTTCTTTAGTCGTCCTTTTTTGACGTTTATTTTTACTATGCCAAATATATATATATTATAACCAGGGCTTGACATTAACTTTTTTGCTCACCAGCTCCTGTGGCTCGTGGTTTTCCAAAGTTACGAGCCATTCAACATTTTCACTGGCCACAATCTTGACTTGTTATGAGAAAATATAAAAAATATCTATATGGCAGTTTTTCCCCATGGTATCGATTACCATGGGGAAAAACTGCCATATAGATATTTTTTATATTTTCTCATAATTTGGCAGAAGGTATATTAGGCTGCTGTCACTTTAAGACGTGAAACGGATCCATTATACTGTTACACATGCGTTTATTTCTTAATTGCTTACGTTCACTTAAAACATTACTGACTGTTTACACGGAAATACTCGCCAAGACCGGCATTTTGACATTATTGTGTGTGTTTGACTGTTTACGTGCAGAAAGCAGTGGAAGAGATCTCAGTTTAGAGCTGAGTGAGGAGGAGAGGCGGAGTGAGGAGAGGCGGGTTTGTGTGTAATGAGAGAGAGAGAGAGAGAGAGAGAGAGAGAGAGAGAGAGAGAGAGAGAGAGAGAAGCTGGTATCGTGTATCTATCGGAAGTGTTTCAGTGACACTACATTGCACTTAGTTTGTTATTTCCGATGCCTTTTTAATAGACTACAGCTAAAAAAATGTATATAATTAGTATAAAATTCAACGTCAATGTGGCTAGTAGTGACGCCACTGCTGAAACACACACGCATCCGGAGAGTTGGCGGATATTCATGTCAAGCCCTGGTTATAACACGACTGGTTTCCAGATATATTCTCTGAAAGCACGATCACTCTTGTACACATTTGTGCCTCAGTTTTTAGATATCTTCATTGTAAAGCAAGTCCACAAGCGTGTGTTGTGTGGTTATGGATACAGCGAGGCTTCATCGGGTCGAGTGTTATCATGGCTTTGCTGGTGTGTACACTCTAAAAAATGCTGGGTTGTTTTAACCCAATTTTGGGTCAAATATGGACAAACGTTGGATCAAAAATGCAATTAAAAAATTTAACCCAATGGCTGGGTTTGTCCATATTTGACCCAAAATTGGGTTAAAACAACCCAGCATTTTTTCGAGTGTAGAACGCCTTCGCTGTGGTGCTGGGATGAGACATGAACAGCAGGAACATCTAGGATGAGGATGAAGAAGGACAGAAGACCTTCATGCTGCTGTGTTTATCGTCCGCCTGAGATCAGTCTTTAGATGATGAGGATTCCTCCGCTTGTGTGTGTGTGTGTGTGTTGGTTGCTGTTCCTTTCTAAATCCCGGATTCATAGGATTTTTGGGGGAATTTGTCCGTGTGCAAATGAAAAACATGTTCTTGAGTCGCTTCTCCGTGTCTTTCTCTGTGCAGTTTGTTGTTGTACTTGAAATGTTCTGTCCTGGTCCATCATGATGCACTTCTCAAAGAGTTTGAATATCCGAATGAAAGCTTTGATGTCATTGATAATCTAAAAAGAGTGTATATTTACTCATGGTTCCACATGAGTTGTTTTTGTACCTTGTACCTTTGTTGTGTGGCTCTTCTATAGGATATAAACACGAGGGCTTCTATCACACTAAAGGGCTCATGATGCAGCTGTTACTTCTTCTTCTTCTTCTTCTTCTTGGTGCTTCTACATTTCATGAATGTAAAGCCATGACCTTGATCTGAAAACTGTTCGATGGTTTTCATAAAGAGACTCTTTTACATAAAAATATCTTGTAGCTACAGTACTAGGATAGTTTGAAATTATATTCAAAGAACGTTGTGTTACTGAAATGGATCTATACCTCTTTTACAGTTTACTGAGATTCACAGATTGGCAGTGACTGAAATCTTCACCCAAAGAATTGATTCATTCCTGCAACCAAAGATATCAATGCCACGGGAATCAACATGCCTTTACAGTTTAAAAACGTCGTTTCTTACTGACAAATATCGTAAAAGCCCTAAATCCATATGAATGACCATGGAGATGATGAGATTTGAAATAGCATGAGTTAGTTGGTTACACTGTACAAAACAATCCTTTCAAAAAACGGTAAACTACTGGCGGCTGTGGTTAACAGCATCATACCGTAAAAATACGGCGTGTTACTGTTTGGGGTTCCCACGGGTCCTTGAAATCCTTGAAAGTTTGTGAATCGGAAAAAAAGATTTCAAGGCCCTGGAAAGTTTTTGAAAATGGTTATAATAGATACAAGTCCTTGAAAGTGCTTGAATTTATTTTGTGCAAGAAGTTTTCTGGAAAGAAATCCGTATTATTCCCTCCTGTCCGCTAATGTGTTACTTCGGCAACACTTTGTGGCCTATACGTACTAGCTTGCTTGATTTACGTTAGTTACGCGCATTTACACTCTTCGTTAAAAGAGAAGTTCACTTGAAAATGAAAGTCAGCTCATGATCAAGCCATCCTAGCCTTTATATAGGGAGCTATACAGTTGGTTACAGGACATTACAAGTGTTTATTTTTTTAACGCCTCCAAATGGCACTTTTCTCACTTCAAATTTTTTTTTAAAGGCTTCCACTTTTAATGTGAAATGTGATAATAAAATATATATTTTTTCATATATATATATTAGTTCAAAAAGCTCATAATTTTTTTATAAATATTGCGTAGTATCATAAAATCCCTTCAAAATTCTAAATAATCAAAAAATATTATTGAACAAAAATATATTACATTGGTTTTTCTGGGGAAAAAAAGAAGTTGCATCTCAAGGCTTCGGTCACTTTTGACTGCGACAGAGCCAAGTGTGTGACGTGACCCCTAAATGAAGATGACCAGAGGGTTATGTCCTTGAATTTTAGGCTATTGGACCTGGAAAGTCCTTGAAAGGTCCTTGAATTTGAGGTTAACCGAGGTGTGGGAACCCTGTGTTTATGCTTAAACAGCTATACACTGTTCAATTACAGTTTTATACTGTAGCTGACAAACCGCTATTTAGCTGTTCATTTCTAAAACAGTAACACGCCTTTACGGTATGATGCTGGCAACCACAGCCGCCAGTAGTTTACCGTTTTTTAACAGGATTATTTTCTACAGTGTACCTTTTCTACCTTTTTTTTTTTTTTTTCATTTCTGACTTCTCACCCTTTGCTCACTTTGTCAATGTGATTTTATTGTTGATGTTTTAAGTTTTGACAACGCTATGTCTAAAGATATTTCTCAAATGATACCATGCACCTCATGAAGGAACACAGGATTTATTACGCTTGCTAAATCATATCATCCATTACAAATACAAAACATGAAACACAGTTTTGAAACTTTGAAATGATAACAATTCAGATTCATTGCATATCTAAATTCTTATGTTTCTCAGCAACTGGGATGATACTGAATCGGCTCGATTTCATCTCCTCGAATTCCAACGAATAGCTGCTAATGTTTTGAACTGCTCATTTCATAGTTTCAAAAAGTATTGCTGCTAACATGGGGTGTTGAAGCTGTTCAGCAGAGAGCCGTAAGGGCCGAGTTTGGGTTTGGCTGTATTGGGTCGTAGATACGGTATGGTTGTCATGTGATCATTGATCAAATGGCTCGTCTCTTGAACAGCTTTTTTTATTCTTTATTTATACAGTCACACATTTTGTACAGATAGCTGAAGAAACCGTTTGATGGTTTGTCTGCATGTAAACCAGAGTTTCTACTTGGTAAATTGTCTTCCTGTGCCACAGTTTCTGATATTCTGTTACTGTTTTGTTTTGTTTTTTTTGATGAGAAAAAAAAGCATCTTCTGTTTGTTTTTACTTTTTTTTTAAACTGATCTCCTGAATTTCTTTTTTTAATAAAAATCTTGTTTGTATTTTGTTCATTTTTTTTTATTAATTCACAGCATTTTCACCTACAGTAATAACACCAAAACATCAGCTTCAGTTGTTATTTTGGACAATTTCATGCTCCCAACTTTGTGGGACCAGTTTGAGAGTGGGCGTTCAATCTTCAGCTGGCTGGCACGTGACCTGTCAGTGGCTGGCTGGCAGCTGCCAGTGGTGATCACGGCCATTTGACTGGTTTATATTCATAATAAGAAAACTATTCATTTCCTTACAGCGAGAGTGTCAGGCAACGCGTTATACTCGTAGTTCAGCCGCGGGTGACTGGATTGAGCGTCCAGCAAATCGTCAGTAAGCTGCCAGTCTAATCACGGCCATTTGACTGCTTTCATTGGGATACAATTCTCTAAACGCCAATCATGCAAAAGAACACAATCATATTAACAGATGCATAATAAATGCTCTAGAGAGAGGAACACAAACACTGCCAAAAATAAATGGTTTCTGAAAGTTGCCAAAGGCAGACTGCCAGACAACTAGCCAGCCACTGACAGGCAGTGTTGGGGAAATGCATTACAAGTAACTTGAGTTACGTAATCAGATTACTTTTTCAAGTAACTAGTAAAGAAACGCATTACTTTTAAAATTTACAACAAAATATCTGAGTTACTTTTTCAAATAAGTAACGCAAGTTGCTTTGTTTTCCCATTTATTGACTGACAGCTCTCCTGTCCTCATGTTGAGACGTGTGTGTGTGTGTGTGTGAACATGATGTTAATTGTAGGCTAGTTCTAGACTAAATGTGAGCATTTACTCATCTCACTTGCACAAAAAAAAATTAAATATTCCTCAAAATGAATAAAATCAGTGAAATGCAGAATCAGAATACTATGCAAACCTATGCAAAAAAATAAAAAATGTATGCATTTAATCTCACTTTATTGACCAATGTACTTGCTTCTCACCTTCGATGATTCAGTTAAATAAGCAGAAATGGCTATAGATAGATTGATAGGAAGGTTTGCTTGTGTGCTTTCCTCTACTGTACACATGTCCTTCAGCCTGAGGATTATTATTTCACTTTTGCTGTGAGAGGGTCTTTACATTTGCCCAGAAACAGAACTTTTGTGTTATAAAAAAATTATCCCAGCCCAGGTGGGAAAAAAGTAACGCAAAAGTAACGTAACGCATTACTTTTCTAAAAAAGTAACAAAGTAATGCAATTAGTTACTTTTTAAGGGAGTAACGCAATATTGTAATGCATTACTTTTACAAGTAACTTTCCCCAACACTACTGACAGGTCACGTGACATACCAGTGGCGGCTCGTGTTCCAGCATGACTGCGCACCAGTGCACAAAGCAGGTCCATCAACACATGGATGAGGAGTTTGGTGTGGAAGAACTTGACTGGCCGGCACAGAGTCCTGACCTCAACACGACAGGACACCTTTGGGATGAATTAGAGCGGAGACTCGAGCCTTCTCGTCCTACATCAGTGCCTGACTGTTCATTCTTCTTCTTTTCTCTGTTCTTTCTAGTTCTCTCATACCCGTCAGCAACATAAGACAACTTGCCAATTTACTGACTTAAAAAGCTCTAATCAGAAACTTATGTTAGTATAGCTCAAAAATAAATCATTGTTTATCATGCCTCCCTGATGCCACAGTTTAATATCTACTCATCAATTACATTCATAGACAAAAATATAAAGTGCTTATTGAAGACAGATTGGTCATATGCAAGCAGAAGTGCTGCAGTACATTATGGGTATCCATAAATGATGAACTGTCAAATACAGAACAACATATATGAGAAAGTTACAGAAATGCAATGCATTATGAAAAATTACATGCAATACACAATGACAAATTGTGATAATTCAAAATTGTATGACATTTTCAAATTATGTTCAGTCATTGTTTGTTTTTCACTGTTTGTTGACACGCAACGTTTAAACAAAAAACTGATTAAACAGTATTAAATAATAGAGCTTAATATAAACTCTGCATTTGAACTTTCTGAACCAGCTTAAGTGAAAACTGTTATTAACACACAGACTAACATCATCTGTCATAAGCAAAAAGCTTTTTTCTTCATTTTTGTGGCCAACATACAAACCCACATTTGATGTACATTTTTAATTTGTATTATTAATTTAAATTTAATTCAAATTAAACAGTCTGTTAAATGTTTTAGATTTTGACCTTTGAATAAGTTAACACACAAAGCACACATTCACATTACCTGAGAAAACACTTTTACAGTGTTGATTTTCCTTAAACCTAACGAGACATAAAAGGCCACATACATTGGGTTTGCTACACAACCGTGGCTCATTCTCGACCATTACCAAACAACTGCAGCAGGAACGTGAACAAGTACACGACGTCCAGGTAGAGGCTCAGACTGGCAAAGATATATTCTTCAGGACTCATGGCGTATTGCTTGTTCCCCATCAACAGCTGCAAATCAAAGGCTAGAAACTGAGACAGAACAGAAGAGACTCGGGTCAGTCCACATTATATCACCTTGAAATCCTCATTATTTAAAACCATAATCCTTTCTTGACTAATCTGCTCCTCACCATGGTAAACACCACCGCTCCTATGCTGGCGTAGACCGCATGTAACCAGGGGACCTTTGACAAGAGAAACGATTAGAAGGCGACTAGCATCTAATCTAGGACAGATCATGGTTTTGTACAGATCTGGACTGGTATTATTAGCCAGAATCTAAAAGAATCTACAGTCCTGAACATTATTGTAACACATTACAATCAACATGCATTATGTACACATTTCTTTGGATGTAGTGAGTGAGGTAAAACATTACTTAATAAATGTAGCACATTCATATTTAAGTTACTTTTCAGTTGAATTAATTTGCTTAAACGTTTTTTAATTTACTGAATTAAAATTCTCTCTGGTCTCAGTAATATAGTCACTTAGACGTGCAGTCGTGTGGGAACCAGTGTTGAGCGTAACACATTACATGAGTTAACCAGTAAAGTAATGCATTACTTTTAAATTGGCAACACTTTTTTTTCAATTTTAGTTACTTTTTAAAATAAGTAACACAGTTACTTTGTTTCCCCTTTAATTGTATTGACTGACAGCTCTCCTGTCTGAGTTTTGTTGAGTGGAATTGTGAGTAAATAATAGTGAGTAAATAACCGTGAGTAAATAATAGTGAGTAAATAATCGTGAGTAAATTATCTTAAGTAAATAAACGTGAGTAAATAATCGTGAGTAAATAACCGTGAGTAAATAATAGTGAGTAAATAATCGTGAGTAAATAACCGTGAGTAAATAATCGTGAGTAAATAACCGTGAGTAAATAATAGTGAGAAAATAATAGTGAGTAAATAACCGTGAGTAAATAATCGTGAGTAAATTATCTTAAGTAAATAAACGTGAGTAAATAATCGTGAGTAAATAACCGTGAGTAAATAATAGTGAGTAAATAACCGTGAGTAAATAATCGTGAGTAAATTATCTTAAGTAAATAAACGTGAGTAAATAATCGTGAGTAAATAACCGTGAGTAAATAATAGTGAGTAAATAATCGTGAGTAAATAACCGTGAGTAAATAATAGTGAGTAAATAATCGTGAGTAAATAACCGTGAGTAAATAATCGTAAGTAAATAAACGTGAGTAAATAATCGCGAGTAAATAACCGTGAGTAAATAATAGTGAGTAAATAATCGTGAGTAAATAATAGTGAGTAAATAATAGTGAGTAAATAACCGTGAGTAAATTATCTTAAGTAAATAAACGTGAGTAAATAATCGCGAGTAAATAACCGTGAGTAAATAATAGTGAGTAAATAATCGTGAGTAAATCATAGTGAGTAAATAATCGTGAGTAAATAAGCGTAAGTAAATAATTGTGAGTAAATAATCGTGAGTAAATAATAGTGAGTAAATAATCGTGAGTAAATAATCGTGAGTAAAAAAATAGTGAGTAAATAATCGTGAGTAAATAAACGTGAGTAAATAATCGCGAGTAAAAATGTGAGTAAATAATCGTGAGTAAATAATCGTGATTAAATAATTGTGAGTAAATAATAGTGAGTAAATAATAGTGAGTAAATAATCGTAAGTAAATAATAGTGTGTAAATAACCGTGAGTAAATAATCGTGAGTAAATAATAGTGAGTAAATAATAGTGAGTAAATAATCGTAAGTAAATAATAGTGAGTAAATAATTGTGAGTAAATAATAGTGAGTAAATAATAGTGAGTAAATAATCGTAAGTAAATAATAGTGTGTAAATAATAGTGAGTAAATAATCGTGAGTAAATAATAGTGAGTAAATAATAGTGAGTAAATAATCGTAAGTAAATAATAGTGAGTAAATAATCGTAAGTAAATAATCGTGAGTAAATAATCGTGAGTAAATAATTGTAAGTAAATAATCGTGATTAAATAATTGTGAGTAAATAATAGTGAGTAAATAATCGTGAGTAAATAATCGTGAGTAACAGCGTTGTGTGTGAACATGATGGTTATTGTACCTCTAGACTAAATGTGAGCATTTCCTCATCTCACTGGAACAAAAACAGAATCACTATTCCTCAAAATGAATAAAAACAGAGAAATGCAAACTCAAAATATTATGTGAACCTCCTATAATTAAATATGTTAAATTACACAAATATACTGTATGTATTTAATCTCACTTTATTGACCAATGTCTTTGCTGCTGAACATTGATGAACCAATTAGGGGAGAAAAAGACTAAGTTAAACATCATATTTGTGTTTCATTTTTCTTTGTTTTTCTATTGCTGAAGAGTGTTGAACTTTCTTCTGTGTTCTACTCTTCTGCAATACAGAATGACATCACCTTCATGACATGAAAGGTTTGTCTGAGTGGCGCCCTCTACTGTACAGGCGTGAATTTGCATTTCCTTCTGCCTGAGGATTATTCATTTCACGTTTGGGGCCCTATTTTAATGATCTAAGCACAAGCGCTCGGCGCAAGACGCGCTCAGCACATGGTCTAAAAGGGTTTTCTCTATTCTGTTAATGAGTAATGGGTGTGTGTTGGGCGTAACGTGAAATAAACCAATCAGAGTCTCTTCTCCCATTCCCTTTAAAAGCCAGTTGCGCTCGCGCCATGGAGATTTTGCAAGTAGAGAAACTGAACGCTTCTCTACCATGCAGACCATCTATGGGATAATGTGTACGCGTGTTGTGGACCCGCATAAGGTGCCTATAGGCGCATATTACTAATGCGCTCTTTAAATAACAAAAAAATATTGCGTCGTTTATTTCTGTTGCCTCAAAATAGCAACGCAATAATGCTCCTGAACACACTCGTTCTCAGACCAGCAGCCCATGGGCGACAGATGGGCGCAAATGCATTTGCTATTTAAACAATGTAGCGCAGGACGTGAAAATGAAAATTGCGTCGAGCTGAAACTAGCACAAAATAGGGACCTTGGTGTGTATATTTGCCCAAAACAAGACCTTCAGGGGTACAGTAGGTAATATCAACCATAATGTTAAGAGATCTTAGTATGGTCAGGAAATGAAGGTGTAGATTACATAGGCTGTGTTGCTGAGGTTAAAGTAATGCACAAGTAACATGCATTATTTTACATGAAGAGTAACTAAGTTACCTAATTAAATACTTTTTTAGGGAGTAATGCAATATTATAACGCATTGCATTTAAATGTAACTTTCCCCAACACTGGTCCTCAAGCTCAGTGAGGTTTTACTATAGTTTACTTTTACTTTCTGATACTTACATAACCAAAGGGAACCACGAATCCCATGACAATAGCACAGAAAAACATGACCATACACAGAATGAAGAGAAGACCTTGGTATGAGGTGATGTCAATCTATAGAGACAAATCAACATTATTGTATTTTCCATGTATAAACAATTGTAATTATTGTACTTTAAAGCAACTTTGCTTTATAAAAGCAATATGATAAAAGACACCAATGTGCACTAAAAATGTAAATGTATTAATATTAATGATCAGGATAAGTCATCAGTTGCTCACCTTGCTCTGAAAGCTGAAGATGGTGACGCACAGAAGAACGGTGGCAGTGATGCCAATGCACAGCATCACAGACGTGGTGTTGTAGAAACTGTAGGAGAAATGTAGATATTAATATCCTGTGGAATTTAGAAAAACAAGTTTGCAAACACGTACAGGAACTACACGAACAGAAATGCCATTACCTGGAGATAAAACCCAACATGGAAGCCATGCTCAGAGTCTTAGTTTGCAGCGTTCACAAAAGCATGCAAAATAAATGACAGCGTGGAAAAGAGGAAGAAAATAATCAAAGAACATTTAATTATATGAATGCAGTGTAATGCAAACATTTCAAGTATGGCTCTAAAATTATTTTTGGGCTACTGTAGATATTCCTTGTTAAGACAAAAGGCAAACATGTACTTTACACTCTTAAAAATAAAGGTTCCAAGAGGAAGTTTTTCTTTTTCTTAGTGTGAAGAACATTTGAATAATCTAAAGAACGATGGTGCATTTGAAAGGTTCTCCATGGGTGTTAAAGGGGATGTTAAAGGTTCTCCATGGGTGTTAAAGGGGATGTTAAAGGTTCTCCATGGGTGTTAAAGGGGATGTTAAAGGTTCCCTTTCGTAGGGAACTCGCACTGCGTCGTTGAAAACGACTCTTTGGGGACGCTCCCTAAGCGTGCGCCTCTGAAGTATGAATGAAACTAATCCAATCCTGATTGGTGTTGCGTCGTGACGTAACATGTGACGGCATAACCGGATGCATAAAAGTGTCGCCGGCGCACACACACATTAGCTTTCGCTCTTCAGCAAGCGCTCTCTGTTTTTGTCTGTCTTATTTGGTGTTGTCTGTCTGATCCAGTCACTGTATTATGGCGAGTGAGCAATTCATTAGATGTGTGCACCCCTGCCCAAAGTATATTACGAGTGGGGACACGCATCAGTTGTGTGTGAATTGTTTTGGAGTGTAACACACTCACGGGCAGCTCTCGAGGGGGCTGTCTGTGATCTCTGTGAAACACTCCCTATCAGTACTGCGCTCGCGTTCCCCGTGGTTCAGGTCCCGCGTCCGTTGAGGCGGCGCGGTGACTCAGATCGCGGGGTTCGCAAAGGGATCTTGCAGATGAGGATGAGACTGCTGCGGCACTTTCTCATTCTTCATCTGAAGGTTCTAAGGCTCTCGTTCATGGTGCAGAAGCCCGCGCTGCGGCTTCTTCTGCCCGTGACGAGACCTCGATGTTTGAACTATCTGCTTCCGAGGGAGTGGATGTGTTCAGCATCGAGGCGGCCGGAGGAGCGTGAGTTAAATTCACCAGCTCGCGTTCCCCGCGGTTCGGGTCCCGCGTCCGTTGAGGCGGCGCGTCGACTCAGATCGCGGGGTTCACGGGGATCTTGCAGATGAGAATGAGACTGCTGCGGCACATTCTCATTCCCTATTTGAAGGTTCTGTGGCTCCCTTTCATGGTGCAGAAGCCCGCGCTGCGGCTTCTTCTGCCCGTGATGAGAACATGATGTTTGAACTATACACTTCTGAGGGAGTGGATGTGTTCAGCATTAAGGCGGGTGAGCGTGAGTTAAATTCACACAGCTCGCGCGCGGCGAATCAGATCGCGGGGTTCGCGATAGGATCTTGCAGATGAGAATGAGACTGCTGCGGCACTTTCTCATTCCCTATTTAAAGGTTCTGGGGCTCCCGTTCATGGTGCAGAAGCCCGCGCTGCGGCTTCTTCTGCCCGTGATGAGAACCTGATGTTTGAACTATCTGCTTCTGAGGGAGTGGGTGTGTTCAGCATCGAGGCGGATGAACGTGAATTAGACTCGCCAGCTCACGTTCTCCGTTGTTCAGGTCCGCGACTCAGATCGTGGGGTTCGTAAATAAAATAAATAATAAAATATGAATTTTGCTGATGAGAGTGAGACTGCTGCGGCACTTTCTCATTCGAATGGTTCTAAGCCCGCGATGCGGCTTCTTCTGCCCATGACAAGCACCCGATGTTAAAATAAAAAATCTTCAACATCGAGGCTTAATAGCGTGTTGTGATCCGTGCTGTGGCCAGATGAAAATTAACTGGCCACATGTTAGACAGGAAGCGCTTAATAAATAACTAAGAAAGGAAATAAGTGAACACTTCCTGCTGCAACAATCACAACATCAGCGCCGGAGCTTACCATTTTTATTGATTTATTTATTTTTCCTGACTTGTATAATGAGTTATCTAAGTCATGGGATAAACCCCACTCCTTCCTCTAGAGCCCCTCCCTCTGGAGTTTGGCAACAGATAAATTTATCTCGCTCTTTTGATCAGAAGGATGACCTGAGGGCCATCCTTCAGGCAAGAGGGCTTCAGGAAAGAGGTTCTACCTGAAATAAAAATTAGACCCTTTCCCTCCCCCCCGTTGTAGAGCAACTGAGGTTGTTCTCACAGCGGAGCCCTCAGGAAAACTATGTGGTTGCCCGCCGTCCAAGACGCTTCGGGCCACATCAGTTTCCAGCGAACGCATACTGTTGTGTTCGCTCCAAAAAGCTTGAAAAAGGGCATTGACTATGGTTACAAAATCGGTCTCGACTAATCCCTGCCGGTCATCTGCTTCAGGGGGTCGAGAACAATGCTCAAAGAATACCCGAAACCAGCCTCAAGGGGCTGGTTCCCGTAATAGATTTTGTTGAAGCGTGTCAAACGCTTACCCAACATATCTGCATGGGTCCTGCGTATAAGCAGGATTGGGTGATGGAACAAAAAGTATACTCTTTACTGGTCAGAGAGGCCATATGATGGGTTCCTCCTCCAGACAGGGAGTCCGGATTTCTCAGCCGGTACTTTATAGTTCCAAAGAAGGATGGAGGGTTCCTGCCGATTTTAGATCTGAGTCACTTAAATCGTTCTCTGAGGAGCTTCAGGTTCAAGATGCTCATCGTGAATCAAATCAGGTCCGAGGACTGGTTTATCACGATAGGTCTAAAAGACGCATACTTCCGTGCTCCATCCTTCCAATATACAGGAGGTTCCTGAGGTTCGCTTTCGGGGGCGAAGCGTACCAAATTCGGGTTCTTCCGTTTGGCCTAGCACTCTCCCCTCACAAAAGCTCCAAGTGTATGGATGCAGCTCTGGTCCTACTGAGACTTCAGGACATCCTCACACTTAATTGAATCGACGACTGGCCCATTCTGGCTCAGTCTCGAGCAATGGCAGTTCGGCATTGAGATGTCGTCCTTGGCCGTATTCCCGAGCTTGGGGGTGAGACTCAACACGAAGAAAAGCGTGTTGGTACCAGCTCAGAAAACTACGTTTCTGGGCACATATGTCTTCCGCGTGTATCGAGTCCATCGGGGCCATGGCATCCGGGATAAAGCTAGGCCAGGCCATCACTGTAAAGCAATTTCTAAGACTGCTGGGCCTCATGGCAGCTGTGTCCAACATAATACCTTTTGGACCTTCTACACATGAGGCTCCTTCAGTGGTGGCTGATAGCCAAGGGGATTTCCCCAAGGGGGAATCCGTTCCGAACAATCAGGGTTACGCGCCGATGCCTTCGTTTCCCTAATTAATATGGAAGAAACCTTGGTTCCTGTCCCAAGGGCCAGTGTTAGCAGCGTCATGTCGCCGGAAAACCGTTTCGACAGGCGCCTCCTTCACTGGCGTGGGCGCGGTCATGGATGGCCGCTTTGCCAGGGGTCTGTGGCAGAACCATCAACATGTTTGGCATATATTTTGCCTAGAGATGTTGGCTGTGTTCAGGGCTCCGAGGAGCTCCCTCCCAGACATCAATTTATCTGAACCGACAAGGGGGACTCAGATCGCGCCCTCTATCCAGACTGGCGCATCAGATTAATCTATGGTCCCAGGGGAAATTATTATCTATTAGAGCAATATATGTCCCGAGGGTTCAGAATCAGGGAGCAGACATCCTGTCGAGGCAGGGGCTGAGGCCCGGGGAATGGAGACTTCACCCAGAGGTGGTGAAGTTGATATGGCAGAGGTTGGACCAATGGAAGTGGATCTGTTTGCGTCTCGAGAGACGTCCCACTGTCCACTTTGGTTTTCCCTCACTCATCCAGCCCCACTGGGGTTGGATGCCATGGTACAGGCTTGGCTGAGGCTTCGCCTGTATGCTTTTCCCCCGATCGCTCTGCTCCCGGGAGTCCTGGAGAGGGTCCGTCAGGAGGGCATCAGTCTTCTTCTGATAGCCCCGTTGTGGCCGGCCCAAGTATGGTTTTCAGACATATTTTCACTTCTGATAGCTCCGCCGTGGCAGATTCCTCTGAGGAGGGATCTGTTGTCTCAGGCGGAGGGCACAATATTCCACCCTCGCCCGGAGCTGTAGAAATTGTGGGTCTGGCCCCTGAGGGGGTCCAGTACCTAGATGCCGGTCTATCAGCTGGGATGGTCAAAACCATACTTTGCTCTAGGGCTCCGTCTACTATGAGATTATATGGCCTCAAGTGGTAGGTTTTTCCACTTGGAGTAGAGAACATGAGTTAGATCCAGTTAACTGCCCAGTGGCTTCAGTTCTGGAGTTTCTTCAAGATCGTTTCTCTGCGGGTCTCTCCCCGTCCACACTTAAGGTGTACGTGGCTGCCAGTTCGGCGGTCCATGCACCACTGAGTGATGGGCCTTTGGGGAGGCACCAACGGGTCATACTATTTCTCCATGGTACATGGAGGTCAGGTCCTTCCTGGGACCTGGTGGTGGTTCTCGAAGGGCTATCCCTGGCTCCCTTCGAATCCCTCCAGTCAGCTTCGCCTAGGACCTCACGTTCAAGATAGCCTTTCTCTTAGCTGTTTCTTAAAATTATTAAGAGAGTGGGAGATCTCCAAGCCCTGGCACTAACGCCAGCTTGCTTGGGGTTTTGCCCCCGGCAGAGTTAAGGCCATCTTGCACCCGAGACCCGGCTATGTGCCTTAAGTGCATTCTAACATGGCTAGGTCCATGGTCCTGCGAGCATTTCATCCTCCACCTCATGTGTCGGCAGAAGAAGAGAGGTTCCTTTGCTCTGCCAGTCAGGGTTCCGAGTATTTACCTTGAGGGGTCCTCTTCTTCGAGGAGGTCGGACCTACTGTTAGTGTGTTTTGGGTCACCTAATAAGGGGCTCCCGGCATCCAAACAAACCATAAGTAGGCCTACAAGGTGCGCAATTTGCCTTCACCTTTGGCCGTAAGGGCTCATTTTAACAGAGGCATGGCGTCCTCTAGGGCCCTCCGTTCGGGAGTGCCCCTCCAGGAGATCTGTGAGGCAGCCGGTTGGGCTACCCTGCACACTTTCATCAGGTTTTATTGTCTTCACCTCCTTAGTGCGTCTGGCGCACGAGTGCTCTCGTCCTAGCTTAAGTGCCTGAGATCAACTTCACTCTAGGACAGGCTTTTTCGGTGCGTGGCCTAGTGGGTATTCGTTCCCCAAAGAGTCGTTTTCAACGACGCAGTGCGAGTTCCCTACGAAAGGGAACGTCTCGGGTTACGACTGTAACCCTTGTTCCCTGAGGAGGGAACGAGACACTGCGTCGTCTTGCCACGCCCCTTAACGCCTGGGAGCGGCTTGCTTCATCGCGAGGCTAATGTGTGTGTGCGCCGGCGACACTTTTATGCATCCGGTTATGCCGTCACATGTTACGTCACGACGCAACACCAATCAGGATTGGATTAGTTTCATTCATACTTCAGAGGCGCACGCTTAGGGAGCGTCCCCAAAGAGTCGTTTTCAACGACGCAGTGTCTCGTTCCCTCCTCAGGGAACAAGGGTTACAGTCGTAACCCGAGACGTTCTCCATGGGTGTTAAAGGGGATGTTAAAGGTTCTCCATGGGTGTTAAAGGGGATGTTAAAGGTTCTCCGTGGATGTTACAGGGGATGTTAAAGGTTCTCCGTGGATGTTAAAGGGGATGTTAAAGGTTCTCCGTGGATGTTACAGGGGATGTTAAAGGTTCTCCGTGGATGTTAAAGGGGATGTTAAAGGTTCTCCGTGGATGTTACAGGGGATGTTAAAGGTTCTCCGTGGATGTTAAAGGGGATGTTAAAGGTTCTCCGTGGATGTTACAGGGGATGTTAAAGGTTCTCCGTGGATGTTACAGGGGATGTTAAAGGTTCTCCATGGGTGTTAAAGGGGATGTTAAAGGTTCTCCGTGGATGTTACAGGGGATGTTAAAGGTTCTCCGTGGATGTTACAGGGGATGTTAAAGGTTCTCCGTGGATGTTACAGGGGATGTTAAAGGTTCTCCGTGGATGTTAAAGGGGATGTTAAAGGTTCTCCGTGGATGTTACAGGGGATGTTAAAGGTTCTCCGTGGATGTTACAGGGGATGTTAAAGGTTCTCCATGGGTGTTAAAGGGGATGTTAAAGGTTCTCCGTGGATGTTACAGGGGATGTTAAAGGTTCTCCGTGGATGTTAAAGGGGATGTTAAAGGTTCTCCATGGGTGTTAAAGGGGATGTTAAAGGTTCTCCGTGGATGTTACAGGGGATGTTAAAGGTTCTCCATGGATGTTACAGGGGATGTTAAAGGTTCTCCGTGGATGTTACAGGGGATGTTAAAGGTTCTCCGTGGATGTTAAAGGGGATGTTAAAGGTTCTCCGTGGATGTTACAGGGGATGTTAAAGGTTCTCCGTGGATGTTACAGGGGATGTTAAAGGTTCTCCATGGGTGTTAAAGGGGATGTTAAAGGTTCTCCGTGGATGTTACAGGGGATGTTAAAGGTTCTCCGTGGATGTTAAAGGGGATGTTAAAGGTTCTCCATGGGTGTTAAAGGGGATGTTAAAGGTTCTCCGTGGATGTTACAGGGGATGTTAAAGGTTCTCCATGGATGTTACAGGGGATGTTAAAGGTTCTCCGTGGATGTTAAAGGGGATGTTAAAGGTTCTCCGTGGATGTTACAGGGGATGTTAAAGGTTCTCCGTGGATGTTACAGGGGATGTTAAAGGTTCTCCATGGGTGTTAAAGGGGATGTTAAAGGTTCTCCATGGATGTTACAGGGGATGTTAAAGGTTCTCCGTGGATGTTAAAGGGGATGTTAAAGGTTCTCCATGGATGTTAAAGGGGATGTTAAAGGTTCTCCGTGGGTGTTAAAGGGGATGTTAAAGGTTCTCCGTGGATGTTAAAGGGGATGTTAAAGGTTCTCCGTGGATGTTACAGGGGATGTTAAAGGTTCTCCGTGGATGTTACAGGGGATGTTAAAGTTTCTCCATGGGTGTTAAAGGGGATGTTAAAGGTTCTCCGTGGATGTTACAGGGGATGTTAAAGGTTCTCCATGGGTGTTAAAGGGGATGTTAAAGGTTCTCCGTGGATGTTACAGGGGATGTTAAAGGTTCTCCATGGGTGTTAAAGGGGATGTTAAAGGTTCTCCGTGGATGTTAAAGGGGATGTTAAAGGTTCTCCGTGGATGTTACAGGGGATGTTAAAGGTTCTCCGTGGATGTTACAGGGGATGTTAAAGGTTCTCCATGGGTGTTAAAGGGGATGTTAAAGGTTCTCCATGGGTGTTAAAGGGGATGTTAAAGGTTCTCCATGGGTGTTAAAGGGGATGTTAAAGGTTCTCCGTGGATGTTAAAGGGGATGTTAAAGGTTCTCCGTGGATGTTACAGGGGATGTTAAAGGTTCTCCGTGGATGTTACAGGGGATGTTAAAGGTTCTCCATGGGTGTTAAAGGGGATGTTAAAGGTTCTCCGTGGATGTTACAGGGGATGTTAAAGGTTCTCCATGGATGTTACAGGGGATGTTAAAGGTTCTCCATGGGTGTTAAAGGGGATGTTAAAGGTTCTCCATGGGTGTTAAAGGGGATGTTAAAGGTTCTCCATCGATGCCAATAAAGAACTTTTATTTTGAAGAGTGTACTTGAGGTGAGGGACTGTTTTATTTTAGCATGTAAGTATTTAATTATAATAAAGTCAAAGTTGATGACATTTTTAACGTGTCTTTAAACAGATACTCACAAAGATTGTAAGCAGAATAAAATTCCATGGAAACTGCCTCCTATAATACAGAAATGATAAGATTATATTACGATGATGTATATTCTCATATAGAATAAGTGTATCGTAAGTGTTTCAATGACTGACCTCAAATCACCGCAGCAAACCAATGATATATATGTGAAGAGAAACAGAAGACTGCAAAACACACACACACATATTGCTTAAGTTAAAGATCACAGGAAATGAAAACCTTTGACATTGAAACATTTGAAAGCATTTATGGCCATATCTGAGTGATCTTACGTACTTGGACATGGAGTATAACATGGGATGTGTTTGAATGTACATCCTCGTTGGAGCACTGAGAAAAGCAGAGGAAGAGAGCTTAGGAGTGTTACAAATCAATACTTCATATAATATATACGCTTGCACAGAACTCATATAACACACTGTTCAAAAGTTTGGGGTCGGTTTTGTCTTTGTTTTTCAAAGTTTTGTTTTCTCACCAAGTCAAAACAGCAAACACAGTAATATTGTGAAATATTATTGCAGTTTAAAATAACTGTGCTCTCTGTGAATATGAGTTCAAATGTAATTTATTCCTGTGATCAAAGCTGATTTCTTCTTAAAAGTGGGCCAATATAGTATAGTATTGGAATAGTACATTTTTAAGTATACTACTAGTAAATTTATATTATAATTACCATAGACATACATAATACAGGCTAGATGTCTCGTCCGCGCTACTGGCCAATGGAGGTCGACGTCCGCACCTGGCGGCCATCTTGTCACAGTCAGCTCGCTCACTCGTAACATTGTGTTTTAATGGTGCATTTACTTTTTAAATACCCATAACTTGCTAAATTTTCAACCGCTGTTCAAACGAGTTGGCTTGTTATAAACGTCAGAGATGTAGTTATGACACTGCATACTTATGAATAATTATAATATTATATATTTCAACATGTTCAAGAATCCAGAATTATAGCCACGTTAATAACGTTTGTAAGAAACAGAGATGTATAGTAACGAAGTAGAACTACTTCACTACTGTACTTAAGTACTAAAAGGCTGTATCTGTAGCTACTCTACTAAAGTATAATTTTTTTCTCATACTTCCACTTTTACTTCAGTAGCCTACATATTTTCTGTGAGTTTAATACTTTTACTCCGATACATTTTTTATGTGCTGCATCAAAAATGTTACGAATCATTTCAAACCCGCATTATCACTGCCAGAGCGGTAGATGGCTCTGTAACCACCAGGTTTCACGAAGCTGGCTCATCAGTGCGCGAATGAAGCGATCGAGAAGACCGCGCGTGCTCCCGTTCTGCTGCCTGCCTCCATTGAGAGCACTTGAGCTTTGTTATTTTGTTTCGAGATGGAAGAACCAGAACCACCACCTTTAACTTCGAGTGATCGTGGCAGTGAGGGTGAGGAAGGAGACCACTCCTGGCCCAACTCAGAGTCCACGTTTTAATTTGTCGGAGAGAAAGACAATTCATAGCCTATAGAATGAAGTGTGTAACTGTTAGCCTTCATGAGGACGCCGCCGACGCACTGAATCGTTCTTTGTTTAAATAGTTTAAAGTTACTATTAGATGTAATGTTATTACCTTGACAAACTATACATCATTAAAAAGATATAAGACTCAAGTTTCAGTATTTGCCCACTATTTTATTCTGAGAAACTTATAGTGACAGTTATGTCTTAATTTGTGTCAGGAGTTATGTAATAAAAAAAATGAGTCGATACCTTTAATATGAATTATGAGCGCCAGCTGCTTCCATTAAAAAAATCTCCTGTGCTGTCGTCATTTGAACGCTTGACCAAACAACGTCCCTCACGGCTTTTAGCTAAAAAATGTACAGATTTTGACAAATATTGATAGATTTCATAGACATACTTGATCTGTTTTTGTTTACAAAGAGTTAAGCTCAGTGTTTTAAGGTGCTCTTGGACATTCCTGTCAAGTAGCTGCGTTTACATGGCTCAATCTGAATGAAATCAATCCGATTAAAGAATCCGAACAAGGTGTTTACATGGACGACAAATAAAGTAATCGGGTTGATGTGCGCGTTTAGGCTACATGTCACAAGCATTACATCTGAGTTGATCGTTTTAGACATGCGCAGTTACGCACAATCAGTGCACTAGACGATTCCCGCCGCCGTTCCACGATGCGCATAACAGCCACCCTCTTACCATTACTTTTTTTGTTTGTTTTAAAAATCAGATTTAACATTTACATACTTCAGCTGCTAATTAGGAGACGACGAGCGCGTGATGTTCTGTGCCGTGCTGCTTGTATTTATCAAGCAATTAAAATGCCTCTGCCAGAGCCCAGAACAAGGCGTTTGTGGATAAGAGTCCGAAGCAAGGACTGGTGGGACAACGTTGTCTTGCACCACTTCACGGACGTGGAGTGGAAGGAAAATTTTAGGATGACACGACAGTCATTTATGACCCTATGTTCAATGGTAGAGGGGTACATGGCACATGCGCATTCCTTTCAGATTTGGTTTTCAGTCCGATTAAGTGTTTACATGTTCTCTTGATAGGATTACAAAAGGAATAAACCACCCCTTTCAATCCGATCGAAATTTCAATCGGATCGAGCTCAATCGGATCAATTAAGGTGTTTACATGAAGGTTTTTCAATCCGATTGAGCCTTCAATCCGATTATAAGGGTCCATGTAAACGCAGCAGCTACTGCTGCTTCAGCCAAATTAATTAAGTGTCCTAAACATTTGAAATCATATAAACAATATGATGTTCAAACTTTTGACTGCTTTCTTTAATAACTACATAACACAATACTTGTACTTTTACTTTCAGTACTTGAGTAGTACATTTTAAAATAAACTACTTGCAATACTTAAGTACAACAAATTATGAATACTTTAGTACTTCTACTTAAGTGTGGTGCTTAAAGAGCACTTCAACTTCTACTGAAGTCACTTTTTTGATAGAGCACTTGTACTTTTACTCAAGTATGGGTCTCTAGTACTTTATACATCTCTGGTAAGAAACCAAACCGTTTGTAAATCCATCAAGATTTCAGCGAGATGAGAGTATGTGTGTTCGTGCAGATCACTCACCGTACATCAGGAACACAGAGCTCGCCAGAACGCTTGCCTGTGACAAGATGGCCGCCGGGTGATGACGTTAGGGACTCTGCCGTAAGACATCTAGCCTTTATTATGTATATCTATGATAATTACTACATAAGGTATACTTAAAAGTATACTTAATAAAATGAACTTGAAGTACTTATTGTTTGTAAGGATTATCAATGTTGACAAGAGTTTGCTGCTTCATATTTTTGTGGAAACTGATGGAAATCTTTTGTTGAATCTTTTGATCAGTTTAATGCTGAGTAGAAGTATTAATACTCCATCTTTGAACAGTGTGCGGTGTTCGGACTCACTGGAACGTGAAGAGAGCGATGACTGCGACTGTAGAGAAGAGCTGCAGCATCAGGATGGAGTAAACCTGACACAAATGACAAGACACATGTTTATTACAAGCATTTTGATTCCATAATCATCAATACATATTTAAGTTTAATATTTAAAATGTCACCTTTCGTATAAAGATTCGTCTAATAAACTTGTCGTCCCAGGAAAACGTTCCTTCACCGCAGTAGTAACCAGGACATCCTGCAAAAGGAAGAATACTTTAATAAATCAGAGCAGGATTATATATTTGACAATATTTATCAGAATGCTATAATAATACCTGCGTTGGCCTCGTCGTAGTTTGGCGGCATGTTTCCTTCCACAGTCTGGACCGTCGGGGAAATCTGTGCAAACAAACAGATTTGGAAAATATGCCAGGCAATAACATGCTGCCAAATAATAACCATTGATCATAATTATTTAACTCACTTTGAGAATGGTTATAAAACACTCTGAGTAAACTTTAATCTTTGATTAGATTATTGTTTATAAGCTTATGGATATGATCCAATACAGTTTAGAGATTAACTGACTGTGCAAATGAAACCATGAAACACAGGACATATTGTCTTGTGAAAAAAAGATCAGTTAGATTGTGTGTATGAATGCAAGATGTAATTCAGTCGGTTTCATTTTTCAATTCTTTAGTCGAATAAAACTGTTAATGTGGTTATGTCTATGACAGAAGCTTGATCTATAAATAGTGCTAATAATCTTCTTATGGAAATATGCCAGTAAAGCACTACACACACTTCTGTGGATCAGTTCTAATGACATTCAGTCAATTACATTTCAAACCAACTTTATTATATTATATTATTATAATATTATTATTTAATTATGATATCATTACTTGCAGATTAATTCAGCTTCACTTTACTTTCACAGTTTACAGGGTTCATAAAGACTTCTGATTTGTATTCTATTGTTATGTTATGATTTGTTATGTTACCTTATCTTATGTTGTTCTATTCTATTATATTCTATGCTATTGTTCTGTTATATTCTATTCGTTTTGTTTTGTTTTGTTCTGGTCTATTCTATTCTATTCTATTGTTCTGTTATATTCTATTCGTTTTGTTTTGGTCTATTCTATTCTATTATATTATTCTGTTATATTCTATTCGTTTTGTTTTGGTCTATTCTATTCTATTCTATTGTTCTGTTATATTCTATTCTTTCTGTTTTGTTCTGGTCTAGTCTAGTCCATTCTATTCTATTCTATTGTTCTGTTATATTCTATTCGTTTTGTTTTGGTCTAGTCTATTCTATTCTATTGTTCTGTTATATTCTATTCTTTCTGTTTTGTTCTGGTCTATTCTATAGTAACTATAGTAACTGATAAAAGTATACCTTACCTTTTTCTGTGTCATTGTCGGTGATGTTTTCCACCGATGTGAGGATACGCTGTAGTTCTCAGAGGAAAGCGGAGAGTTTCAGTCGGTCAGTGTGAGTGTGTGTGTGTGTGTGTGTGTGTGTCTCTACAGTGGAGATTTATAGTATCTATCCAGGCTAATCCCTCCAGCAGGGCTTTAGTTCGTTCCAGCAACGTCTCAGGATGCATGATGGGATCGAGCGGGAAAACACAAGCTTCATAACAGATCCTGGGCTTTCCTTGGACATGTGATGCAACACTTGTGCTATATTTAGAGTTATATAGCATGTTATGTATGTAGGACAAACCTGAAAAGAGAAAGATGATGATACATAAGTACATGTGAAGATGACATGTTGTTTGAGTAGAAAATGCTGGAAAGCTGTGGGTTTGTCTGGTCTTGTTTTGTATTAGAAATATCTAAAAATACATTTAGGCCACTTGAGAAGCAAAATGGGTTGATATTATGGTTTTCTGAAAAGAAAAGAAGAGAAAAGAAAGGAAAAGAAAAGAAGAGAAAAGAAAGATCATAATGAAGTAAGTTAATTCTTAGAAAAAGATCAAATATCTGCGAAAACAAGTTTCTTACTCTGACTCCATTGGCAGATATTAGTCCTTGTTTTAAGCATGAACTCACTTCATTTTGATTCATTTATCAGTAAACAAGACTTAGGCTAATATCTGAAGTCATTTTGCTTATCAAGTAAATGTATCTTAATTGATTTAAGGATGTCTAGATATATTCGTTCTGGAAAACCAGACAGATTTACTGAGGAGGAAAATCATTTTTGCAGTGTTTGACAGACATAGCTCTAGTGTTATATGGGTTATTGCATAATAAATGTGTTTATTTGTTAAAAAAATACTTTTTTTATATGTATTTCATACATATTCTCGTAAAATAGAGTTATGATTGTAATACTATTGATACATAACTTGGGGAGACAACTTCAAGATAATAAAATACCCTAACAATATTAAATATAAGAAAATATTAAAATAATAATGCTAACTTTTTTCATTCAAAATGTTAATATTTGCTAATAACTTTAAGTTAGAAATATTAATAAGTTAATAATGCACACAGCTGGTGTCAATAATTCCCTGTTCATTTCATTGTTCACAAATATTCTCAAGGAACACAAAAGGCCATGATTTTTTTATATTTTAAATATGATAAATATAGTGCTTTATCAAGAGGCAGTCATTTATTTCCATGCCGGGCAGCTTGTCATGAGGGATGTGCACAATATATGGGGCAAGTTGTCACATTAAAATAAAAGCAAATACGAATAGACGTGTAATTTACATTCATAAAGTCATTGTAAACTAACAATAATTAGATTTTTTAGATAATTAATTAGATCATTCGATTTAGCAGATTCATTAAATGTTTTGTGATTCATATTGATATAGGCCTACTGCTTAAAAGCAATTATAGGCAATATCAATATGACCACATGTGAAGCACAGCAACAGTGTGTTATGTTATTATACAATACTATTATTATTAAGCGTTTGGTCTCTGTCAGGTCATGAGACTCGTCTTTTGAAACGGTGACTTCATGCTTTAGTTTAGTAAGCTGCTTCTGTAACGACTGCCATGTGCTAAGAATGTTAAAGGTTTAAGGGTTTATTTCTAGAAGCCTGCTTGTAAGTTGGCCAAACTATAGTACGACAGCTGTTTATTTATATGTGCTGGAGGGAAAGAAAGATCGCAGTTGTTTTATACATTTCATTTACATTTAATTTGGCAGATGCTTTTATCCACAGCGACTTAGGTCTACATCACATTACATTACATTTGATCAGTTCATACATTTCCTGGGATTCAAGCCCATGACCATGCCGTTGTTTGAGCAACAGAAATTGTAGCAGAACTTCACCTGCTGTTAGCATTCCATTGACTCCCATTCATTTTGGCGTCACTTTGACAGCAAATAACTTTACATCAGAGGCGTCCAAAGACTCCATTTGTCCATTATTTATTTCTAAAGAAACACGACAATGTATAAAAGGCTCCATTACCTTACGTTATGGCCCCGTAGAAACAGTTTTTGTAAAAATAGGCTAACGATTGCGTCATAACCCACGCGACTCTCTGTCGCACTGTAGAGAAATTACCGTATATATCGGCGGAGAAGCTCGCAAGCAATCGGGGGGACGTGGAGGCATAAAGTCCGATAAAGTGAAGGGAGAAGCCCATAGAGAGTGATAAAGTTGCTCCCGCTGCTAGCTCATGGACAGCTAATGCTCACGCTCTCCGTCTCTGCGAGATTCGGAAGGGAAGGATTCAGATTTCCATCGGCACAGCTACTAGAAGACTGACAGCTGTCAGGCACGTTGCTGACGTCACCAAGCTCAGTTTGAGCCTGCGCAGTACGCCTGGCGATCAGGAAGTGAGTGCTTCAAATGGGCTTCACTTTTCTCCGTTGGTCGCTGTGTCCATCTTATATACTGTCTATGGTTTTTCCCATAGACAGTATATAAGAGGGTTTTTCCATAGCTTACCGGCGCTGAGAGCCAATGGGACCCGACGACGTCACACGGCGGCCATCTTAGGACAGGACCGCTCGTCCAGTTATAACATTAAAGTCTATTGTGCATGTAGTGCTGAAATAACTATATTTTGCTCAATTTTCAACCGATTTTCAAACGGCTTGGTGTGTCATAAACGTCAGGGATGCCATGAAACACACAGCTATGCTGCAATGTTAAGCGTTTCTCAAAACGTGAAGCTACAATTTAAACATCGGCATCAGCACAAATCATAGCCACGTTAATAAGGTTTGTAATAAACCAAACCGTTTGTAAATCCGTCAAGAATTCAGCAGGTTACAAGCATTTTAGTTGGCGGATGTCACTCACCTTCCGCCCACAGCAGCAGGGAGCAGCAGCGCAGTCTCCTGACCTAAGATGGCCGCCAAGTGACGACACAGCTGACTCCGCCTTGAGCCTCTAGCCTTTCTATACATGTCTATGGTTTTTCCCATAGGTTTTTCCCCTCCATGTATTCACACATTTCCGGTTGAAACAGGAAGTTGGGGTAGGACATGCTGGAGCTAGAACATTAAATTAAGTTATCCTAAAAAAATCCTAAAAAAAAGAATGACTGTAACATGCGAATTTGTGCAATACTTATAATTGTGATATTATATATAATAATAACAACAATATTTAATTGTTTGCTCCCTTTAAGATTTAACATTTTTAACTATGTTTTCACTTTATTCAGATTTTCAGTTTTAGCCAAACATAAAATAGTTTCAAATGCAATTGATGATTTGTTTGTATGATGAGTTCAGTCTCTGTTTTATTACTTGCTTAGCTTGCAACCTATAATAAACAGTAAAATATATTTTTAGAAATCATAAAGACTTTATTCAAACTAATGTCGTTAATGTTAGCCCACTGTTAATTTAAATGTAGTATGGCACAGTAACCTCAAGAGGGCGCACTTACTGCATTTAAATGCCATATCAAACATGTATAACATTTATTTATTTATTTGTGTATTTATTTGTATGTGATCCATTAATACTAATACTTTCTTTTCTCTTCTCTCTACTCTATATCTATTTATAAAAAATTACATAGGCTACTGCGTTACACTAAACTGGGAAGGGTCACAGGCAGCACTTCAATATTGTTGTCCTGTTTTTAGTTTAACTGCTCTCCTCATTTGTAAGTCGCTTTGGATAAATGATTAAATGTAAATGTTAAATGTTGTTCATATCTGGAATCAGTTATTCATATACATTTGATATAGGCTATATTTGATAACCTATACACTCTAAAAAATGCTGGGTTGTTTTAACCCAATTTTGGGTTAAATATGGACAAACCGAAACGTTGGATCAAAAATGCAATTTAAAAATGTAACCCAATGGCTGGGTTTGTCCATATTTGACCCAAAATTGGGTTAGAACAACCCAGCATTTTTTAGAGTGTATATTTTACATATTTGATATACATACAGTACATAAATGTATTATTTATATATATATATAAATAATACATTTATGTACTGTATGTATATATATTATATTTCTGTCTTTTTGTTGTTCACAGGTATGTTTCATTCGGTATGGCCAACATTAAATATTCTAGACTCATTATTCTGAGCTACATTCTGTAATTGAAGGCAGCGTGTGATGTATGAAATGAAACAAAGATTCCATTTGGAACCCTGGAGCCATTATTTAAATGAAGGTGAAAATCTTGGCATAGATCACATACATCATGCTGGTTCCATCGCCTGTTGCTAGGATACCATTGTGCACCATCAGCATTCCATGTGCAAAGAGACGTGCAGTGCTCGGGATATTATACATTATGCGCATGTATACAAAATACTCAGATTTGCAAAAATTTAAATGTCATTTTTTAATATATCACATAATCTTGCCATCTCTATAGTAAAAGATAAACATAATACATTTACGAAATATACATTTAGATGCACGTGAAACAAATGAATTGAGTTTGTGTAGAAATGCTAATGTCCGCTTTGCTGCTATCTCATCTTCGCCAATACAAAAGACACTTTCAGAAAATTCTGAACTGCAAAGGGTAGAAAATAAACCATATCCATGCAGAGCTGTTGTAAATGACATTGGCTTAACAGTTTAAATACAAGATGAGATGAGCAGTCCTTTCTTCATGACACAACCTGGCATTATTATCATGACATTTCCACACGCCAACTCATACTACAGTCTTATACAGTTATGAGAAACTATCATACATTTCAATTATAATACATGTTTTTTACACTCAATGTTTTGACTGTAAACAATATTTATAAAGGTCCACAACGAGATATAAGAATGTGTTAGAGGAAATTATTGAATTATGAGCTAGCATCTGAAAGGTTGTACAATGTGTTGAACAATGTGATAATGAATGCATAGCATCTGGAGTGAGGAGAATATTTATAATGTCCCAAAACGTCATACTGACGCCGATCTTTCAATGCGAGTCCAGATTATTTTTCTGCTTATAAAACCATCCATCACCTCATAATCTCGTCAAATGTCCATTGTAGGAAGAAACATCCATTCCCTCTTCTTGGATTTCTTGAAAACTCTCCTGAGAAGTCCAAATGTCCAGCATCTGCTCCATTCTTTCAAAGAGTCCTTACGTTGCATTGGAAAAGTTTGCCGTGGTGAAGCGTCGAGTCTGTGCAAGTGCGAGTCAGATGTTCATCCTGAATTATGCATGGCTTGTTTGTACAGAAGAGCACCCTGAATCTGTGTGTTGGGCCTGGCATGCGTCTCAGGGGTCGATGTGGAAGGCCAGGAGTTTCTCGGAGTGCTGGTTGTTGAGTGTCCTGAGGTCTGGCAGACGCAGCAGGAGTTTGGGGAAGAGAGCGCTGTCTTCTGGCCTCCTGCGAGTGATGAGAGCTCGAAGAGCGCCGATCAAATCCTCCTGGAGCTGCTCGACGGCACCCACGTCTGCTATACCTGAGCGATCTGAGAGAGGGATAATCATGAGCACCTGGAGTACATAGACATTACTACTCTATTCCAAACTCTATATGCCTTGCTGTCCTTCTAAAGGCCGGTCCAAACACAACGCGGTTTTGCTGTTTGAAACGCAGGTTAACGGAACAAAAATAAGAGACGCATTTTTTAAAAAGTTGAACTTCTTTTAGCTTGAGCGCCACGTTTTTAGACCAGCGTGTCGTGTGTGAGACGCTGCAAAAGATGCAAGCGCAACGGTTAAAGACGTCCATCTAGCGTGTTTACTTTGAAAAACAATGCAAAAATAGCGCAGTGGAATGGAAAAATGCGTTCTGTGTGAAGTTGACGGATTTAAAGGAACACTCCACCGTTTTTTGAAATAGGGCTTATTCACCGTCTTTCCTACATTTAGATAGGTGGGCAAATGCATTTTTGTCTCAGTGCATGCATTGTTTTAGTTTGGCAGGGTCGCCGCTAGCTTAGCTTAGCATAATGAATTGAATCCTTTGTTGCCAGCTAGCATGTCCTGAGTAAAAGTGATCCAAAAAAACCTAATTACTTCTTGTGGCCTGCGTATTCACAACGAGTACAAATAGCGATGCAGATTAAGACTAGGCGATTTCCTAGGCAGATATTGACTTGGGACTATATTAGGGTGAAGCACAGGCGAAGCACTGCTACTTGGGCCCAGAGACATCACGCAAGATATCACAGATATATACAATGCATGCACTGAGACAAAAATGCATTTGCCCACCTATCTAAATGTAGGAAAGACGGTGAATAAGCCCTATTTCAAAAAACGGTGGAGTGTTTCTTTAAAACACTCATGGGTAGCAACTTCACTGCACGAATAGAGCTATCAATTGAAATGTATACTAATCTAAGCACAAAAATATGGTGCGATTAAAAAATAAATAATTAATGTGCAAATAGAACAGTTTTCTATGAAAGTTTGTTTCCGCCACAGAATAAAAAAATAAAAAAGTATTAGATAATTGTGTCTTTTTATCTCACAATTCCAAGTTTATAACCCACAATTCAAAACAAAAAAATCTAACCAGAAAGAGGTTGCAATAAAAAAAAAAATGTCATGATGGAAACAAGCTTCTATAATTTTCTTCATAATATGTTTATCAAAATAGAATGTTTCTGCATTTTCTTTGACTACAGCCACCATTTTGGATTTTAGTATCGCATTATCCACAAAATTGGAATTGGCCCAAAAACGAACAGTTCGGAACAGCCATGTGAAAAGCACAGCTGTGATGCCTAAAAATGTTGCTTGGTTGGACTGACACACTTGAAACATTGCTTGCGTGTGATAATTATTGGGAATTCAAGGTACCTGCAGAAACCAGCACCACAGCCATGAAGAGACCCATCTCATCGGCCTCCAGACCCATGTTCCCCAGCTTCTCACTGAACTCAAACATGGCGTCCAGAAGACTGCCCATGCCAAGCACTCGCAGCGATGCCAACGGGTAGGTCTGGCCATTCAGGAATGTTACAGTCCGTTCCTTGGCGTCAAACAGCGAGCAGAACCTCACCATTAGAACCTGCAATGGAGAACAATCACGTTAAATAAACTGTTCAACATTGGGTCGTGTGAAGTGCATCACAATAGCTGTCAAAGACTTTATTCACTGAAATATAAGTACTGGATGCATTTCGCTTTCAGAATCTCAAAGGTGTTCGATTGGCTTTAAGCTAACAGCCAATCGGTAAGAAAGAGGTTCCTGGATCAGCTTATATTTATGCATATGGCAGACGGTTTTACTATATGATGCAGCACAGAAGGACTGCTGTACCATCCATTTTACAATAGCAACACTCCTTAGTTATTGAGAATTGAAAACAAATCTGTAAAGATATTATCCTAGAGCCACAGTCTGGAAATAGTTGTCAGTAGGCTATCACCATATGACCGAAACTGCAAGGGATATCGAATTGTTCAGTTGAGTCAAATCTTTTCAATTAATCAATTGAACCACGAAATCAATCTGAACCGAATCAATCCTTGGGTCGTGACCTTGAGTCAACAATATTTTGGTCCTAAAGAACTGTTGTATGAGCTAAATGACAACTGAGACTCTTAGTTCACCCACAATAATAAAACATAGTCATATTCTAGTCATAGAAAAAGGCAAAGACAGTGTGATTGGAACTGATCTGGGGACTGTAAACGATTAATCGCGATTAATCGACTCCAAAATAAAAGTTTGTATAATATATGTGTGTGTAATGTGTATTGTGTATAATTATTTTGTATATATAAATACACACATGCATGCATATATTTAAGAAAAATGTGTTATTTATATATAAAATAGTTCTATTTATATATAATATAAATCATATAAAAAAATATATGCAGTATATAAATGCAAATATTTCTCAAATATATACATGGATGTGTGTGTATTTATATATATATATATATACAAAATAATGATACACAATACACACATATATATTATGTAAACACAAACTTATTTTGGATTCGATTAATCGCGATTAATCGTTTACAGCCCTAGGACAGTCGTTGGCGTTTCTCACCTGAAAGGTTCCTGCCTTCAGCAGCATGACCTGGTCGTGTTGACTCAGTGCCTGAAACCCGGGAATGCTCTTGGCAAATTCAACCACTTCTTTAACAGCTGGAGTGAAGCACTGGGAGAAACTCTCCCAGACCTGTTGACTGGAGTGACTGGCTGGGGAGACGGGACATGCATTGAGAGGACATGCCTAGAGAAACACAGAAAGAGACACAATTAATCTCATGAATTCGAAAAAATAAATATGTTGTTTTGCGATCATGTGCAACAAATCATAAAAACGTACCAGAACTTTAGCACCAGGACTCAGTCTCCAAGGACAAGACGTCTGAGTGGAATAACTGTTGTGCTTCGATGGATAGCTTTGAGACGGTGTACTTCCCTGACTGGGACTTGAGGATTGTGGGAAGTTATAGTGACTGTTGTCCATGACCTGGATTGTTGGTTTGTTGTCGTGGCTGGCGAACGGGCATCTGGATTGGGAGAGGCAGTTTGTTGTGGAATGTACAGGATGTTCTTGCGGCGAGACGCTTGGCTGAGGACGAGACTGGGTGTAACCGGACTCTTGTATCGGATTATGACGGAAGGGAGAAGGACCGTTGTTATTGTCGTCGTCAATCTTCACTAACACCTTCTCCCCGTTCACAAAGATGTTTCGGTAAGCTTGCGAGATCGCACCGATGGCCTCTTCTGATTGGCCGTCTCCAGGACTGGTGGGGGTCTCGGTGGGTGAAGAACAGCTGATGTCCATGGACGCCGACTCATTAAGGCTGTTCATGTAACTCTGCATTTCGTCCAGTAGACGTTGTTTCTCGCGCTTCGGGATGCGTCCAAATCGCACAGCTAGGAGAAACGAGGGAATAAATGTCACTATGTATAATCCACTGAATTTACAACTGTACAATAACGCAATGAGGAACGAGAGGCTGTGCTGTATTGCGAATATAGTCACGGCTAAAGGGGAATTTGTTAGGCCGAACATGCACTGGACGAGCTTTATTGATTTATCCTTATTTTGCACTATTGAAGTAAGCTATTTTCTGTGTATGTGCACAATTGGGATGTACACGGGGAAAATGACGTCAAGTAGACATTCTGCAAGACAAGTGTTCGATCGGCTTCAGGTTAGCAGTCTGATGTACAGTAGAAATAGGTTCCTCTTTCAGTTTACTAGCTCATGCATATGGCAGACGGGTTTACTAATATTGACAAATCAGCATTCAGGATCCATTTTATAAAAGACATGAAACAAGATTACATCACAGGGACCACTAATCGTTCATATCACATTATAACTGGTCTACAAAGCTTCGTTCTGTTCTACTTCCCCCTCCTCTTTCTCATCCGATGTCTCCCTACTCGACCGTAATACACCTCCCCCATCCTTCTGTTCATCTCTCTCTCTCTCTCTCTCTCTCTCTCTCTCTCTCTCTCTCTCTCTCATTGGGAAGTGGGTCAGTGAGTCATCCGAAGCACTGATGATGTGATGGAGTGAGTGACAGCAGGTGAGGTCAAGGGTCAGCAGGTTACAGGTGAATAGGGCAGAGAGAAGAAGGCGTTGGAATAGATAAGTGGTGCAGTGTTGTAGGGCAGAGGAACATGATATGATGATGAACCGGACTGATAAGGAGCACCGAGTGTTGAGCAATGTGAAGTGCCTTCAGCAAGCAAGGTTCGGTTGAAACTGCTAACACAAGCACTAAAGCAAAACCAGATCTTTAGGCCTGTAATATAACAAGGTTTTGTGAGTCTCGAGGTGTCATATAGCAGCCTCACGTGAAGGCGTTGACCAGTGTTAAAGGCGAAGTCAAGGTTTCCGGTGACAAGCTCAATGACATAATAAATGGAGGAAGATTAACCATCTACTGTAAAGCAAGCGACATACAGTATTAGCTACGTTTTTTTTTGTGCATTTAAGGGCAAAGTTAAATCCATAAAGGTTCTTTATATATTCATAAACTTTCAAATTAATTGGAAATCTTGTGTAATTACAGCGTGAGTTGCAACAAGGGAGGAAAACAAGGTCATGTGACGTTGAAATATGATGGTGCATACGGTATCACTTTACTTTCCCGCTTTTTAGGTCACCTAAATATGTACACTAGCCCCAGAAAATATGATTTATTATCAGCCCAGTTTACAAAGCTCCCCAGAGACAGCAGTGTCCTGTATGGGCAAAGTGTGCTAGAGGACAAATCGAAAAGATATTTTAGTATATTTATGCATCACATTCAACTGAAATAAATGCTCTTAGCTTCTGGGTTACATCGACAAAGCACTTTATGAAATCCCAGCGAGCGTTTAGATCTTAATTAATCCTGCAATACAGCAAACGAAGACCTGGAAACACATTAAACTGCAGTGTACTAGGAGCTCGGTGTCCCCAATTCCCCAAATTAACCTGATTTGCAGCAGTTTTTACAGTGAGCGATGACTTGTGGGATTTCGGCGTGCCCGCACTAATAAATCAGCGGTGAAAGGAACCTGTCAGCTATGGGTGCAAACAGTACAGAACAGATGGTGGATGCTGGGTTCAGGAAATAAAAGAGGAGAATTGAAAGAATGTTTTAAATGTGCTGGAAAGGTGCGATCACAATAGTGACATTTTTGACAAAATAGTCAATTGTCCATTGTCAATAGTGAAACACCACTCACACAGAGGTCACTTTCAAACCAAGCAACTTTCTGTTTGCGTAACAAAATGTAACCTACATGGGGAAATGTTTTGCATTCACTCGAAACCTCAGATCACGCAGATTGTACTTAAAACCACTGGATTACAAATGTGATATTTAGACTTGCTATGCAGTTGCAAATGGACAAACTGCTAGTGTGTTGTGTGTGGTTGTTAGGTGGGTTCATACTGGACTAAGACCGACCAGTCTATATTCTGGTCTTCAGATCAGTGTTAAATTAGAAAAGTGCAATTACTAGTCTACTGGTGGGTTGCTAGTGGTGGTTTACTCAACCAACAGGATTCCTATCCTAACACTGTTTGGTAATACTGATGTTTCCCTCAGCAAACACTTTAAATAATATAGTCATACCAAGAATAATAATGTTTATTATTAATAACTGTATGTTTTAAGCTCTTACCATCTCTGGACATGCCGACTGAGAGGCACTTCTTAAAGCGACAGTGCTGACAGCGATTGCGATTCATCCTCATGATCAGACAGTTTTCATTCTTCACACACATCTTATAATTGATGTTCTGCTGGATACTGCGGCGGAAGAAGCCCTGAGGATAACACAAGATCAGATCGAATGCGTGTGTGAGTAAAGCAACAGGCACATGAACCGACTAGTGATTCTGCTCAGTTTAGAGGCCAACACTAAGCATATCACTTATGCATTTTGAGAGTATTTTAAGAGTGAGAAGTGAGCATTTGCGTGTCCTTACCTTGCAGCCTTCACATGCATGGACACCATAGTGAAATCCTGATGCAATATCCCCACATACTTTGCAGAGCAACACCATTCCTCCGGTTTCTATAACACAAATTTGAAATGAGTTAGCAGTGGTCAATGTCACAGAATTTAAGACAAAATGATCAAAAATGACTCCAATAATACTCACTAGTAAAGGTACCCGTGAATCCAATGGGTCGCCTGCCAACCATTGGGTGAGAGTAGGAGTTTTGCCCTGATGACGATACGGTCTGTGTAACGGTGTTGACAGAGGAAGCACTGCTTACTTCTGGAAATTGGAAAACCAGTTTGTTGCCCCTTGCAGAATTGACACTGGTTCCAGCTGAGTATTTTTTAGGGGCACCAAGATCAGGGAAGGAGACCTCCTCGGGGGATGAGGGTTGGGAGGATGGAGACTGGGTCTGGTACCCACTGGATGGGCTTCCTGGACTGGGGCTGGCACTTCCAGTTGAGCCTGCATAGTGGATCACTCCTTCACCTGCGTGTGTGTGAAGGAGAAGAGAGAAAGAGAGGGGAAAAAAAAAATTTCATGAGGATACGTTTGTCTTGTTATTATAAATATCTAGTTCAGTCATGAAACAGATGGAGCAGATCCTTAATGCAATGTGCTAGCCATCACATTGTTCACTACATGGCTCTACAAGCTGATTGGTCTCTGGGTCATCAGCAGCCAATGAGCTTGCATGCTCAACATTTAAGTAGTCTGGTGTGGTGTTTGTTTGACCTTCCCCAGCTCCACCTGCCTAAATCTGCTACGGGTAATTTCATGTGTGGTATATCATGGCTACATGCTCATGAATGTATTTACAATAGCAATTCTCCGTACTTGCTCTACAGCAGCACCAATAACAGTCTGCCAAGACCATATACATTAACATTGTCATATCCATTAACATACCAGACTATCCCGACTCGAGTATTGAAATGATATAAATATCTAAATGAGCAGAAAGGGAAGGCTTTCATTTTTAGCTTACATATCCACTGCACTCTACACAGTTTATTAAATGTGACTAATTTCTCATGTTAGTTTTACACATTTTGCATGTTAAAATCCATTCTGCAGGATTCAGCAAATCTGTCATTTAGCGGAGGCTTTTATGCAAATCTTAAACAAAGATAAACGTGCAACATATTAGTTACCAGCCACATTGTTACTCTCTGAATCAGTTAAATGTCAGCAATGTACTGAATGGTATTGTAAACTGAGTGGGTGTGGATGTGGTCTGTTCGGAAATGTATGTATTTTTTGTCCAGCACAGTAGAAAGTTCAAAATCTGCCAAGCCACTGACTTCTATGTAAACTTGGAAATGTCTCACATGTTTGAACCCTTCACTAGCCTACTCTCAGTCTGGCTAGCTCATCCGTCATCATGAATCACATGTTTCAAACCGCGCCAGGAGAGGGCTCAAACATGTGAGAAGTGTGCCAGACTGCCAGGATGAGCCAGACTGACTCACGTGTATAAGTGTAATGCTGGGGAATCGGATTTATTTGAGAGAGTCGGTTCACTTCAGTAATTCGATCCGTTCGTCTCTCCACAGCGTTCCAAGAATTGCATGCCGGTTTTCACGAGTTCAGTGTTGGTTAAATTAATACACCTGTTTGTTAATATGATTGCGTTTTATATATATTTTTTTTTTATATTTTTAAACCATTTTTAAATTAAAAAAAAATATTATTTTTTTTCAAGTGCAATTTGCATCTTCCAGTTTAATGTTGCCAAGTGTTTTCCTCAAGCGTGTTTCTCTTGCGTCAAAAGTCGTGTTGTCTCCATCGTTGCAAAGTCCTCTCTACTAACCGAGTCTGTTAAACCGAATCATTTTAAAGAACCGACTCAAAAGAACAATTTGTTTGTGATTCATATTCATAAACTCGAAGAACTCTCACACCCCCGCCTCACGCGCTGCGCGCTCCAGAGCTGCCAGCCACCTGACCGTCGACTCACATGCACTCCTGACACAGTGAACGCCCCGAAAACACAAGCCTCTTTCCGCAGTCCCGTGTCTAAAACAGCCGCAGTACGAGAGAGAGAGAGAGAGAGAAACACACTGCCAGCCTGCTGCTCACGTTTGAAGAGGGCTTAAAAACAGTAACCAGGGCCAGGTTTATGCGCCCGTGTTTGTAATACTTGAGTCACCGGAAACTGGAGTGCATGCTTGAACGTGCACGGTCACGTTTGCTCGACATACGAGCTTGTTTTTGTTTTCGCCTTCTTGTTTTTTTTTAATAAGCAACTCATTTCACCTCTTCTCACATGTTTATATGATGTGCATAGATGAAATAGATATTAGACTACTATATTAACTGCCCTTCCCAATTTCATTTCATCCGAGTTAAACATTGTTTCCACGTCCATAGTGACATTTTGTATGACACATAATTTCCCCAACCATGAATCACCTTTCCTGTGAATTGTATCTCATATGCACAAGGGTGAATGAGAATGAGAGGTAGAATAAAGAAATGAATGGGTTATTGGATTTGTGAAACCTGCTGTTCAGGAAAACACATGAATGACATTCTGAATGCTGAGGAGTGCTGTGTTTGTTTAATAAATGCAAGGCAGATTTTATGTTTAATCACCTAGCGACTTTAATAGATTTCAATAACATTAGTAGGATATAAATGTAGGCTACACTTCATATGATACTATTGTATAGTACACTGTAAAAAAACTGCTGCCTTAAATTAGGTACAATCAACTTGGATGTTTGTCATTTCAACTTAAATTACATTAAACTGCTGTATTGCATACCTTGTTGTAATGTACTATAATAATAACTGATATTTTGCATCACCTGGAGTGTGATGCTGACAAATGAAAGAGAATGCTTCCCCTATATGTGTAATTTATTATGCATTATTTATATATTCTTCATGTTAATGTTTTCTAAAGGCAGTGTTGAATGATTAACAGAAAAGCGATAAACGCTAAAGGACTGATCTAAATTTGAAACCAGTCAAATGAATATAAAGTAAATGGCAGGTGAGCATACGTTAAGACGGTCAGCTGTGAGGCTTTAAAGGTTTGTTCAGAGAGACGTGCGCTGCCTGCTGCTGGTAACTAGGTCAATATTACGGTATCTTTTCGGAGAAAACAGCATAACCTATGTAAATGAAGACTCAGTGTGCTACAAACGAATCATTCGCTTTGTAATATCTTTTATTTTTGACGTAAGGAACACTGCCGGGTGTTGTACTGGGGCAAAGCACATGCGAGTTAGGCTACATATCTGAGCTTTCTGTTTTTCGAGACGAGTCAATCTCTTAGTCTGTGTCGAAGGCTTAAATGCACCACGCATCTTCTCTCACATAAGGCTGTGCTTGTTATAAGCCTGTGTGTGTCGTCTGACAGAGATCACGCAGGCAGAGAAGAACGAGCCGAGCTGAAAGCTGTGCCTGTTTGACTTTGACCCAGTGACCAGCCTCCCTCCCTTCAGAGGCCGGATGAGATCTGCTGCCGGAACAAAAACACAGGCGAGGAGGGGCTGTGTGTGTGTGTGTGTGTGTGCGTGTGTTCCTGGGAAATCAAATCACGCGTGGCACGTGGAGTTCCGAGTTGATCCTCGTGACAGTGAAAGTGAAAGTCTGTCTGATGACATGCAAAACGTGCAGCTGGCAAACAGAGCGCTTTCAAAGAAATCACACGCACCAGAATCAGAAGAACATACTGGGTATGACATTGACAATATGTGTTTATGTGTCAGTTAGAAGTGTTATTTCCAACCAATCCTAAAGTAGCACACTGATCATAGTCTGTATTAATAATAATATGTACAATAAATTGACAGTTTTCCAATTTAGAGCCTATTCTGTTTTAAAGTTCCCATGTATCATTATTTTACTTACTGCCAAAACTAGCATCACAATCACACTGGGATACACTCGTTCTGGCCGTAACACTCTACAATAAGGTTCATTAGTGAACATTAGTTAATAACTGATATGACCTAACAATGAGCAATACATTTGTTACTATATTAGTTCATCTTTGTTAATGTTAGTTAATAAAAATAATAAAAATACAGCTGTTAATTGTTTGTTCTGTTTAGTTCACAGTACATTCATTAATGTTAACAAATATAACCTTTGATTTGAATAATGCATTAGTAAATGTTGAAAATAATATTAATCAATTCTGCATAAGTATTGTTCAATCTTAGTTCATGTTAACTAAGGTAGTTAACTAATGAACCTAAAGCGTTACCGTTCTGACTTACTAATACATTACTTTATTTATGACTATAATAAATGACTTCAGATTAGCCATTTAAAAACATCATTGGCTTATAAGAAAGGTCATGTGATGCCAGTAAACTCAACTCTGGTGTATTGCCTGATGTTCAGTGTTTATTGTCTGCATTTCCTCACATGTTCCTGGGCAGTTATTGACATGCACGATCAGCACGTGTTTGAGAGAATGTAAAGGAGGATAATGGCCATCAGTCACTGGCGCACGAGCGTGACTCGGTTAATGAATCACAGTGTGAACACGTTCCCTGTTCGAGAGGGAAACACCTTGACAGTAGATAACCCAGATTCGGATTTCACCCTCCTCTCCTCTGGAGATCACGCTACATGTAAACAAAAACGCTACAGAATCGCGGCGAATGCACAGATCGCTTTGAAGTTTTACGATTGTTATCGCAACAAGTCGTTGGTTGCTGAGGTCATGCTGAAAAACAACTCACGACTGATTTGTGTGGATGAAGTGTCATGATGTACACAGTCTGTTGGAAGAGCGCGCGAGCAGGTGCACGTGAGTTTGTTTACGCGCCACGCGAGACCGGAAACATTTGTCAAAACATCGGTAGTCAGTAACAGTAACAGTACAAAATGTTCACTTAAAAAATGCAGCGTGCAGATGCTAAAAATAACACCATCATGACATTGTAAAATGAAAAAGATGTAAAACAATTACAAGTCCTTCCTTGGCAATATCAAACGTGAGCGTGTATTAATTTATCTGGCAGTGCACTACTAAACTATAATGTCTCTATTTTACAAAGTTCAACATGTTATATCAACATTGGCTAAGATGAAACAGTGCATATAACTCTAATCAGGTGATAAAAAAAATAATGTCTACATTAATGTAGAAAAATCTAGAAGCTAATAAAGTCAATATATTGCTTTAACTCACCTGGACTGCCGTCCATAGTGTCTGTTCCTGTGGTTGGTGAAGGAAAAGCGGGAATCTGAAGATGCTCGATTATAATATTCAGCGTGTTTCAAATTCCGTCCACACAGGTGAGAAGAGAACTTCAAGAAGTCTTTTATGTAAATGTCTCGGAAAAAGAACAAGTTGATTCTCAAAAGTCAGATGTCCTTCGGGTTAGCAGGGCAATGTGCCGTCCTCAGTGTCAGAGAGAAACACTGTGTACATTACAGTAAGAACACTCCGAGCTAGTGACCTGGCATCAAGGCAGAGATGTGCAACTAGTTTGAGACGAGCACAAGCATCACACCAAACACGTTTTCAGGTGCTTTAGAAATGTGACTGAGCTTCCCCCCACTAGATCCCCCCTCCTTTCTGTGCCCTTTAAATTGTTTGTGGTATTGTGTGCCAAGGACTGCGAGTCCGTTTCACACGCCCTCTGTCCTTCCCTGTATTAGCTGATGTTCTTCTCCTCCTCCTCTCTCTCTGACTGAATGCGCGTGCACTCGGTTGACATTGGAATGCCTCATGCGCGCGCTGCATGTGAGCGCTGTCCTACTGACACAGATTTTATGCTAATGTTCCGAGAGGAGGAGACCCGAGGGGGAGCACATGCAGAAGAGGAGGAGCGCACCGTGACTGCTGTTTGTTCCCTCACAGCTTTATATTGCTCGAGTTCCTCCTCTCCACACACGCGCTGCTGATAGGCTTCGAGCCATCGAGGGTTTGCCCGAATGAACATCGCATCAACCGGCCTGAACTCAGCGCGGAGAGGCGTCATGTGGGTCTCACGTTTTTAGCCTGCATCACGCACTGGCTCGGATGTAGGTCATGTGCCTAAATTAGCTACAGCTACACATAATTTGATGAAATGATGTTTGGAGAACTCGAACTAAACATTGATCGGGGTATTAATACTTATAGCTATGAAAAGCATGTCTATATAAGACTGTTACTGAAGAAATGTGCATATATAGGCTACACGTCAAAAAAATAAGGTAAGGTTTTTGTTTTTTTTAAAGAAATGTATTCTTCTTTTCCAGAAAGGATGCATTAAATTGATCAAAAGTGACAGTGAATACTTTTATACTTGCATATCTTCCTGAGACCCCGAAACAACATTTTCATGTCATTACTAGAGCATAAGAATCAAATGGAAAAATATATATATATTTTATTTTTGAAAACATATATTTATATGCTTTGCTATGTCGATGTAGAGGACACCAGGACTCGGTTATTTAAAAAAATAAAAATACATGAAATTACATGTTTAGGCAAAAACAATGGGATTTTTTTTTTCATTCACCAATAAATTTTTAGGTTTCAGGATCAAAATCTGTATAAAGACGATTCCCAACTATTTTATGAAAGATATAATGGAATGAATTGATATACCATTTTACTTTATGCAATATGTGGGTAAAGTGGCCATGTGCAATACAATGTATCTATATATACACTATATCTAATTTGCATATTAATGTGTTCTTGGGCCAACATGAAAAAAAAAGTGTAATAATGGGAGTAATAATTGGCAACATTATCCTATTCCTTTCTATAATATATTATAATAATTTAATTTGTGTCTCCCAGAATGACATGCCCTGATGTCTCTACAATCAATGCCTTGTTTTGTAACAGAAAGTAATATTTTGATTAGAAACCCTATAACATTTTCCTGACATGTTGATTTAAGCCAAACAATTAGACAATGAGTCAGATTTAAATGATAATTACTGAATAGTATCATATTTCATAAGAGTGCTAAATTTGGTCACTAAAGTACTGTCAGTCATTTTTAAAGATCATAGAGAAGTAGTTGTGACGGTGAAACAACATGTGCTGTCTCTGGAAGACTGAATCTGCTCTTCACATCCAGACTGAGACGTGTGCTGTCAGAGACGATCTCTCAAATATAATGTCCACTACAGAGGACACAAGTCTGTCCCAGGAGGATATTTCATGGTTTCCACAAAAATATTAAGCAGCACAACTGTTTTCAACTGATAATAACAAGAAATGTTTTTTGAGCAGCAAAATCAACTGTTTTCTGAAGGATCATGTGACTGGAGTAATGCTGAATTCAGCTTTGATCACACACACGAATAAATGACATTTTTAAATATATTCACAGAGAAGTTATTTTAAATTATACCATGGACTGTCTGAATACTTCATTCTGATTGGCTGGAAGGTTTAAAAAATAAATAGTTCCATCAGGCCAGTTTAATTATTTAATGCGCTGCTTTCATTGAAACACACACACACACACACACACACACGTATACACACACGTATATATATACACACACACACACACACACACACACACACACACACACACACACACACACACACACACACACACACACACACACACACACACACACACACACACACACACACACGCACACACACACACACACACACACAACTCTCTACTTTATCTACCCACTGAGCAATGTGACGTCGGAGTGACGTCTTTACTATGTAATTTTTGGACGTCCAATTTCGGTCCACGGAAGGGGTTGTTTTGTAACGCCAGGCGACGTCTTTCGCACGTCTAATGTTGACGTCTGGACTTCTGTGGGGTTATGTGGACGTCTTTTCAACATCAAATTTAGACTAATATTAGACTTCTATAACTATTAGTCCCATGTTTCAAAAGGGGGGAGGACATGTTTTCTGTACTATGTATTTACATTTGGCAGACAGTCTTATCCAAGTGACTTACACATTTACATTCCAATCAGTTCTTGCTTTCCCTGGGAATCGAACCCATGATCTTGCGTTGCAAGCGCCAGCGCTCTACAGTTTGAGCCACAGCATTACACCTTTGTTTGAGTCTCCAGTTATCACCTGCTGCTGAGACAATCAGATGGAGTTTTTGGAGAATCATCTTAAATAATTATAAATAATCTACATAAAACAATTTTTAAAAATAAGACAATTTAAAAAATAAAACAATTTTGATACTTGTAAAAAAAAAAAAAAGATTACATATTAATCATGTAAATTTCCTGCAGTCATAGACGTCCAAAAGAAATTACCCAGTTCAAAGGTCAAATGTTGAACATCAATATGACGTCCAAGTTGGGTCGTCCAAATAGTGGACTTAGTTTGGACGTCGAATAGATGTCCAGAATTGGTCATGGACCGACGGACCCAATATAGACATGATCTGCACGTCTATCCGACGTCCAATGTTTAGTGGGTATGTGATGAAAATAATCGCCAGTTTGCCCTTTCAGTCAAATTTAGCGCTGCAAACATCAATAACGGCTTTAATGCTGGTAAATGACCACGAATCCACGGGGTTAGATTCGAGTTGACAAAACCAATCCAACTCTTTGTTGGTGCCATGAATCATGATGCTCATCATCAACTCTCTCTGTCAACTCAGGCTTTATACTGAGTTTAGGAGTTTAGGTGTGACATCAGCAGCGAACAGCCAATCACAGGCTGAGAAAGAGTGACACAGACTCATTTCTCACGAGAGAAGCAGTGAGATTCACTAGTTAAATTAAAGTATTAAAATATTAAGAATTGAAACAAATGTACACAGCAAGAAGAAAATAGCTGTCTATGAAAGAGGACAACTAAAATGAAAAGTCTTGCTATATCAGTGCAAGTAAAAATTGTGAAATTGGTTCATACATTTGATAAAGTTATTGAGAGAATTGAACATTTAAGGTCAACATGTAGTCATTTTATAGCTTTATCTATTGATTCTAAAGTGTATATTACCTTTATATTTGTAGGCCTATTCACTGTACGTAATAATAATTGATAGACTAAAATTGTAAATGTGTGATCGATTAAGGGTACAATATTTACACAAATAGTATCTAAATCATAGGCTACTAAATTATTATTCTAAATAAGCGTTACAAAAAAACAGACGATTTTGTCTTTAAAAATCATTTGCTATGTGTGACCTTTAGTTTGGAGTAGAAACTTGTGGTTTTTATCGCATCACATGTGACACTTTGCTCACAGCTGATTGGTCCAAATTCGGGTTGAGCTCTCTAACCTGGAACATCACCTGACCCGGACCAGGTTAGCCGTGGGGCGTGAGTTACTATGGCGATGAACACGCTAAAAGCCAAACCACTTTCATGGTGCCTAAAAAACCCAGGGTTGGCACAAACTAAACTAAAACATATCGGGCTATCACCTAAACCGGCCACATGGCCCTGTTGTTTAATCGCACATGAGCTATTGTGTGACTAGCTTGTGTGAATTTTAGGTTTTGAGTTGATAAGTGGCTGTCAAATCTCATTTCCTTTTTGTATATTTTGTAAAGTATAGTAAATATATTTTCCACACTTGGAAGCTGTGAGTGCCTTTTCTTTTTGGCCTTTTCTCATCCCTGAAGTTACAGTGTTTTCTCTTCTGTAAATAAAAGTGTAAAAAGGATCTTTGATTTGCCAATTCCAGTTTGTGTTGCGGCCTCACCCTAGACGGGGCGTTAACCCATTAAAACCTTAAAAACAAATATAACAATTAAAACCATGGAAATTCAACAATGTATTACAGATCTTATAATTCAATTGATTCAATAGTTTAACAATCAAGAACACTGATGCATCATACGAATTACGAATCACCTGCAGGTTAAACCTAACCATTATACTAAACACAAAATACAGAGGTGTGAACTTACAGTCAAGCACACACACACACACACCCATAGACATGTATAGAAAGACTAGATGGCTTAGCGGCGCTGAGAGCCAATGGGACCCGACGACGTCACACGGCGGCCATCTTAGGACAGGACCGCTCGTCCAGTTATAACATTAAAGTCTATTGTGCATGTAGTGCTGAAATAACTATATTTTGCTCAATTTTCAACCGATTTTCAAACGGCTTGGTGTGTCATAAACATCAGGGATGCCATGAAACACACAGCTACGCTGCAATGTTAAGCGTTTCTCAAAACGTGAAGCTACAATTTAAACATCGGCATCAGCACAAATCATAGCCACGTTAATAAGGTTTGTAATAAACCAAACCGTTTGTAAATCCGTCAAGAATTCAGCAAGTTACGAGCATTTTAGTTGGCGTATGTCACTCACCTTCCGTCCACAGCAGCAGGGAGCAGCAGCGCAGTCTCCTGACCTAAGATGGCCGCCAAGTGACGACACAGCTGACCCCCCTCTTATATACTGTCTATGCAGCTGACTCCGCCTTGAGCCATCTAGCCTTTCTATACATGTCTATGCACACACCAACCAAAACCTGCATCTGTGACCTGTAGCTCCTCCCATGACAGCTCACGTGATCCCATGAGAATTCCCAACAATAATATTTCATAGTACCAATTATTTTTTGTTATTTTTTTCCCCTCTTCAACCATTACTGTAGGTACATAATAGATAGCCCTTAATTATTATTATTATAAAATTGTTTTTTAATGTTTTTCTCCATGTATTGTAAACCCATTATCCTTGATTGTTATATTTTTGGATGTCTTGTTATAATTGTAAATGTTGTTTATGTCAAAAAAAAAAAAAAAAAAAAAATCACAACACTGATCAATGGTTTGGGATCAGTAAGATGTTTTATATATATATATATATTAAACATCTTACTGATCCCAAACCATTGATCAGTGTTGTGATTTTTTTTTTTTTTACATAAATATATATATTGATAAAATTGTTTATCAATTGATCAGTGACCCAAACCATTGATCAGTGTTGTACAAGTTTAACTGTAACATACACCCTAATGTTCGGCCTTGCATAAGCATTTTCCACATTACACTGTTTCCTACAATATATTTGTGTTATTTTGCTAAAAACATGAGGTCATGGTGAACAGAATGTTACTTGATACAATGAGTTAGTGTTTCAGTGAGAGCAGGTCACATCAAAACTGCTCTCTTTTATAACAGAATTTATAATAAGCCACTTTATGATATCTACAGGCATCTAGTGGTCACACCATGGCATTGCATTGAGGCTTTTCTCTTCTTCTTTTACCCCCACTAGATGGCACTAATTTACCTTCAAAATTTGGATTTTAAATTGGATTTGGATTTGTCTGTAATGGAATATTGCTTAAATTGAAAAAGAATGTAAAAATATACTAGATTTTATTTTTTATTTTTTCAATGGGGAAAAATAGCTTATAAATATTGCATAGTATCAAAAATTTTAAATAAATAAAATTCTTAATAATAATTAAAAAATATTATATATTACATTGGTTTTCCTGAAAAAAAGTTACATTTCAAGGCTTGGGTCACTTTTGACCTCGAAGGAGCACATGACCCCTAAACGAAGAGCCGGAGGATTCACATCAACAGGAAGTGCCCAATAATTTGATGAACTCTTTCTAGTTTAGATGTTTGTATTGTCAAGGCCTCACCATTGTTGTGCATCTCATAACTGAAATGTGTGATTTATGATGGTCATGAGGTGTGCACACACACACACACACACACACACACACACACACACACACACACACACACACACACACACACACACAAACACAGCAGATTGTGTTACTGAGTCATGTTATATTTATCACCGTTATATCCGTCATTTACTCATCCTCATGTTGTTCCAAACCTCTGAGTTTCTTTCATAAGAAGATATTTTGAAGTATGTTGGTAGTCAGACAGTTGATGGAAAATACTAGGCTATGGAAGTCAATGGGGTCCAACTGTCTGTCGACGTTCTTCAAAATATCTTATGTTCAGCCAAAGAAAGTTGTATTTTTTGGGTTAACTATCCCTTTATTGTATTTATTTATTTTTGCTATTGAATTAATATTCTTAAAGCGTATTTGTTTTATTTATAATGTTAGCAAGGATTAATAAATACTGTAAAACATGCATGTATCGTTGTTAGTCAATGTTTTTATTACCAGACGTTAACTAATGAGACCTTGTTGTAAAGTGTTACCATTTATTTTGCTGTTTGTCTTAAAACATTAATTGATGCTATAATCATATGAATCACCAACAGACTTGCATTTGAGACAGCGATCCATATTTTTGATGTATTCTTAGTCATTTCAAATATATAATTATAATTAAAACTATTAAGTAAAACTAACACAAATATTACAATATAATTATAGACCACAATAATCAAAATGTAATCTGATAATGATGATGATGGTTGGGGAGAATTATAGTAATAGCCACATTTTGCTTAATCTGCTTTTTGTACTTCTGACAACTATTATTTCTCAATGGCCTTTGAATACAGTAATGTCATAATATCATGTCTGCCGGGTCTTCTTTCTGTCTCTCATCTACTCTGGCTTTTTACTTCTACTGTTCTGGGTCATTTTACATGTATATTTTTTGGCTGTTTTTTGCATATGGCATTTCAATAATAAACTGAATTTAAAGAATGTTTTTACTCTGTTATATAAATACAGTAATTATTGGGGATTTGGAGATGTTTGTATTCAGAGTTACTGTTTTAATTTGACTTTTTAGAACTTGCAGTTGTGCTCATATGAACCGCAAGATGGCGCTCTTACATCAATAAAGGACAGAATTGCCTCTATTTCAATGAATGAGTTGGAATTTAAATCGAAATGCCTGACGGGAATTTGAATTAGAATGACAGAAATATGATTATTATTTATTTATTTATTTTTTAATATAGGCTAATGAAACATAAATTAAATTCAATCTGTCTGTCTGTTGTAAGGTCTATAAAAGCCTAAACTACTTTTTTTAAACAACAACAAAAAACAAGGTATTGCCAAGCCAATATTTGAAGTTGGTCTTGACAATCTTTCATTTTCAAATTAAAAACATTTCTTGCAGTTATAAATATAAATTGTATGTATATATATATAGCTACACACACACACACACATACAATATATAGATAGAGAGATGATAGATAGATAGATAGATAGATAGATAGATAGATAGATAGATAGATAGATAGATAGATAGATAGATAGATAGATAGATAGATAGATAGATAGATAGATAGATAGATAGATAGATAGCCTAGATAGAAAAATAGATAGATAGATAGATAGATAGATAGATAGATAGATAGATAGATAGATAGATAGATAGATAGATAGATAGATAGATAGATAGATAGATAGATAGATAGATAGATAGACCTAGAGTCAATAACATTGAAATCCTAAAAATATAATTGTAATTTCTCATCTAAAGCACTATCAGAGATTTTTATTAAACACCGATCAACCCATTTTAATGAGCATTCTGTGTATTGCTAATGTATAACACTGTGATATAACAATTATAATCTTGCATAGAGTCTGTTTCTTACTCGATCTTCCTGAAATGAGGCATTTACCTGAAGTAACTCTGGAATACAGAAGCTGGTTAGTTTCATTGTCAGTTTCTATGGTTACCAATATAGTGATTTTTGAAACCTTAAACTGAGGTGAACACTGTTTGCAAAATATCCTTTCACTGCTCGGATGAAAAGATGAGTAAGTAAAGCTAATAATAATGATTATGATTTTGAGCTGTCGGGTCGGATTACGCGGGAAATGTCCGAATTCTCTGCGAGTAACTTGCAGTTTTACACTAAACCGCTAGAGAGAAGAATCTCCCGTCCTTCTTCATAGTCTACAGTTAAACTGCTTTCTGGATCACCCCATTCACCTGAAGATTAGTTTGTTTGGATAATGATGCTAGTGATGTGCAGTATGCAACAAAAATGTAAATAGCTACATGCGTTACGATATGTCTGCATGTGTTGAGGTGAAACTGTATACAGAAAGGAAGAGAGAATTAAACAAAGAGGGATCCAGAGAAGAAAGAGGTTTTTTGTCAGGACATGTTGTGATGGGCATGTTGGTAATTACAGAGCGAGCGTGGTGTTTGGAAACTCAGCGTACAGCTCTGCCAACACACACTTGCAAAATACCTGGAGCCTGGAGCGTTCAACGCCCTAATTCATACCGACACTCTTATAAACACAAGCATATGTGCACTCACACACACACACACACACACACACACACACACACACACACACACACACACACACACACACACACACACACACACACACACACACACACACACACACACACACACACACACACGAAATCAGCATTATTGGTAAATCATGTTTAGTCAATGTAGCCTATATGCAAGCAGGTTTGAACTGCCTGAATGTTGATGAATACGAGCTTGTATGCAATGAAAGGAAAGATTGCATTTTTTAAAGTGTGCATGTAATAGGCTACATCTGCTTTTATTTTATTATTATGTTTTGATCCGGAAACATCATGAACATAAGGCTGGAGTCTGTGGTTACGGTCAGACTGTTGCTCTGGTGTATTTGCCTTCAGTAGCATCTGTGAACCGAGAGCGTTATCTTAAGGAAAGGCCCACAATCCTCAGGCTAGACATGATCGGCAAATTCATTTAAAGTTCTGTCATGAAACTCTAGATGGCGCAGGCTGATAGGTCCTGAAGGGTATACAGATAAGTACATTTTGTGAAAAATACAGTTTTTTTTTTACACGCGAAACATGAACACATGTTATATTGCACACTGTAAACACAGCCAAAGCTTCAAAAACACACGAAAAACGGGAACTTTAATTTATGTTCCGAAGATGAACGAAAGTCTTACGGGGTTGGAACAACATGAGCGTGAGTAATTACTGACAGAGTTTACATTGGGTGAACTAACCCTTTAACCCAATCTGCTTGCAATCACATCATTATCTATAGGGCACAGCTGATTGGTTCCTGCTGTATCAGCAGCCAATGAGCTCGCTGCTCAACATTTTCTGCAGCAGTTTACAGTGTGCTTTCAGAAACCCTCCCTCTTCCCCAGCTCCACCTGCAGATCTGCTACTTAGGCTTTGTACAGCATCAGCATGTCTTTCTCGCTCACAGCAGTGTGTCGTGTGTGTATTAGCAGTAGCAAATCCTGAACCTGCTCTCCAGAAGCAATAACAGCAGCGCAGCAGATCTAAGACCAAAAATATCAACAGTTCAATTCAAATTTATTTGTATAGCGCTTTTCACAATACATATTGTTTCAAAGCAGCTTTACAGAAAATGCATTTCAAAAATGAACATACAAAAATACAGTTAGTTAATCATAAATTTAGGACATAACATATCGCCGGCGTTGGGTCGTCTCTTCACAGGCGTTGGGGCATCTGAAGTCTCCATGAGAGGCTGGATACATAACTGGAGCTGACGAACTCTATTTGAGTTATCTAAATCCCGAGATAACAAAAAAAAAAGGCAGATGGGAAATAATTAGCGTAGCTGCTGTTCATAATATGAATGCATTTGATCTGATTTAACTGTAGTATAAAAGGTATGAGATGCATTATGTGAATGCTTGGCTAAAGAGATGCGTCTTTAATCTAGTTTTAAACTGGGAGAGCGAGTCTGAGCCTCGGACAATATCAGGAAGGCTATTCCAGAGTTTAGGAGCTAGATGTGAAAACGCCCTCCCTCCTTTAGTGGACTTAGATATCCTCGGTACGACCAGAAGCCTCGAATTTAGCGATCTTAAAGAGCGCGATGGATTATATGGCGATAGAAGATCTCTTAAATACACAGGAGCTAAACCATTTAGGGCTTTATAAGTCAGTAACAATACTTTGTAATTGATACGGAACTTAATAGGTAACCAGTGTAGAGATGATAAAATTGGTGTTATATGATCATATTTTCTTGACCTAGTAAGAACTCTAGCGGCTGCATTTTGGACTAACTGTAGCTTGTTTACCGAGGAAGCAGGACAACCAGCTAATAGAGCATTACAGTAATCTAGTCTCGAGTGTGTCATAGGTAATGGATATGACAGTGTCATATCCATTACCATGACAAACACTGAGAGTGGTCATGACAAAACGGCCTTTGTGACAAATTTTATTTTGATAATTTTAATCAAAAGATTTTCAAGGCTCAAAAAGGATCAACTGACAGCAAAATTATGCTGAATTTGCTTACCACGATTGCTTCAGAGATTGAATATTTCTGAACTTTATTTTGTTATTGGGATGGATCTGAATAAAGCAGTTTAATAACATTATTTCACAATATGACCCTATACTGTATTTTGGATGGTTTCCTGACCAGCTGACCTCAAATACATGTTTCACTGTAGTCTGCAGAAGTCATCATCACAAACATGCTCATTTGAAGCAAACATATTCCAGAAACAGAATATTTACAAAGCAGGAATATGAACAAAACACTTTTAAGCACAGAACACGACTCAGTTTTCTTCTTAATCTCTATATAATTCGAATGATCATTTAAATTATGTTGATCAATAAAAACAACAATAATAATAAAAACGGCAGTGTTTGTCAAATAAAGGAGTTTCTGGTCAGAAGGCCCGAGGCAGTGGTTAATGGACTAATGGATTAGAGGACAGAGTCTCTCTGGTGGTGATTTTGAACTCAAGCTCCTGGCAGAAACGGCAGAAATTGTACAATTGTTTCCATATGTGCATCAAACTGCTTTTCCATTATTCAAACTCCTCCTTCTCCTTTTTTGTTCTCTGAATCTTTCTCTCTCTCCCTCTCTCTCTCTCTCTCTCTCTCTCTCTCTTTTCTAATAATTTAGAGTTTTTAAAACTTTTATGATGTCTGTCTTAATCAGAACAACCTGGCACATTTTGGCATGGCTACAAACTTATGGAAATTCAATCAATGTGAGAGAGACAGAGAAAAAGAAAAAGAAAAAGTCAAAGTTAGAGAGAGAGAGAGAGAGAGAGAGAGAGAGAGAGAGAGAGAGAGAGAGAGAGAGACTGCGGTAACCATCTTTCTCTCGACTGTGAGGCGACTCGAGCAAAAATAGATGTTCCATTACAGAGGAGTGGAAAGTGGAGGCTTAGGTGAGGGAAAATGGCAAGAAAGAAGAAGAAAAAGAATGACTGCAAACTTAAGCAGACGTGAATCTGACAGTAATGGTAGTTGACAGACGAGAGTTCATGGCAGGTTCGTGATGAGATCACTGGCTAAATTGAGAAAGGTTTTTTGTCTCACCAAACACATGTAGTTAAACATGTACATGTAATACCCATGCTGAACTGTAAAGGGGGAATTCAGGGTGATTGGGAACGTTTTTTTTACCATTGAGATGACTTGAAAAATATGTCCAAGAAAATGTGAGTGGTGTTTGCCCACATAAAAACTCAACCATATGACGCCAATGTTGCTGTGTGTATTTGTGGTTACTTGGACAGAGTGATTTATTTGAACGTTGCTAGAGTGTTGCCAGGTGGCTCTCTGCTCAAAAGACAAAAGCATGCATTTCGAATCTAGCTGGTGGACCTTGCTGATAAAACTGATGGTCAACCATCATGGTATTTCTGGTGAAGCTGGTTGAGGTATGTCAGGCTTAGCAGAAACCCGGACGAGACACTGTTTACACTGAAACGATCTGAAGAGAAAACGCAAAAGTGGCGTTGCGTTATCACTTTTTATTCTGCGTTTAGACGAGCGTTATGGGGGAAATCTGCGTGCATATATGGTGACGCAAAAGTGTGTGAAATTGGATGTAGTGTGCACTCCAGGCGGCTAGGTGGCGATGTGGAGCACTGAAAGTGAAAGAGACACTAACAAAGTTTTTTAATTTTTAATACGGTAAAGCTGCTGCTTTAACCCTCGGTGCTCTTCGCGTGTCGCTCAAAAATGACATAACTTTTTTTTGTATTTTGTCAATGAATTTAATGCTATATTAGTTTGATAATGTTTTGTTATTTTCCTGTACTGGCGCATGGCTGTGACGTAAACACGTACGCGACGCCTTCACTGTCTAGCAGACTTTTGCGTTTTTACCGTTTTTACCCTTTAGACGGGAACGCGATGGTGGAGCGTTTTTAAGATTTCCTCTCTGGAGGGTGGTTTCACTTTTTTGCGTTTTTTGCCGGATGCCGGAGAGCTCCGCAGCACTACAGGGCAGAGCGCGCAGGACAGGAAGTCGAGCAAAAAACAGAACAAACCAAAACAAAATAAAAGATCTGTTTAATTTTCAAAATAAAATTCATGGCGGTGATCATGGCGGATCATATTTCCCTACACTACACCTGGATGGATGGAAAACTGTTCCTGGTTTGGTGGTTCTGCTTATCGAAACTACATATCGCACAATCACACGTGAATTAGCGAGATCTCGTGGGTCCTCGGCCACAGCCGTTCCGCAACAAATCCGGACCGGGTGGGTATTGAAGGACAGCGGAGCACGGAGCCGACACGCAGCCGTTCCGCAGTTGGTGGAAAAATGGGGTTAGCGTCACGTCACCTCAGCTAATCCGCCTCGCTGCCCCTTCTTGGTTATCCGGGAGTGACGCGCGGCCAAGATGGCCACGGCCGGCTCCGCCCACTTTGGGCTTCAAAAACACTCTTCAGAAACCGGCGGGTGACGGACACTATGTCCATGTTTTTTTACCGTCAATGTGCGGAACACACTGGTCGCAAAAACGGCCCGACATTCCCTGTCGTCCCGGCCTGAACGGAGACTCACTTGCTGTCAGAATGAGCCTTTATGCCAAAAGTAAAATACTCATGTGACTTTCTAACATTTACAGATAAGGATCCAACCGTAAGATGTAGGCTTAAGCTAAGACTACACAAGCCGAGAGAGAGTCCGTGCACCGTTCACCCCTGCGCTTACATTAGTGTACGGGACTGTGGGTGAGCACATGGCCTTGTGTCAACATGCATGCATGAAGTAATTAACATTTGTGTGTGTTTCCATGGCACTGGAAATGTATAAATGACTTCACATTTGGGCGTCTGCACAATGAATGTACTCTTTCATTGGTTAAGATGTGAGCTTAACTTTATAACCCATAACTGAAAACTCTCTCTCTCTCTCTCTCTCTCTCTCTCTCTCTCTCTCTCTCTCTCTCTCTCTCTCTCTCTCGTTCTCTCCTCTTGTTCTTGCCAGGTCCATTTAAACGCAGCACAGTGTGCTCTTTGTGTGTTTTCCCCGACTGTGCTTTTGGACTTTTGAGTTCGACACACGTTTACATTCTGCTTAAAGTCTTTGTCTGTCTGCTTGTGTGTTGTTGTTGTTGTGCACACCCACACACACACACACACACACACACACACACACACACACACACACACACACACATACACACTCAGACAGACAGACATACCCTTGTGAAAAAGAAGTGTGCTTAATTGTATTGAAAGCGTACTTTTTTTGTGCTTAATATCATAAAAGTATACTTTTTGAAAAGTGCACTTGCAGATAATATAATATAGTTCAAATTAAATACCACTTAAGTGTACTTAAAGGGAATGCACTTTAATGACAATATTTCTTAACACACTTAAGTGCACTTTTTACAAATGCACTTTGTAATAATGTCTAATTAAGTTTAACTTAAAGTAAGTACACTTTTATCAAAATATTTCTTAACACACTTAAGTGCACTTTTTACAAATGCACTTTGTAATAATGTCTAATTAAGCTTAACTTAAAGTAAGTACACTTTAATCACAATATTTCTTAACACACTTTAGTGCACTTTTTACAAATGCACTTTGCAATAATGTCTAATTAAGTTTAACTTAAAGTAAGTACACTTTCATCACAATATTTCTTAACACACTTAAGTGCACTTTTTACAAATGCACTTTGTAATAATGTCTAATTAAGTTTAACTTAAAGTAAGTACACTTTCATCACAATATTTCTAAACACACTTAAGTGCACTTTTTACAAATGCACTTTGTAATAATGTCTAATTAAGTGTAACTTAAAGTAAGTACACTTTCATCACAATATTTCTTAACACACTAAAGTGCACTTTTTACAAATGCACTTTGTAATAATGTCTAATTAAGTTTAACTTAAAGTAAGTACACTTTCATCACAATATTTATAAACACACTTAAGTGCACTTTTTACAAATGCACTTTGTTATAATGTCTAATTAAGTTTAACTTAAAGTAAGTACACTTTCATCACAATATTTCTAAACACACTTAAGTGCACTTTTTACAAATGCACTTTGTTAAAATGTCTAATTAAGTTTAACTTAAAGTAAGTACACTTTCATCACAATATTTCTAAACACACAAGTGTCAGTTTTCTACATAATATTTGACAATAAAATGTAATTTATGAGAGGAGTTCTTAATGTAATATTAATATATTGTACTTTACATCTGTGTAGAGAATACTTTTAATATCATTATGTTGATCTAAGTAAATTAAACACATTTAGTTGTGAGCAAAGTTAAACAAATCTAAACAAAATTAAATTGCATTTAAATTCAGTTAAAATACATTTAATTTAAATTAGACTACACTACACTATAAAAATGATTGACTTTTAGTTAGGTGAATGAATCAAGTTTTGTGAACTTACAGAGTCTAACAACACAATGAGTTTGAACAGAAATTAAAAAGCTGAAATATAACCATGCATGAAATATATTAACTTTATTTAATGCGCATGCGCCAGAAATACTACGTCACGATGACGCACTACTTCACTAGAGTTTGAAAAATGCACTGTTATGTTTCTGTAATCGCGATTCGTGAGGAAAGGAAACTGAAGCTGCGCAATCAGGAAGAGAACGCCACGCCACGTTTGATTACAGATGAGACGTTATACTGCAATAATGAGTCAAGTAAGTATATCTTGATGCTTTCTTTATTTTAAAATTTTTACCGTAACATGGCAGTTGTTATTGCGATTAAGAGTGTAACGTTAACACATTACATTATTTTCATCGCAGACAGACGCAATAGACTCGGGAGGTGAATTAATCAGGTTTTCAATAATTTATCTATGATTGCATTCTAATAATTTCTTACATCATATTATGTTCGCGTGTGGGTGTGTTCGACGAATTTGGCTGCTGAAAAAATATATAATTTAATTAAACCGACTTTTTAAATCATTTAAACATTACTAAATGACAAATTTGCTAAATACAGATCCAATATTGTAACACTCGAAGACATTTATATACATTTAATACATATAATCAATGTTATAACCACCATAAATATTTAATATATCACTCTAGAAATAATGCTTGTAATGTAGCATTATTTTTTTATTTTTGCATTTGAAGAGTGAGTTGTTCAGTTACTATTTGTTTTGGAATATGTTATTTTTTTGTGCTTAACTGGAGTTACACGTTCATTTTGCAGGATCAGTTCATTTGTGATTGGAGATACAGTGCAAGCGGTGTGGAATCACAGGCCTTTATTGATGAGGTGATGTTAACGTTACATAATTTGTCATGAATTGTTGCACAGACAGCACACCCTGATCAAGCTGAAACACTGCTATCAAGTCACTTACTATCCCTATAGCTTTTAAATACTTTAAATCTTCTCCATTTGCAAGTAATAAATTCCCACCTGTGCATTTACAGATGCCCCTATAATCATCATATATTTTACAGGTATCAAACCAAAGGAAGAGGGCCGCAGAATTGCTGTGTCAACCGTGGTACCAGTAAATACAGGAACATCCTTCATGAAGATTTGCGCGGTAAGCTGAAACTTACAAGCCAAGATGAGGAAACGTTTGCATGGGTCTTGGGTATGGAAGTAAAATAATGGCAAATGTTTTTGAAACAAAAAAGCCTGTTGAATTGCACTACTTGAAAAAAAAAATGCATTGCATTAACTATGCTTGCATTTTAATGCATTGTATTGTTAGGTTGAAATTGGATTGGGGAAAATGAAATTGGATTGCATTGGGTTGAAATTTAAGCTGTGAATATTTCCATTAAAAACATTTCAAACCCATTTTCATTATTAAAAATCCAATAATCCATATTCACCTTTAATATTTTGCTTCAAAAATATTCAAATGGTTTAAAAATACAACCTATAATATTTAAACGGTGATTTTCGGTCAAAAAAAAATTTCCGCTTCGCAAATTCAGTGGTTCGAATTGGACAGTAAATTCAACTTTAACATCCAGGAACTGCTAGCCTGGAAATCCAGACCCAAATCCGAAAAATTAGGGGTCTGGCATTGAGTAATATAAATCACCCAACTCGAGGGGCGGCACCAAGCATGTATTTGAAAATCTCAATGCACGCAATTGGATAATACTAGTACGACCAATCACAACTAAGCCCCATACGCCTAGCTACCAGCGGAGCTAACTGGTAGATTAGACTCTTGCCGGCAAAACAGTAAAAACATCCTTCTTACAAAGGAACGTTTCGAGCACCGTCTTCTGTTCCTCTTTTAGATAAAAGTCTAACTCGTTCATTGTAGCGGCCAAAGCTGTTTCAAACAACTGGTGTTCATCCACAGCCATCTTGCAATGTTACTAATGACGAATAATTTGTATCATTATTTTCGTCACCGACATTTTTTCACAGACGAAAACGAGACGATAACTAAATAAAAACCAGTTTTAAATGACGACAACTATGACGAGAATTTATTGACATTTGATTGGGGAATGAATAAACTGCTTCATCAGGGCAGTACTAAATAAAAAGAGAACACAATTTTTTGTTATCCCTCTTATTACTATAATTATTAACATTTTGCAGATACTGCAAGGTTTATAACTTTAAAGCGCAACTGTATATCTATCACTTTCATTCAATTGAGCCAAATATAATAATGGACTGGATCTGTTTTTATAAACAATTGTTTTCCTTCTGTTTTTGTTTTCTTTCTTCAAGGTATTTTTTCTGACTTTCCTGCTTCTCTGGAACATTTCCATTCACATATACTCTGGAGAGCTTCTGGGACATAGACATTTCAGCACTTTCCAACAACTTCAAAACATTTGGTGACAAACGATTTTGGTTTTCTTGTTTTTATGCCGTTGGAGTTCTTCAGATTTTGTTTTGTTTTTAGACAAACTTACATTCACTGTAATTGAGTAAGATTTTAGAAGAAACCATTTGGTCCTGTTGGTGCTAGTAAAGGTTTAAGAGCTTTAATATTTTTACTTTAATATTAAGTCTCATTTGCTAACATTAGTTTATACATTAGCCAAAATGAACTAACAATGAACAATTTATTTACTGTATTTATTCATCTTTGTTAATATTAGGTGTGTGTGCGTGCGTGCGTGCGTGCGTGTGTGTGTGTGTGTGTGTGTGTGTGTGTGTGTGTGTGTGTGTGTGTGTGTGTGTGTGTGTGTGTGTGTGTGTGTGTGTGTGTGTGTGTGTGTGTGTGTGTGTGTGTGTGTGTGTGTGTGTGTTTGTGTATGTGTATGTGTATGTGCATGTGTTTTTTTTTATGGGGACCAAATTCCAAATTCCCCCAAAAGTAGTAGTACCAGTAAATTACATGGAAACAAAAACAATTTTATATATCATACAGAATGTTTTCTGAAAATGTAAAAATGCATAATGTTTTCTGTGATGTTTAGGTACCTTGGTATTTGAGGAAGAAAATGATTGTGCATATAAGCTTCATTGTCCTCCAGACTCTTTCTAAAGGAGTTAAAGTGTTGTAACTGTTTGTGTTTATGTATAGTGTTTCTTTTGATTGTAACTAGGTTATTAAGAGATTTTTTTTATTATTAAAATTTGAAATGTACTAAATTACAACTTTATTATAATTTTTTTTCATTATAAATGTATTTAATTATATAACGAACGATGTACATGTATATTACATTAAAGTATATTTTAGTTCACATTAATTGCTTGTCAGTAGCCTATATTGTGTAGTGCACTTAAAGTATATTTTAAAGACATTAGAAGCAGTAATGAAAGTAGATATAAAGTTGTATTAAAGTCCCACTTAAGTTGTTCCAAAAAATCACTCTTAATGGCAACTTATTGCATTTTATTTCAACTTAATATGTGATACATTTGAAATTAATTACACTTAATGTGCATTGAGTGCGCCCAAAACAATACATTTAATTCACACTTAAGTGTATTTTTAACTGACATTAAAGTATATTTTAGTTCACATTAATTGCGTGTCAGTATATTGTGTAGTGCACTTAAAGTATATTTTAAAGACATTAGAAGCAGTAATGAAAGTAGATATAAAGTTGTATTAAAGTCCCACTTAAGTTGTTTCAAAAAATCACTCTTAATGGCAACTTATTGCATTTTATTTCAACTTAATATGTGATACATTTGAAATTAATTACGCTTAATGTGCATTGAGTGCGCCCAAAACAATACATTTAATTCACACTTAAGTGTATTTTTAACTGACATTAAAGTATATTTTAGTTCACATTAATTGCGTGTCAGTATATTGTGTAGTGCACTTTAAGTATATTTTAAAGACACTAGAAGCAATTATGAAAGTAGATATAAAGTTGTATTAAAGTCCCACTTAAGTTGTTCCAAAAAATCACTCTTAATGGCAACTTATTGCATTTTATTTCAACTTAATATGTAATAAATTTGAAATTAATTATACTTAATGTGCATTAAGTGCGCCCAAAAGATTGCATTTAATTCACACTTAAGTGTATACTTTTAAAGTATATTATTTGTGTAATAAGTACACTTTATAAAAGTACACTAAAGTGCACTTTTTTTTCACAAGGGTACACACACATAACTTCACATGACATCAATCTGTGTGTACTGTGCAGTGATCTCATTACAGACAACTTGCTGTTGATTAAAGCCTACTGTGTCACACACACACACACACACACACACACACACACACACACACACACACACACACACACACACACACACACACACACACACACACACACACACACACACACACACACACACACACACACACACTCCTTCAGCCTGAGGCTCTCTCCATTCTGCGGTTTCTCCTCCGCTTGCTTCCAACCGGGCCCCATTTTATGTTCTCTAAAAACTCACTCAACCGTACTTTCTTTTTTATGTTATTTTCTTAACTTCGTTGCTCTCATGCCCTTATGTATTTATTTTACTGATCTGTATAGATCTGATAAGCTATATATATTCTTTAATTTCATAGTTATGCCGCAAGAAAGCTTGTTACTTCTGCTGATGTGTCCAGGAGAGCTTCTGTCATGCTCCGTTCATCCACTGCAAACGAGCAGGAACTGTGCAGAGGGTGCAAACTCTGAGACCACTTGAAAAAATAAACTAAACCTAGAAATAAACAGAAAAGATTCAAAGGCAACACAAATAAAATGTTATAATGACAAATAAATAAGAAATATTTGATTTATTGACACAAAATGGGAGTTTGACATGTACTAAAACATATAGTATTATATATGTAGCTTTGAAGATCATATATTGTTTGAATGACAACATGGAATTTGACATTTAAGAAATTGAAAGAAATTCAGTCACAGCATATCAAATACATAGCCTATGTTCCCTTGTATAGACATTATCATATGTACATTTTAATCTAAAATCATGCTGATTAAAAATGGTTCACTGACACATTATTTGTTTACAGCCCAACAGTATAATGGAACAATCACTAATAGTTTACTCCAGCATATTTTCCTCTTTCATTGGCAAAAAAACAAACCTAAGATCGTCCACATTTACGCTCACTGCTCTGTTTCTCTGCACACTTCTTTGACACAACACTAACAGGTCTGACCTCTGACCTCTGACCTCTCAACCTCTCAAACACTGAACACACGCATACACAGTTACAAATGATTTCATTTTCATCTATTTCCTTTGATCTATACCTTTTGTTCTGCTCTAATCGAACATAAGCGATCTGCACATGCAAACCATAACTACGTTAATAGATGTTTTAGACTGACAGAATATGCAAAGTTGAGGGAAAAGATCAAACGCTGTTTCTTCATCACTACTCTTTTATTTTACTCTATTCTTTCTCTCCCTATTTATTTTTTTCATGCTTACACCTCATTCAAGCAACACACTTTTAGACTTACCAGCACTTTTCAGTTTTATCTAAAGCTACTGTATACGCATCTCCTCATTATCCCAGGTTTATGTTATTATGATTATATGCATGATGTAGTTGGTCATGTTAGTGGTCACAGTCGCCGTGTTCAGACTAGTCAGTCCAAATTAGATTTTTGTGCAATTAGAATCCATATTTAGCAAGTGGGAACAGCAAAAATATCACGTGAAATTCAATATTTACAAATCTATTTCAAACTACATTCTTCAAATCAGATTTCTGGAAATCCTCTTTAGTGTAACCGCTCTAATCGGATTTTGCTTAGCTTTTCCCATGCCATGTAAACGTTGCGGTAGAAAACATGTTGCAGTTCGAGCGGAAAATTACAATATACTCACTGCCGGTCGGCTTGGCGAACACGTCTCTGTGAATCTTGAGACCAGTGAGACGGTAATAAACCCGCTCAGCCTCCTACGGTCTGCAATACAGTGTCATTGCCATAGAAATCATGAAAATTATGAACAAGAAAAATGGAATATGGAAATCGGAAATCGGACTCAGTGTGGACAGGCAATCATTTAGATCAGATTAAAATCGGATACACAAATGTTTGGACTGACAGTGTGAACGTATGTCTTATCTGACACCTCTAATGAGCTGATGATTAATAACCAATGCTAGCAAGTACAAATATAAAATTCTATAGAAAATGTACTATCTTAAAACGCTATGCTGGAATCAATCATCTAAACAGCCACACAATCTAAAGCCTGAAGAGGAAAGAGGAGACAACACCAACTCATGATCAAGAATCTGAAAGTCATCAATGCTCGGTGAAACTTCTGTCAAACGGAAAAGGTTCCAGATGCTTAAATAATATAAAAGACTTCATACATGTGTATGCAAACAAGTAATTGTGTTAATTAAGAATAAATTGCGGTACCACATGTGTGTGTTATAAGTAGGTAAGCTTATGAAAAACCTGTGTTAAACCTGATTAGGATCAGATTTGAGAACCTTAAATCCAGTGCATTACTACATGCTGCTGAATGACAGTAACATTCAACCAAAGCGGCCTTCTGAAGACCAGAAATCAAGAGCTAGTTCTCCAGATAGCACAAGTCAAGGCTTGTCTTCTGATATATATATATATACAAACATCTGTGGAGGCAAGTGTTTGTATGAGTGATGATGACATAAAGGTAATTTTTATGCATGTTTGTGTGTGTGATTGCATGTTTATGACCTTTCACTGCTGGTTTAGGACACCAGATTTTTATAAAACATCCAACAGCGAGGAATAAAAAAACAGTTCACAGCAAAATCTTTTATTCTCCTTCATGTCATTCCAAAAGCACATGACTTTATGTCCTCTGTGGCGAAAATCTGAAGAATTGTTCTGCGGTTTCTTGCATGGATGTTTGACTTTCAAGATTAAAAAAGGATGCAGAACTCTATAAAAGTAACATAAAAATGGTCCTTAGGCTACAACTGTGCCATATTACAAGTCCTCTGAAGACATACAAGCTTTGTGTAAGGTATAGAATGAAACTTAAAGGGATACTTCACCTCTGGAAAGATAAATGTGTATTTAAAATGGGTCATTTATGTAGCAGAAATGTGAAATTATTTTTGAATTTGGAGCCTTCTAGACTGAGAAAAGCCAGAAAATGTATTTGTGGCTCATGTGGATGAAAGACAACAACTCCCAGAATGCACTTGCTTCGCTGCAATACGAGGACACTCCCAAGCCACGCCTACTGGTAAGAGCGCAGTTAAACAACAAGGCTAGGCTACTAGTGAGTCTCCGTGACGAGTCTGCCTGGGATTTCGAGATTGCCCAAAAATGTCCAGGATTCGGCTTTTGCGTCTACAGTCGCCATTCATCATGTTCACTGTGAGCAGGCCGTCAGTCTCGTCCGAGCAGGACGAGACTGACGGCCGCGGGAGAACGGCGAGCAGGACGAGACTGACGGCCGCGGGAGAACGGCGAGCAGGACGAGACTGACGGCCGCGGGAGAACGGCGAGCAGGACGAGACTGACGGCCGCGGGAGAACGGCGAGCAGGACGAGACTGACGGCCGCGGGAGAACGGCGAGGAGGACGAGACTGACAGACGCGGGAGAACGGCGAGCGGGACGAGACTGACGGCCGCGGGAGAACGGCGAGCAGGACGAAACTGACGGCCGCGGGAGAACGGCGAGCAGGACGAGACTGACGGCCGCGGGAGAACGGCGAGCAGGACGAGACTGACGGCCGCGGGAGAACGGCGAGCGTGACGAGACTGACGGCTGCGGGAGAACGGCGAGCAGGACGAAACTGACGGCCGCGGGAGAACGGCGAGCAGGACGAGACTGACAGACGCGGGAGAACGGCGAGCGGGACGAGACTGACGGCCGCGGGAGAACGGCGAGCAGGACGAGACTGACGGCCGCGGGAGAACGGCGAGCGTGACGAGACTGACGGCCGCGGGAGAACGGCGAGCGTGACGAGACTGACGGCCGCGGGAGAACGGCGAGCGTGACGAGACTGACGGCCGCGGGAGAACGGCGAGCGTGACGAGACTGATGGCCACGGGAGAACGGCGAGCGTGACGAGACTGACAGACGCGGGAGAACGGCGAGCAGGACGAGACTGACGGCCGCGGGAGAACGGCGAGCAGGACGAAACTGACGGCCGCGGGAGAACGGCGAGCAGGACGAGACTGACGGCCGCGGGAGAACGGCGAGCGTGACGAGACTGACGGCCGCGGGAGAACGGCGAGCGTGACGAGACTGGCGGCCGCGGGAGAACGGCGAGCGTGACGAGACTGATGGCCACGGGAGAACGGCGAGCGTGACGAGACTGACGGCCGCGGGAGAACGGCGAGCGTGACGAGACTGATGGCCACGGGAGAACGGCGAGCGTGACGAGACTGACAGACGTGGGAGAACGGCGAGCAGGACGAGACTGACGGCCGCGGGAGAACGGCGAGCAGGACGAGACTGACAGACGCGGGAGAACGGCGAGCAGGACGAGACTGACGGCCGCGGGAGAACGGCGAGCGTGACGAGACTGACAGCCGCGGGAGAACGGCGAGCAGGACGAGACTGGCGGCCACGGGAGAACGGCGCGCAGGACGAGACTGATGGCCGCGGGAGAACGACACGAGGGCAGTGGCGTGATTACTGATGAGCGGCACGCACGGACGGAGATGAAAAAGGTATGTATGGACTTATCTAACACTGGGGGATAAGGTGAATAGGCGAAAGTCCCAAAAAGTCGGAGTGTTCCTTTAAAGATAAAGATTATTTATTGGCATCGATGCCTGGAACTTTCATTTAACAAAATGTTTGTTTTTTTTTATAGTGAAAAAAGGTTCTTTAGATTTAAAAAGGGTTCTTCACACTAATGATAAACAAAAAATGGTTCTCCTAAAGGTTCTTTTGGGAACCAAAATTGGTTTTCGAAAAAGTTGGCAAAACTTAAGAAATTGAAAAGTCTTAGTAGCCTAAGCAGAATTTTTATTTTGAACTCATACATTTTAATTGCTCTTAACTTGAAAAAATTTGAGTAAGCTAATTAATGCATTTAACTTAAAATTGTCATGTTATCTCAATTTAAATATTTTTATTAGTGAAAACTTGGCTAGCTTTAACTAGCTAATTCAATACATCAGTCCCCCGGCTCATCTATATGGGCCAAATATTCATCCAAACATAGACCTCTATATATGCTACAATCAAATAATAATAAATTATAAATGTGCTCAGCATTCGCCAACAATTTTTTTTCGGATTTTCTAGACTATTAATTCTTAAAGTTAGCAGGATATATTTAAATGAAGCACATTCAATGTATTTACTCTTATAATAAGGCAGCCGGTCTCGGACACCTGATGTCTGCAGAGTGTGTGTGTGAAGTTTTAGAACAAAATACCCCACAAAATAGCATGTTAAAGTCACTTTTTGAGGGTTTGCAAAAACGCACCATTTTGTCCCTGGCCCTTTAAATGCAAATGAGCTGCTGCAGAGGGCGGAGCTTCAAGAGCTCATGTGTGTGTTAGCAGCTGCGATTACCTCAAGCAGACACATGACAGAAACTGTTCTGCCTTTAATATTATAACGGAGTCAGACAAAGATGGAGAGACTCAAGAAGAAGTGACAACATGTAGAAGCAACAGGACGTCTCTGAATGGTTAGTTGATGAATTTATGTTGCTGATGTGGAGTTAACTATCTTCAATTAGCATATTCTGTCATGCTAATCTATAAATCGCTCGTATAGGAACTGTTGTGAGATGCACACAGAGTGACTTTCTATTGCATGTGAAAAGACGGATGCTAAAGTTTGAGCTGACTCACAAATGTGCTCGACTACAACAACTCTTCTCTTCTCAACATGGACTGTGTGTTCCCGGGGGCGGGGCTTATGTACATTTTAGGGTTGCACTGCAAAAAATGCTTTTCTTACTTAGTATTTTAGTGTAGTTTCCAGTCCAAATATCTAAAAATTGCGTATTACGTGACGTCACGAACGTGCATCAAGAACAGAGCAAGGCGAGCATTTGTGCTTATAAAACTTAAACTTTTTAATTTATTTTTTAAATGACCAAGCGTTTCGCTAGATAAGAGCCGTATTCATCGTCTGGTGTCGTTTAAAGCCCGTTGAAGCGGCGCTGACACTGTCATCTGGACCTTGAACCGTTTGGGGCCCATTGACGTCCATTATATGGAGAAATGTTTTCATCAAAAACCTTCATTTCTTCTGAAGAAAGAAAGACATGGACATCTTGGAGGACATCGGGGTGAGTAAATTATCAGCAAAAGTTTTTTTAAAAGTGAACTAATCCTTTAATTGGCTCTACTCAAACCATTTAATTATTTTGAGTGTTAGGGTTTACAGTGTGGCATCACTGTGATTTTGTTTTTGTTTTTTTGAAACCTTTAGTTTTAAAAGTGTAATTCTTTAAGTGAAAATAATGAGATAAGAGATTTTTCTGTATATAGAAAAGCTGTTGTGAACATGAAATGTATGAATATGATCTAAAAGAGGATCTTGAGAGACCATGATGGCACGAGAGTCGACGGGGGGATATAATTAGGGGGAAGAGAAAAGCAGAGCAAGCAGTTTGTGGAGGAAAGGCAGGAGGAGATGGAAGGATAATGGGATGTAGAAACTGACACCCAGAAGAAAGGGGTGGAGAGAAAGATGCTATAGGGGGAGACGTATAGACGGATACAGCAGAGCCGGGGGGGAGCAGAGAGAGGGAAACTTAAGCTTTCTGGCCACGATTTTCCATCCCTAAAGACATTCTGTGGTTTCTAAAAAAAGCCCTGTATATTTGAAGTATCGCGTCACGTGACCAGTAACGCTGTATTTATGAATCAAAGTGTATCGTGATTTTCTGAGGGAAAGACCGAGAGCGGGAGAAAAATAGAGACAGATACCGTATGCAAGACAACAACTGTTGTAAAGAAGACATGCATGGCAGAGAAAGTTTGATTGAAAGAGGGAGGGCAAGAATGCCAGAGAGCGAATGAGGAGGTAGAGTGAGTGAGAGAGTGAGAGAGAGAGAGAGAGAAAGGGGGGAGCGAAAGAGAAAAGGCAGAAAGCAACAGGCTCCTTTATTCACACAGAGAGAGAGACACATCTGACTTCCACAAGTCTCGTTCGCTCAGTTCAAGCCTTCACTCCAGACCTCCGTCAGGATCACCACATCAGGTAAGCCTGATCTCCAGCACGCTTCAGCACAACACACACCGCAGTCTCGAACCAGTAACCCCCAGCGTACAGCTCATTAAAGCGAAGTGAAGGAGAAAGACATGTTAGAGCAGGAATAAATGTGTGCAATTCCTGCGTACAGTTTGAGTGTGTGATAGTTTGGGATATTTCTGGCGAGTTTGAACTTAAGACAAGATTGGGAGACAAGGCAGAAAATGTCCTTTTCAATGACCGGTTTCATGGATTTGCCTTTGGTTGTGAGTCTGTAATTTTTCGTCACTCAACTGGATGTGACATCTCAATGAGGCGAGCTGGCGGCGTCTTCTTATCAAGATCATCGAGTTCAGACAGAAACGGCTTCAACCTGATGCTAGGAAATGACAGACTACTGAAGTTCTCCGAATCTCACCACTACACCAAACATGTTGCTAAATGTGTGTCTGTGCCTTCAACCATCCAGACGATCTGATGAAAGCATTATTTTAGGACAGGAATATCACAAAGTGTGTTTATGCCACAGAGATTAACTTGTGTGTTTGAGGTGACTTGGTGTATCACAGAAAAGAAATCTGAAGATTTGTTATGAACGATTGTGTTGGTATATCCTCATCAAGGCAAGCCCTGTTTCTCTTTTAATTTAGTCAAATGGTTGTTTAACCTTTACACACACTTACTATATCCACTACACAACAATAGGCTTCTGATGAACACTGTGTTTCGATTTGACTGTATGACGCAATATTCCTAATCATAGTCTCACATGCACAGACAGATTCGTGTGATTATTCTGAGTGGCTGTTATAAGAAGAAACATTTCTTTCTTTCTTTGCTTGATGGCCTTTTAAACAAGTCAATCGCAGTATAAGGGTTGTTCTTTTTTGATAGATAGATGCATTGATGATATTACAGTTATTGACTTTGTCAATAACGTACGTAAACTATACGTAAACACCTTAAAAAGGGTAATTATCCAAATGCAATGGAAATATTCAAATCAGCTGTTTTGAATATCACAAGTGCAAAAATGTTTGTGTTGGGATTGCTGTAGTTTCTTACTGGAAATATGTCATGTGTTTGTACGAGGTCAGGAAAGAGATACTCTATAGTATCACTATTAAATCTCAGTTTTGTCCTAGACAACAAAGAGATAAATGGAGGTCGAAGATAATTTTGTGTCAGATGTTTATCATTTTGAGAAGAGACCTACAAAACCGACTCAAACTGTTCTCAGATTTGCTAAAATAACTCCAATATTAACTCAAATATTTCTTATCAAATTCTTCCAAGACCATTTTTTTCAACTCTGCTATTAACATACATAACAGTGAACGTTCTCAGAAGGTTAAACAAACATTATTCAAGTAACATTAATAAAACATTTGTTCAAAGTTCTGGTCTTTAGTAATCATTTATCACATGCATCGTTCATGGAACGTGAACGCTCAGATCGATTTACTTATCATTTTTTTAATTGTTTCAGAACATTCAGAGAACATTTAAAAGTAACAATCTCATTAAGTTTGCAAAATGCTGAAATATAATGTTCCTTGTAACGTTCATAAAACCAAAAAAACATTTTTAAAACTTTTAGATTTTGTTAACGTTCAGAGAACATTCAGAAACAATGTATTCTTGTAACATAATGGGAACGTTCTCAGAACATATTTTTGTTCTCTAGTCGATACTGTATGTCACAAATTGTCTTGTTTGCATCTATTTTTATTTCTTCTAAGGAGTTTAAGGAGACAATAATGATACATAATTGCGATCTCCAGTAAGTCTCCCAAGTTTTCACATCTAAGCAGGAATGAAGATTGCAATTATCCAATGGCAGTCAGGTTTTCAAGCCTCGTCGGAGATCCTCGTACATTCCACTTTTTATTCTTTAGTTCTTTAGAAAATCATCCATGTACTAGTGCTCTAAATTTCCCAGAAAAAAACACTAACCTGAAGAAAAGGTGCTTTTAGGATACATTTTGTTTTTAAGAGTGTGCACTACACAATGTGTCATCATGTGTACCAGCCACATATTGAATGATCTCCAAAAGCATGAAGTAGGTCTTCGCTCGCAGACTCGTTCTTGTCACGGCCTGCTGCGATGTGTGATGTAAATTCAACTATGCTGGTTTCATGGGTTTTTGTCAGCATTTATTTGGCTAACACACACTTTCAGAAGTTGTGCAGGGACTCTCCAGATATGCGTATATTTAGACCTGCTTAAAACCAACTTTTACTTAAAGGATAATTCCGGTATTTAACACCTTGAGTCTATATTGTAGTTTGTTTTGGATGAACAAGGGTGGTGGACAACATTTTTTTGACAATGGTTCCTCTCTCGAGTTTTTGACTATAATAAAATTGGCCATGGACCCATTTAACATTGGAGTCAATGGGCATGTCCGAAAATGTCATTAAAACAGCCAATAATGTTCGTTTACAAAACTGTTAAACTCACCGAGTGATTAGTGGTGTTCGTTGATGATTATAAACAATATATCGTCGCAATATATGATTCCAATCCGTTTATTTTGCTATAGTGGAACTATTTTTTTAGACACTTCACAACCGTGTAACTTCCGCTCAATATTTGAATCTGAAGCGTTAGCACACTCCCGACCACTTGATGGCGATAACCGATGTTTATGTCTCGCGGGACACTCACGGTCACAGTCGAGTTCAACTTCATATTGCACTGGTCAGTGGTCACGTCTTTCAATATTTTCAAGGTTTTGTTTGTTTATTTCGCTTACTCTCCCGGAGCACAGTTGCTCTGCTCGCTAGCCTTATGAGAAACGGAAGCGAGCAAAAAGACTACATCGACCAAATGTAAACAGCCCCCTTTCCGTTCCCGGTAGCGCATTTATATTAACGAGCACTCAGTCCTTCAACAGAATTCAATGGGATTTTACAAAATGACGAATAAAACACGACAGAAACTGTATTTCGCAACACTTTTTGTTTCTGGAACATCAACTAACATCACTAATCACTCGGTGAGTTGCACAGTTTTGAAAACTAATGTTAAAGGTTGTTTTAATGACATTTTCGGACATGCCCATTGACTCCAATGTTAAATGGGTCCATGGCCAGTTCTTTTATAGTCAAAAACTCGAGAGAGGAACCATTGTCAAAAAAATGTTGTCCACCACTCTTGTTCATCCAAAACAAACTACAATATAGACTCAAGGTGTTAAATACCGGAATTATCCTTTAACAAAACTTTGGTCACCACAGTTGTATTTACATATAAAATCAGGCATGTGCATGCCATGTGTTGCTCGCACACTGAAAAGATCCAAGTAAAATAGTGAAATACACCATCAAGAATTTACCATATTGTCCACAAAATGCTATAGTTACAAAAAAATGGTATTATAGTTTACATGCATGGTCAATTAGACAATTCATCCAGGCTTACACACGTCATTATCTCAAAGGTTATACGACTACATTTCCTAAACAATATTTTTGACGTTGTGATTGATTCCCTGAACCCCTCATCATTAAAGTTGAGCTGACTTTATATGTAGACATGTTCATAAATAAACACCACCAGTAATGCATCATGTTCCACAGTTCGCTGTAAGTGATTTATATAAACACACCTAGCTTGTAAACTGAATGTTTCTTTTAAATTGTGTACGTGAGGAACATGAGCACAATAATTAGCACGTAAGTGTGTGTGTTTCATAGATCATCAGTCAATCTGTCGGCGCAATGTCTTGAGCTCTGCTCGTCTCACCTGTCAGGCTAGCGTAGTTGGTCTCTAGCTCATTTAAACACATTGCAGTGTTTGTGTGTGATTGACAGAGAGAGAGAGAGAGAGAGAGAGAGCACTCTGTATTTAAATACTTTAACCGCACCTCCCTCCGTTTCTCATTGTTCTCAGCTTTTTGTGAATGATAGTTCCTTCAGGCAGAGAACGCTGTCTGTCTCTCGACTTCTCACTGTCTCTGCTTGTCCGTCAACATATACTGAGAACACACATATAATTACCCTAACCTTACCATAAGCACAAACCTAACCCAACACTCTGACAAATAAAGCTTCTTAATTGGCATTTATGCTTCCATGAAGAACCTTCAACGTGCATGGAAACTTTTCAATGCACAAAAGTTTATTAAAATGTTCTTCACACTGAGAAATAAATACAAACTGTTCACTGGAAGGTTCTTTGGGGAATAAGAAAAAAACTACTTCTACGGCGTCAGTGTGGGAAAAAACACCCTTTTTAAGAGTGTATCCGAAGAAGAAAGCATTTCATCATTTTTGGATTAATAAAACAAAAACATTTTTATCCATGAAGTAAATTATGAAGATTTTTGTCTAACTTCTGGAGCCATTTCCCCACACAGCACATCAAACATGATCACCTGATATAGGAGACTGAGCCGGTAATACAATAGTGAAGCTCACTGTAGCTGGCATAATTCATGGAGAGGACATTCATAATTCATGCAGAGGTTGTGTAGAAGTGTTCTCCATATGCGCTGGCAGGCTGTACGGGCCGGTGTTAATATATTACGGCTGCCACATCCGCAGTGCATTTGGATTGATTATTTGTGAGAAAGATGGTGAGAAATAGAGAAAAGGAAACGCACAACAGTTGGTGGAGATGCCAGAAAGAACAAAGAAAGTGACCCGGACCATTTGGAGTTTTAAAAACTGTTTACATCCGGCTTATTAGAGAAATATGTTGGGTTAAGACATAACAGATGACATGCTTATGAGTTAAAAACTGTCCAGACAATCTCGTTTACTTCAAGCAGAATTAAGTATTTCTATAAAAAAATATATTGTATGGTTATATTAGTGCTGTCAAATCGATTAATCGCGATTAATCACATATAACAAATGTTTGTAAGTATATAAATGTATGTATGTATGTATGTATGTATATATGTGTGTGTGTGTGTGTGTGTGTATACAGGATATGTACTGTATGTGTGTGTATACGTATACAAACTTTTAGTTGTGATTAATCACGATTAATCGATTCGACAGCACTAGTTTATATGACATATTTATAAGTTAAAATTTTAACATGTATGATTATTCAAAACAATTCTCAGGAGTGAAAATCTGAGCAGTTCTGTTTTGTTCTATAAAGCAGTTAAACATTTTAAAGAAAAGAGCATGCGCTTAATACGTCTAACTCAAACACAATCCACACAGTAGTAAACAAAGATGTAATTTAGCCCGCTGTGTGTTGAGTGTGTGTGAGTACCTGGCCACAATCTCAATTAGACGTGACCTCTGACCCACACTCGTTGCCTCAGGCACTAAAAGGTGACTACAGCCGTGACCTTTCCACTTCTCGGGTCAACCAACAGAATCTGCTCAATATAACGGCACCATTGTCTGGTTCATATTCAAAGCAGTTGTCATGTGTGTCGGCACTTATATAATACCAACAATTTAACTCTTTATGAATGCAAAGTGATCATTCAAAGCCCTGGTTTTGGGTTTAATCATTTCCAAAATTGAAATTAAGCCTCTAGAAAATTCTGATCTAAAGTGAGAAATTTGATTATAAGAATACCCAGCTAACGTCCAAGAGCATGAACTAAAGCTCTTGGGAGTTTTAATTAATTAATTAATCCCAGCTAGTCCAAGAGCATGAACAATGTTCTCTCACCATTCAAAAATGCCATTGCAAATGTATTACCGGTACATAGGAAACATATTATTCATCAAAAGTTATGGCATTGTTACTTTTGAATGTTCTCTGAAAGTTCTGAAACAAGAAGTAACATTTTAAACAATTAGACAAATGTTCAACTAAAACATTTAAGAAAAAGTTCCATAAATGATGTAAGAATTCCATTTTTGTGCTGATGTTTTTAGAACATTATTAAAGACCAGATAACTCGGAATGAACGTTCTATTAACCTTACTGGAAAAATTTTGAGAGAACCTTGAGAGAACGTTAGCTATAGTTCTACCAGAAAGACTCGGGAGAATAAATGAGACAATTAACATTTATTAAGAGCTCAGCAAGCTTGCAATCCGAGGGTCCGGACTATATAGCGCAGCCGACCCCCTGCGAAGTAAGGGAAGGGGCCATCTGGTGGTGGAGGGGTGGATGGAGGAGAAAGACATGTTGGTGTTATGTGGAGGTTGGAGGGAAGGACCCGTCTTGGTGGTGTTGGGGGGGATGAAGGGAAGGTCTAATCTTGGTGGTGTTGGGGAGGGTGGAGGTGAATGGAGCGACAGCATCTGCGAACTCAGACGTGTGTAAGTACCGACCTTTTATAGCACAAGTATTAGGATATGATTGGAAAGATGAGAAGGTAATAAGTTACGTAACAATTGAGTCTTCCCGGCAGAACTTCCGCTAGAGCTTCATTTCTGCGAACATTCACTGTTGGCTGGGCAGTCGATGTCAGACATACTTTTTATGTAAGAACTCAAATGCAGATGTGAAGTAAGTACTAAGGATGCATTGATATCAAGATCTTGGCCGATACGATAACCGATAATTCGTTATATTTGAAAGCCGACAACCGATATATTGGCCTATAAATCCAAATTTTGATTACGAGTGTGATTACAAAAACAAGTCTCACCCTTAAAATCACTGGACCAAGCACACAATTATGATATTCTCATTATACTTGTAGCCTATATGACAGACTTGTTTGTGCATGTTGCATTTGACTGTATTTTTCTTTTTTGAAGTGATTCCAATCATATTTCAAGCAATTCAAAACCATCACGGCAAACAACTCGCATCTGAAGTGTCTCAGCTGAAGGAAATAATAAATAATAAAGCTTTAATATATCGGCCAGATTTTCTCATTGGGCCGATAACGATAACATTAAAAATGAACATATATCGGTCGATACCGATATGGTGGCCGATAAATCATGCATCCAAGAACTCAAAGGGGACAATATAGTTATTTACAAATGACTCTGTTATTAAATATCCAACTATATTAACATGTTTATGTTTTTACTCACTTAACTAGTTCCTCTTCAAACTGTTGCTTCGCATTGGACCCTTTTTTACATTTCTGTGGTTCTCAGAAGTGGAAGTCGTCATAGTTTGGTAAACTTCTAGTGAATGGAAAATACATTCCCATTTGCTCCAATAGCAAAAGAAAAAAGTTTCGATGACTTTACAAAAGAGGGGAAATAGAGAGACTGATTACATTGGTCAGAAGAGAGAACAATGTAAAATTTGCCGTCAATCCCTCGGCCGCTGTATTAGAAACCCCCACAGCAGCATTAACCATTTTTATGTCATTTAATGCCAAGGAAATATAACGTAAAGTATAGTGATATAAATGTACATTAAAATAAAAAGAAAATATAAAAAACTTTGATGGATAGTAGTTGATCAGATTGAAGATTGTTTAAGCTTTTGAAAATACAATGAAAGTTAATGGGGTCCAAAACACCCCCATTCATTTGGAACTCATTAACTTGAAAAAATAGTAAATGATGACAGAATTTTGTGCTCATAATTTTTGGGTGAACTATGTTGTGGTTTACCCTGTTCGCTGTACCAGGACATATAATAAGAGCTCTGTACTAGTGTCTACTAACTCTATACAATATTGAGGCCATTAAGAATATTTATGCATATTCTGACCACTTTTTTTTTTTTACAACGCAGCCAACGACATAATGACGTTCATAAATTGAAGTTATTGTGCACCAACAGTGACCACACGCATAAAAATATTTTAGAGGGAGGAAAGTCTTGCGTTCCAATTTATTAAAGGATGGAAATCTAAGCCATTACCTGCACATGTACGTTTCTGCTTTACGTTTGAAGCGGTGAGTGTAAAATTTAAAGCCTCAAAGAGTACACATGCTGTGAATAGAGTATAAAAACATTCATGAGCCGTCTCACACCTGCATGCATTGGCATTTAAAAATTCCGCTTTTGTGAAATATGTGACTCAGAGTCTCAGTTTTGACACATGCACACTTGTGTACAATAATGGCCATCTGTATTTGGTGAGCCCATGTGAAAATCCCAGCCTTGCATATGTGTGTTAATATGTCTGTGTTTTAATGCACCACATCCTTTGGTTTGAAGTTCACAACCTCCCTCAAGGCACCTTGATTTATGGCTCATATTTCAGCAACGTAATTATTCCCTCTTAGTCCATGTTTTTCCAGACATGTTTTGCCTTAGTGGCTGTTCATGGTTTCTTCGGGGAACTGCAGGGCTCTGGTCGAGGTGCCAAACGCCATTCATTAGCACACATCAAACACACGCCGTCTCCAACCTGGAGCAATGTCAGCGTGTGTCACACATGGCCACGGCCAGCTGAGGTGGACCTTTGTAAAACCCACGTTCAAAGTGACATGAAGACCTTGTTTAATGTGAACGAATCATTTCATCTCGAAGTGTTGTACGCAAGAAGCACTGCTCAAACCCAAAGAGAGCATTTCATAAACACAGTACATTTCTTCATGAGTTCATTTACTGAGAAGGTTGCTCGGATGAATTCACCCGTTCTGTGCCAGGGTATTACATAGAGTGTGTTATGATGTCATTTCTTTGAAAATATTCCACAGAAGTTAAATTAACACATGCAGTTTATGTGTCTAAGGCAATTGCGTATTTTGTTGGCGAGTAAAGCTATTAAAATGTTCTCCTCACTCTTTTATTATGCACTAGACGTGGCTGGCCGAATCCAAAGCACCATTTTTACAGCTAATTGGACGTTCCTACACAAAGTCATAAATTAAGGCGGACTTCAGAGCAATTAACAGTCTGTAAAATTGGCTGTGTGTTGTGTGGCTTTTGGTTTGCATTTAAAGAGTGCATCTATGTTAAAAAACAACAACACACATTTAAACCTCATTCGGCTCAAGACATTGTTTAGTAGACCTTGGCGTGTGTGATTTCTGTGCATCACAAAATGCAAAAAGAATGACTTTTCACGCAAGTTTCCGGCACTGCCAATGTCTTCAATTGGTCGGACAAACAGAAGCTCCTAGAATTCACGCATGAGCCAGTTTTGCTGTATTGGGCTGGTCAGGATGCTGAAAAAACAGACCAATTTTGATATAACCGTAATATCTTTACAGTTTTCAGGATGGCAGCCTACAAATGCAAGTCAAGTCAAGTAATCTTCATTTATATAGCGCTTTTAACAATGTAGATTGTTTCAAAGCTGCTTCACAGTAGTAAACGGATAACTTAAGGTAACAGCTTGTTTTGGCTTTATATAGCGGTTCTTGAATAAAGATATTTTCCAGCTAAAGTTAGTTTTGATTGATTCACTTCCGTCGCAACGATCATTAGTTATTAAATTAGAGACTGCTAAAAGACACCGTTCTCTCTACACACACTTTAAACGCGAACCTGTGAGAAACGCTGATGGCGCTCACATGCGCATCAAGAATTATTCCTCTAGTTATGCGCAATTGAATATATGTGCGCAGGTTTGTAATTCCCTACGAACCAAGCCTTAACAAACTACTTGTCTGGCCTTCAAATTGTATCACTTCGGGGTAGATACGCGAAACCGAGTGGTAAAGGGATCCTCCATAGGGAGAGACTAGTTGGCACTTCAGCACTGCGTTGTCATCGGGTCCAGGCGAAGGTCCTTCTTCGTCAGATCTGGATACGGCCTGGATACGGCAGGCTGCGGGAAAACCTTGGATAAACAAAGACACTAAAATTAGCGTAGATGCCATTCTTCTTATGATGTAACGAGTACATCAGGATTTAAGGGAAGTGTTCCCAGTTCCGGCTGACCTAATCTATGCAGCCTAACATTGAGTTATAGAAGTCTATAATGCATTATGTGAATGCTAGGCCGAAGAGATGTGTCTTTAATCTAGCTTTGAACTGACAGAGTGTGTCTGCTTCCCGGACAATGGGAGGAAGACTGTTCCAAAGTTTTGGTGCTAAATAGGAAAAGGATCTACCGCCAGCAGTCGATTTTGATATTCTAGGTATTATTAACTGGCCGGGATTTTGAGATCGCAGTAGACGTGAAGGACTATAATGCGTTAAGAGCTCGCTCAAGTATTGGGGAGCTAAACCATTTAGCGCTTTGTAAGTAATCAGCAATATTTTAAAATGTATACGATGTTTAATAGGGAGCCAATGCAGTGTTGACAGAACCGGGCTATTATGGTCATACTTCCTGGTTCTGGTAAGAACTCGAGCTGCTGCGAAATGCACCCATGCTGTTGACCAAAGACAACGTGTTAACTACCAGACACTTAATTTCCCCAGATATTTTGATATAACATTTTAAAAATGTTACTAAAAAGTTTGGAATATTCAAAAAATTATGTTTCATGGAGTGTGGTACTGTATACTGTAAATCCAAAGCACAATTCAGATTTTAGGTAAGGAGGGTTTATCTTCTTAGACACACACACACACACACACACACACACACACGCATACGCATACGCACACACACACACACACACACACACACACACACACACACACACACACACACACACGCACGCACGCAGTCAAACACAAACACTTACAATTGGTCATTGAGCAGACACTTTTATTCAAAGTGGTTTACAGTAATTCTCATGCCAACAATATTTGCATACGGCAGTGCCGAGTTTCAGGAATAGTTGTACACAAGGTATAAAGAAGAGTACACTCTGTACAAAAATGTTGGGTTGGTTTAACCCAAATTTGGGTCAAATATGGACGAACCCAACCGTTGGGTTAACATTTTTAATTATATATAATTTGGGTAAATGTGTAGCCTAATCTAGATTTTTTTTTTAATTCTAGATAGATCTTTTTCACATCTTCACGGACACAACAATGATTTCCCTCGTGTGTTAATATTTTTCCTTGTAATAATGTATGATTTGCAAAAATGAAAACTGCTGCATCTTTTTATATTAGAGAATCAAAGTGGATGCGCGTTAACACGCTACATTATGGCCAAGCACTCGCCCTTAAAATACCATATCACTAACGCGCAACGCGCCACTGTCTTTAGACTGTTTTTGTCCTGGTCATGCAGTGGCGCAAAGGGAATTTGAAGTACCTTTATTTTTTAAAACCGAGGCAGATTTTCCTAACATGAATAAGTAAGTAACATTAATTGATGAATTGCAGGAAATGTGGCGTCAAAAAAAAAAAAGAGAATAAAGTAGATTATTCAACAATAAAGTCTAATTCGAGAATAAAATAAAAATATTTCGAGAATAAAGTCGAAATGAGAATAAAGTTTAAATATTTCGAGAATAAAGTTTAAATATTTCGAGAATAAAGTTTAAATATTTCGAGAATAAAGTTTAAATATTTCGAGAATAAAGGAAAGTAATATTTTGAGAATAAAGTTTAAATATTTCAAGAATAAAGGAAAGTAATTTATTTGAGAATAAAGTTTCAATATTTTGAGAATAAAGTAAAGTATCATTTCGAGAATAAAGTTTCAATATTTCGAGAATAAAGTTTCAATATTTTGAGAATAATGTAAAGTATCATTTCGAGAATAAAGTAGAAATAATTTCGAGAATAAAGTAGAAATTTTTTGAGGATGAAGTAAAGTAATATTTCGAGAATAAAGTAGAAATATTTCGAGAATGAAGTAAAGTAATATTTCGAGAATAAAGTTTAAATATTTCGAGAATAAAGTCGAAATATTTCAAAAAATAAAGTTCATATAATTGAGTTTTTTTACGTTGAGCTTCAGGGCTTCCGTAGATGTGTGACCCACACAAGATAAATATTTCCATCACAGAAAGTTAGCCTCTGTTGACGCTGGTAAACGAGAGCACACACTGTCCATGAAGGCACACTGAGCCGGGACACACACAGGCTCTTCTGTTGACAGTGTAAAGGTGTGCACCCTACCGAGGGCCACAGCAGACACAGACCCTACAGTCCGTCTGGAGGCGTAGATGAAAAGAGCACAGAAACTAGAAGCTGATGTAGAATAAGTGTATGTGTGTGGAAAATGTCTTAGCCAGCATTTTTTTAGTGTCCTGCCACCGCCAGCATTTTTGATAATTTTCACAAAAATGTCATGACCCCCGGGTATTTTGTTGTATGGATATCTGAACATGCATTATATCAAAAGAAAGAACAGAGCCTCCGGTTTTAAACAAAAAAACTTGCTTTATTCTAACTTCATGCAGTCTTTTTTATATAAACTGCCTAATTGAGTTTATGTATCTTATGCTTAATGTTATGTATGTCTATTATGCAACTGCCAACTTGAATGTGGGTAAGTTTAATGAAAAAAACTATTTGCGCGATGAAGTAGATCGAGTCCTTTATATTTATGTTTAATGTTGATGATTGTGTTATTTTACATATCGATCTGCTTATGCTATTGCTTGTTTCTGCTTCTTCTTCGCCTGTGTTTTGATCAGGAGATTCTGTACAGAAGACTCAGAAGACAGATTTCCGTCAAACATTGTCTCATAAATTATGGAAATTTCCATCGATGGCGGGTTCAGAGTTCATAAAGGGGCTAAAAAAAATGTTTTGTAAAATATATATCCAGTCATGAAACTAGATTGCGCAGACTGATAGGCCTTTCATGTAATCACATCATTAGCGCAGGGCACAAGCTGATTGGCCTCTGCTGATCCTGCAGCCAATATGATTGCTTGCTCAACATTTAAATAGTCTGGGTAATGCTTTGCTTTAAGCTAGTCCTGCTATGAGAGAGTTAATCTGAACTCCTCCACCTCCCCCAGCTCCACCTGCCTAGTCCTGCTATGAGAGAGTTAATCTGAACCCCTCCACCTCCCCCAGCTCCACCTGCCTAGTCCTGCTATGAGAGAGTTAATCTGAACCCCTCCACCTCCCCCAGCTCCACCTGCCTAGTCCTGCTATGAGAGAGTTAATCTGAACCCCTCCACCTCCCCCAGCTCCACCTGCCTAGTCCTGCTATGAGAGAGTTAATCTGAACCCCTCCACCTCCCCCTCCCCCAGCTCCACCTGCCTAGTCCTGCTATGATTTCTATATGTATTTATGCGGCAGCAGCGTATAGCAGATCTAGTCCACCAAGACCAAATACATGAACATTGGCATATTCAATAACATGCTAAAACTATTCAGAGAGTTGTCATGATTGATATGGGTTTAGGATTGGCTAACAATATACATTTATATGTATCCATTTTGCAGACGCTTTTCTCCAAAGCGACTTTCAAATGTGGAATACACCTAGCAGCCATTTTGTGATTATTGTCGCAGGATGCAGAAGTGAGCTTTCAGCATTTTCAGCTGTTTCTTGAGTATTGTCAGGGATTCGGCTGTCCGGATAGGGTTAGGATTAACAAAAGTCCTTCCGTAATATAAAAACAAACATGTGTATACATATAATTGCATAATAGATGAAATAATGCCTTATTAAAAAAATGCTACCCAGGTTTTTATAAGGGTTAGTTGTAGGGGTTGTGTTGGGTTACGGTAACAGAAGTGATGTATGGTAGACTGTGTGCTAATACTGGGTTCATTCTGCTGACGAGTCATTAACCCGTATAGGCAGTTCTCCTGCATCGCTGCTCGTTATTTTTACATTTTACTGCTGGAAATGAAACCTTTGCATTTTATATGCTGCAGAGGCTCATTCACCCCACACACACACACGCGCGCGCAGAGTCACACACACACACACACACACACACACACACACGCGCGCGCGCAGAGTCACACACACACACACACACGCACGCACACAGTCACACACACACACACACACACACATACTGGTACGGGTGCTTTATAAGGACTTTTTCCCCTAAAAAGATCCATCCTGGTTTATGGGGACCCACCTTTCCCTTTGTCATAGAGATTAATAAGAAATATTAAACTGCTCCTTATGGCATGGGGTAAAAATCTGACTGCTCAGAATTTAATTCTAATGAAACAGTCTGGTAATATGAAGACCTGACAAACTAAAGCACTGTAAGGACAGGGCAGGAGTGGGCGTTTCCTGATTCAATTATGATTTATGAGGACTACCCTGGTTTATCTGGACATCACTCACATACACATCTGACCATTAATTATGAGGACTAACCTGGTATAACCTGGACTAACTTTACCCATGAGAGTGCCACATCACTTAAGTTTGTTTCAATACCAGCATATAGAAAAACAAAACAAGAAATTATCAGCAATTGTTCACCCTGGCTTAAACTTTAAGAGAGATTTCAGAAAACTAACCTGAGTTTGTAATGTGAGATTTAGCAGGTGTGAAGTGAGTGAAGAGCAAAGAGAGAAGAGGGAAAGTGAAATACGGAAATATTGTAGCTTTAAAAATTAAGAAAATAAAAAACCAAAAGGAGAGTTTACTATTTAACCATCACTGACAAATGCATTCACCCACAAGTATTTTTCATAATTCAACCTTGAATGTCAGTCTTAATTTATTCATTAGATTTTAAGAAGTTTTGTCTAAAGATAGTTTTGAATAAAGCTAAATATTTCCAATTGATTGGGTTTGGGTTTTGTTAATGTGAAAAGAGAAGATTGTTCAAGACTTGGTATTAGTATCTTAATGAACATTGCTGACCATTTGGGTTTAACTGGGCATCAGTAACCATATGAATCATGCATACACACAACCCTAACTAACCCTTGATTATGAGGACATTTTGGGTTTAACTGGACCTCTCACACACACACACTCTCAAACACACACAACCCTGACTAACCCTTGATTATGAGGACATTTTGGGTTTAACTGGACCTCTCACACACACACTCTCAAACACACACAACCCTGACTAACCCTTGATTATGAGGACATTTTGGGTTTAACTGGACCTCTCACACACACACTCTCAAACACCTGACTAACCCTTGATTATGAGGACATTTTGGGTTTAACTGGACCTCTCACACACACACTCTCAAACACCTGACTAACCCTTGATTATGAGGACATTCTGGGTTTAACTGGACCTCTCACTCAAACACTCTCAAACACACACAACCCTGACTAACCCTTGATTATGAGGACATTTTGGGTTTAACAGGACCTCACTCACACACACTCTTAAACACACAAACACCTGACTAACCCTTGATTATGAGGACATTTTGGGTTTAACTGGACCTCTCACACACACACTCTCAAACACCTGACTAACCCTTGATTATGAGGACATTCTGGGTTTAACTGGACCTCTCACTCAAACACTCTCAAACACACACAACCCTGACTAACCCTTGATTATGAGGACATTTTGGGTTTAACAGGACCTCACTCACACACACTCTTAAACACACAAACACCTGACTAACCCTTGATTATGAGGACATTTTGGGTTTAACTGGACCTCACTCACACACAAACACCTGACTAACCCTTGATTATGAGGACATTTTGGGTTTAACTGGACCTCACTCACACACACTCTCAAACACACAAACACCTAACTAACCCTAGATTATGAGGACATTTTGGGTTTAACTGGACCTCACTCACACACTCTCAAACACACACAAACACCTGACTAACCCTTGATTATGAGGACAAACTGGGTTTAAATGGACATCACAATTAACTCCACACATAGCAGAATCAACTATTCTACATTAAAGAGTGAATTCACAATTGATTGTGCCCCTTTTTGTTGCCACTAAACCTGTAAAAGTAATACGCACACCTAAGGAAATAGTGCTACAATGTGCTGTTGCTATATCAACCAACATATACACGTGGTGCAAAATGAACCTGGTTGGAGAAAATTCAGTGATCAAAGATCAGCAAGTTTTACACTTCATAGAAGACTAGTTAAAGGACAATTAGATGAAGAAATGCAAATAGACAGCCAATAAAAACTAACAAAATTAAACTGAAAGGGCAATTTTTATTTTGCAAATGGTAAAAAAAAGGCTCAACAACAGATCTAATAAGGCCATTATTAGAGATGCACCGATTGATCGGCTTGGGACCGGAATTGGCCGATTTTCACGTGATCGGCCGGTCAGTCTGACATATGCGATTTTATACCGGTCAAACATTGCGCAAAATCAGCACACGGAACGCACATGTAGAAAACCTCATGAATTACGTCAGTTTCACACCGCAAGCGTGAGAGGCGCGTATTTTTTTCGGCGTGCATGTTAATCAATGAGTGCATCACACCGGGAGCAGAAGCAGAGCGTGAGCGTCAAGCAGGAGCGTCGCGTGAGCAGCAGTGAAGCGCAGAGTCTATTTTTGCTGCGCTGCTCACACTCAATTAAAGTGAAACCACACTTTTTTTGATGGGCAAAATAAATATGATTTCACACAAAAAGTGCCAAAAATGCACTGAATTTGCATGTCTAGTGTGTTTTAACAAGAACTGGAATAGGCTATGTCAGAAAAGAAAATGAAGAACACTCAACAATATTTATAGAAAATTCACCCATTTAAACTTGTTTTTATTATTCAGTTTGGGTAGAAGTATATGGTGTTTTATAAAAAAATAAAATAATAAATGTGTGTGCTGTAAAGTGGTTAAAAATGAAATCGGAATCGGCTAAAATCGGTATCGGCAGGTCAACCTCGGAAAAATCGGAATCGGCCTAGAAAACTGTAATCGGTGCATCTCTAACCATTATGGGACTAAAGTGCATGAGGGAGTGTGCCTCAAAATGACCTCAGCAACACACTGGAAATAAAACCAAATTAAATTGCCTTCCAGTAAATGCATGTATTTGTACATTTCTTTCAAAACAGTGTTTTAATAAAAGTAAATAAAAGGATGTCTTGAACACTCTTCTGGCCCAAAAACACTTTAGAGAACAAAACCCACAGACATTAAAGGTTGTATCAGCGATTTCAGGCCCAAACATAAATGATCACATTCATCTAATTTTTCCTAACAATCCGCTAGCTGGCCGCCCCATAAGTATGCCGTCCAAAAACCGCATCTCTGTAGGCAGCCTAGGCTCTGAGATCTGCACACAAAAACAATGGGTTTCACCAACCACCAAAACCAAAATAAACAGTGTTCAAACCAATCACAGACAGTTCCAACCAATCACCGCAAAATCTCAAACCACAACACCCCCACCTTTTGTGTGCAGATCTCAGAGCCTAGGCTGCCTACAGAGACGCGTTTTTTGGACGGCATACTTATGGGGCGGGCAGCTAGCGGATCGTTAGGAAAAATTAGATGAATGTGATCATTTATATTTGGGCCTGAAATCGCTGATACAACCTTTAATGGAAGGCAACACTGATCTCTCGAAGAAATCTAAGAAGATTTCTTTTTTAACATCAAACCTCGGTTCCTCACGAAATCCCTTATATTTTGGGCCGTTCTTTCTCTCAGAACAGGGTCCTCTGCAGTCTTGCACTGCTCACACTCTGCCTTTGTTGCAAGGTGTCCCTTTGAAATATGGACTCTGAAATGTTTCATGACAGCATTCACTTCATTTGGGCTCCATGGCCTTTTCACAATTCTCCTCAATTTGGTCTCTGTAAAACAAACAATATACATACACATGTATACCTATACACCTATATGTATATACATGGAATAACTTTAATATACCCAAATGTTTAAATACCTCTGGAGTTCTCAGTTTCATCCCGATTCATTTGGCTTTTTCCTGAGGGGTAAAAAGCAACAATTAAAATGTATTCCAGCCCTACAATCCAAACAGTTTCGGACCATGTGAAATATCAGCAGATAAGCACACAGGGAAAACTAGTCTCTGGTCCTGTGTAACACGAAAAGGACCACATTTACACTGAATTACTGTGGAAGCAAAAAATAAAACATGAACCCAAAATCAACATGTATCCTTTTTCTCAAATAAATATCTAAAATATATGCGCACACATACCTGTGGAGCTGTCAGCCTCACCCAGGCCCATTTTTTGGGGAAAAAAAGCAACACACTATTCCTCTTCTCTACACGGCAAACAGGTATATAATATATATATATATATATATAATTATTATTATTATGTAAATATGAGGGCTCTGAACCAGTTCAAAGAATGAAAACAAAAACTGGGGAAAAACCAGAAACGATTACTTGAAATGACAAGTTTTTTTTTCTTCTTTTTTCTGTTTAATGTTTTAATTTGTCAGTCAACCTCAACCAATCATGAATTTAAATAGTATGGCCTATGCTGACGCTGACACATAGTGAGTGAAATGCAAATGCTCAGCGGTCAAGTCAAGATAAGGTAGTCGCCATGTCAATATGCTGGCATTAGCTTTTGGATCTCTGAGGAAGTTTTTGGAGAAGTTTATCTGAGGAAATGTCACCATGGCAGGTAATATCCAGGTGTTTTGAAACCAGCTAAAATTGCAGGTTAACTGCTGCCATTGAAGAAATTAGTTAAATTATAAATAAAATGATGTATGGCCAGACACTTCATGTGTCAATCAAGCTCAAATAGATTTACGATGTTTAGGACCAGCGAATGTTAGATTTGTGTTTTGGGTGCTTAGTTTGTTTTTTGTTTAAAACATTTGGCCAAAATCTTGTGTTATTAAAGTGCGATGCACAGTCTGGTGTTGGTTGTCTAGTCATAGCCAATGCAGACTAAAGCCAGAAGTATACCTCTTTTTTTTTTTTACCACAGCCTTGCAAAGTATACTTCTTTTGACTCGTACACAGGCGTTCAACACATTATTTTCAAATTAATTTTTATATCATTATTATTATTTTAAATTACTATTGTCCCAGTTTCAGTAAGGAACTCTTGTAATAAAGTAGCAGTGGTTGGGACATATTTTAAGTATCAACCCCACTTAAAAAGATGCAATCTAATCCGGTTTACATGAAATAAGCTTCAGAGCAGGTTTAAGTTACGGACCACTATAGCAACACTATGACAGCAAGTCCAGGATGAGCACTGAAGAACCACACAATCCAAGATCATGCCAAATCATCCACAATCAAATCCCACTAACTGAGTGGCGTACGAAGAACGGACCCCAGTTCCTTACTACCCTTGAATTGAAAACAAGACAGTCTCCAAAGCGTGCGCGTAACTGTATGAGGTTTTGTCGTCAGTTTGAGGATGCACTCGAGTTTCTGGTATTAGTTATTAACCAGTATGGTTTCTAATCAAGCCGTTCTCTGAACAATAATGTTTCACAAGGAACGCATGAACAGAAATGTAAGGTTGGATTTTCATTTATTTTTAAAGCCCTGGTAAATATATAAATATACATTAAAACATACCGTTGGAACTTTCTGTCTCGTCCTGGGTCAACTTCATCCCTTCTTTGCTTCCTACATTTAGAAAATGAAACCATACTTAAACTTGACAACCCAAATACTTTGTTTCTGATAATCAGAAACCTGATGTAGTGAATACACTACACCACTGATGCTCACTGGAATTAAATTCATTACATACCGCTTACTCCAGAGACAGGCTCAGACTCTTCATTGTCGTCATCGCTTACTTCTTCCTCATCTAAATCCAGATCAATTTCATCTATAGAAAAACATATTTGACAAACATCCCCACACACCTGCATTAGTGCACATATACAATTCCTAAACTTCCTTTATCTAAAGAAATGAGAGGTACTCTAAAAAAAACTCATTCACCTCAAAAACATCTTTTCTGAGTAACCTAATTAGCTTCAAAGTTTTTCTCTACATGTAATTTAGAATTGTCCTGTTACTGTACCGTAACTATTATTATTATCATATAAAATAAGGCACATACCTTCGATCTCAATTTCATCAAGAGACTTTCCTTGGAAATTGACAAGAGTTCCTTTCTCCATTGCCAAGAGCAGCTTTGAAATTTTTGCAATTTCTATAGTTGCATCTGGCAACCGATAATAGTCTCTATGGACCCGAATGTCGTGGCCCAAAAAGTTGGCTAGTTGATCAAGCTCATTATCCTTAAGATTAAGAACCTGGGACATTGTTGCCACCTGCTTACGGAGCTGTGTAGACCGGAGATATTCTGGGTGCTGTGCACCACACTGACTTGCAAAAAGCCTGATGCAGTCCTGTCCTCTGAAGAAGCTGTTGGGCGAGCACTTCGGTCTTCCAAATAGGAAGGGGTTGTCCCGGTCTACTTCACATGCATCTCTCTTGTCCACAAGAAGTTTTATTGCACTGGCAAGTTCAGGGTTTAACAAAATTGCAACTTTTCTCCCTTTCTTGCCCATTATTTCCACTCTGCTGAAATGCTTGGCCATTTTTTGCTCAAATGGAGAGAGACTGACGGCGATATCATCATGGAGCTCAGTCTGGTCTCTTTTCCTGAAACACTCAAGCGTCATTTTTGAAACCTCTCCTGCACGACGTCTATTAAAGATTATAACTTGCGCAAGTGTCACTTTGGCGAGTTCTGCATATGTTTGTGAAGACTCATGATATTTTAGGCTTTCAAAAGCATCAGCTGATTTTTTCTCTAGGTGCTGGTGGAGAAGCTGCACATCATGTGTGAATGGTATAGTTGATGGTTTGTTGAACTTTGATTTGTTCAAAGTAGCAAGAGCAGCATGGGAGACATGTTCTGCCCATTCACTTGAGCACAGTCGTTTAAATCGCTCTGCTGCTTTTGTCATACCATCATCCTCTGCTGCGATAGCCCTGCAGAGAATGATGTCACCGATCTTGTTGAGCGAGTGTCCTAACTTCAGCGCAAGGCTTGGTGTCTTATATGAGTGGCTCTTTTCATCGTAGCCAGCAACATCTTTCACAGCCTCAATGACTTTGTAAAAATTGTATGGCTTCACAGCATCTTCAAAACTAAATATGAAGTATTTTTTTCTCAAGGTTAGCAAGAGTCTGCCCATTTCCCGAACCTTCTGTCTGATGTATTCGGATTTTGTTGGATCGCTTCCATGCTTGTTGTAAAGACACTGACTCAACTGCAATATGAGGAAGTCATTTCGAACCACAGATGAAATGTCATCAATCTTCATGTTTCCCAAAATCTTCCACACCTCTGGAGATATTGCCTGGGAGAATGTTGACTCTGCAATATCAGCCAAAACTAAGACTTTGGCCTTACCAGTTGCTTCAGACTCTGAAAACATCTTTGAAGGGCATCTCCGTGTATGACGCCACAGCTCCTTGCGAACAAACATGCCTTTACAGTATACACAGTGCACATATGTTTTGGCACTCAGTTCAATGTCTGATCGTCCTGGCCGCCTTCTAACTTTCAGTGGTCCACTTTTACTTTCCATAACTTCTTGATTATGTTCATAGTTGCCTCTGTTTCGTAATTTCTCAAGTAACCTTTTTCTGTCCTGGGAGTGTTTAGGGAGCAAGAATGCAGCAGCAATTTCTGTCTCACTGTCTTGATGCTTTTTAAAGTGGCGGGCTATTTTAGACTGTGGTTTCTTGCAGACATAACAGTAGTTTTTGTGGGTGGAAATAGTGTTTTTGGGGTTTGGCACATTGTCAGTCTCTGACCGTTCACAAGAAGACACTGCTGGTGTTTTCTTAAAACTCTGAAGCATCTCAGTATTGTGTGTAGTAGTATCATGATCATCACAAGTGAGGTCTTGAGCATAACTGGATCGGACCATTTCTTGCTCAGTGGAAGAACAGGGAATGGGTTGTGGTGGCACACTCTTTGCTCTCATAGAAGACTCTGAAAAAGCTGGTGAGGACTTATATGGTGGATTGCATATATTGATAGATACACTATCATCACTATCGCTATTTTGTCTAGAGTCCGGGATAAAGTCATCAGAGGAAGATTCTTCAGTGTGTTTATCAGCGTGAGGAGAATACTCTTCATCAGAGCCAGATTCTTCAAAGCTGGAAAATTCAACATCTTGCTAAAAAAAAAAAAAAAAATATATATATATATATAGAACAATAATAAAAATAATAATAAAAAAATAGTGTACCCTGCTTATAGTCCAGCACAGTTTTGATGTAACAAACTTGAAAATGTTTATGTAAAAGAAGGTGATGTAAAAGAAATTAACATACCAGTGTCATATTATTCAGGAAGCAGGTTTTGTGCCATGATCTTGAACATACTGAAAGAATATAAAAATAAGCATGTTTCTTTTAGTTTTTTACCAGATTACTGCTCATTTTAAAATGCCGAAAACAATAGATATGCCTTTGAAATAATAATGATTTGAATAAAACTGCACAAAAAACATTTAATAAAAGCCCATTTTGTTTTCAATACAAAAATGAAAACACATACAAACATATATGAGTGATGCAGATACTGACATTTGCATGTAAGGCCAAGCCATTTTCGACTTGACACAGGTCCACTGCAATCTTCACAAGAATCCAAACTGGAGATAACAGCACTGTGAACTTCATGGTGGCACTATAAAAACAATTATTTATTAAATCAACATATATTGAACATAGCACAACTTTCATTCCAGAGTGTGGTGTGAATGGGCCTTAACTGTTTACGTCTCTGTGACTGAAAGTCACAAAGCATATCCAGATTGAAAAGTGTGCATATTAGGTCTACAGCTTATCCACAAAAAAGAAGCAGCCGACACATACCCAAAGCAACATCTTTTCCTCAAACCCTATCCCTGACATGACTGTCCTCGTAGTGGAGAACTGTCCTTACATTTCAGGTCAGTGTCATGCCCATCCCCCAACGCACGAGTTATGAAAATGAATGAACCGAGCAAGGTACATTTTACTCGAATTTGAGACGTCACAACAGCGTCTTTAAGACGACAGTCCACGTCAACCAGTCTAGTATGATGCCCAACCATCCTACACTTAACATTGCCTGTGTCAAAGAGAAGAAAACAATGAAGGAACATACGCTCACTTACTTTCTGTTTCACTGATGAGGAAGGATTCACAATGCATTCAGTCACAGCCACTGATGTCTCGTCACACAATTCCTGTAATTATGAGAAAGACAGGTACAACACTGAGGCAAGGATGTTTGCCAATTGGTCACCGCAACTAATTCTAGTATCAACCAAAGTCTAAATATCTAGTGTCCCTTTCATGGCTCCGTCGTGCACAAAGCAGACATATAAAACATGTAAGGAGGAAGCTGATACATGTGGATCTTGTCTATAAGGTCAAATAAATCAAATACACATTACATAATAAACATACCATTTCCTTTCCAGTCAAAGCTGAATCTCCTCTCTTTGCAACCATCTTTGATGTGGTCATCTGAAATCAGACAGAGCATTGTATGCTGTCGTCATAAAATGGTTTCATTCTGATGCATAACATTTAAAGGGACACTCCACCGGTTGAAACATGAATGTGTATTGAAAGTGGGTCATATATGTAGTAGAATAGTAGCATACATTTCTAATTTGGGTCCTTCTTGGCCGATAAAAGGCAGAAAATGACTTTTTAGTTTTAGTGCTTTTGGATTGTAGACAACAATCCCCATAGGGCATTGCAATGCTCAGCAGGCCACTCCCACTACTCCGCCCATCAATGTACACTAGAGTTGAGCTGCACTTTACGCTACCGCCTGGAAATCATTTCACACAATTTCTAGTGAAGTTACTTTGCGAACTAATTATTGAATTACTCCTCGTTTTTGTTTCGAAATGTTGTGCACTTGCTTGCATAGTACCGGCATGTTCAGCCAGCACAAGGAAAATACACGGAGTAAGTTTTCATAGATTGGGCGCTCTGTTCAGAAGTTGACCACGTCATGTTATTTTTGTAGCTCTGAACAATCTGATTATCCTGGCAGCTAGGACATCCCCCAAGATTTGTCTCAAAACAGAAAACATTTAATCACTGGATAGTTTTTTTCGCCTATTTAAAGTGTGGTTTATGTCAGCTGAATGTGCGGAACGCTTTTCATAGAAGGTGTTTTAGCACAATTCACACCGAGCGGTAAAAAAAATATCTGAATGCTCCACAAGAAACTATGGTCTTCCGACCTTTTACCATCGTGTCGATTTATTTTGATTAATATGTGCCAGGGAAAGAGCAAGACAGCGCTTAGGAGACGGTAAAGCCTTGTTTTTCGCCTGGCTCCGCAGACAGACACACAGAGACAGAGAGAGAGAGAGAGAGAGACCGGGGCGCGCGCTCTCTCTCTCTCTCTCTCTCTCTCTCTCTGCTCATTCTTCAGTTAAACATGCACCCTGTCACACGCGCAGCAGTTCGTTTACATTCGGCTACTCACAGATCAGACTATGGCGGGACAAATACCCTCCACCTATCTACCAATCACGGAGTCAGTAGTGTTGCGGCATCCGGGTTGCCAGCTCTCTAAGTTATGGGACCACAAAGACAAATGAAAAAATAAAACGGAAATTGAATCACTCAAACATTTATTGAAATCACACACAAATAAATAAAAGCCAAGCAAATTTCCTCTGGAAAACAGTTTGTTCATGTCTTTGGAGTCCTGGAGCACAGGAATAAACATTATAACTTGAACAGAACCAAAACTATTTACATTTTTCCAAAAGAACTGAAATTCACTGATGCCAAGCCTCAAAACAGTTCCTATCAGGAATCACACAGAGGGCCACATCACAGGCTTTGCATTTCCAGGGGGTGGCCTGTTTGACCTGCTTTGTCTGCTTGCAGTTCACACATTGCCTTCTACCATAGGAGGCCTTCTTGCTTGCTTCAGTTTGATCTGATGTTGGCACAGGTACATGGTTACTTTGTTGCCTGAACTGTGTTGCCAGAGAAGGCCAGGTGAATTGTGGAGCAGACAGAGACTTCCCGAGTGTCCATTCACTTTACAAAAACCAGAGGGACGTCACGGATCCACCTGATGGTGCCCCTAGGATCCTTTTTGTTCATGGCATTTGTGGTTGTGCGGGGGCATCCTCGTCTGTTGTCCCTGTAGGTGCCACATGCTCCAAAGTTCATGCTGTAGAGATCCATGAATAGCTTTGGACTTGTGTAGAAGTTGTCTACATACACATTGTAGCCACTCCCTAGGAATGATTTGTTCATGAGGGACATAACCGAGTCGTATGCCAGTCCTACACCAGAAGCAAACACAGACTTCCCCTTGTACACAGCAAAGTCTAAAGTGCACCCAATGCTGCTGTCTGCCAGCACAAACAGTTTAAAGCCCCACTTAGTTGGCTTCGCCTTCATATACTGGGTCATGCCAGTGTGAGCCTTTGTTGGCACCATCCTCTCGTCCACTGAAAGGTTCTGCCGTGCCATCACTGAGTGGGGAAACTGTTGGCTGAAAATGGTGTTTGTCCTCCAATAGTCCCGGATATTTGTCAGTCTCACCAGTGCAAAAAAGAAAGTCAGTCCTAAATATTTGAAAAATTCTTCAACAGTGAAGTTTTTCCAGGAATATTTTTTGCCATTGGCAATGTTTTTTGCAGCGTTTGTTTTTGTTTTATTACACAAAGTGGTTGCTGCACTGTCACTGACAAAAAGTTTGAAAAGGTCCAATGGTGTGTATATGGATGTGGGGCTGAGCTGATGTCCTGGCTTTCTTGTTGGGACGAACCTTTTGGGCACTGGAGGGATGTCTGGCTGACTCTCACTGTTCCATGATTGAGTTGGGGCTGCTGGCTGTGGGGATCTAGATCTCGACCTTGTGGATTCAGGACTCTGTCGACCCCTCAAGCTGCCGGATCTGGATCTGGATCTGGATCTGGATCTTGACCGCGCTCTCCCTCCCGTCCATGACCTATTCCTGGCAGCTGCTGGGATGCTGCAGCAGAAGTGGAAGGGCCCTCCTCAGCGGAAGAATGGGAGCTTTCCTGTCTGGCTCGGGTCGGTGGGCTGGTGTCTTCATTATCATGACTGTAAAACAAATAAAGCAAAATATTAGATCATACATATCAGATAAATTAGTGTTTTTGTATTTGATTTCTCACATAAGATAACAATGGCTGAGATTGCTACTGTACCCCCAATCCACCACAGCTATAATATGAGCACTCTCTCCCCAGCCAAAAGGTGTGACCAACCCCCCACTACAACATCCTTGAGACATTCTCTCCACAGCTAAAAGGTGTGACCAACCCCCCACTATCCTTTGTTTGTATCTCTAGGTAAACTCAGACAAAAATGGCTGAGAGACAAAGTGTAATCCACAACTCTTACTACTCTGTAACAAACATAGAAAAATGAAATACTACTTTTACAGAACTTATTTTTACATATTTAGAAAATTTATATTTTATCATATTAGTTTTTTTATTTTTATACTTTTACAGTAAATAAATAAATAAATAAATAAATAAATGGAACTTACTCTTCAGCAGGGTCTAGACCATCCTGGTAATCTAGTTCCTCATCAGTCAAAAAGCTCTCTTCTCCAGAAAATCCATCATCCTCCATATGGCTTCAAAAAAGGCCAGCACTTGATTTAGATCCATGTTTCTCAATCCGTTAGAACATTTTTCTACCTACCTTATGTTTGAGGCAATATGCTATGATTTACTACGGGCATTTATTAAAACTTAAATGTGTATTTTAAGAATACGTTTTATAACGTGCTCTGAGCATTCAACACATCAAGTTGGATTCAGCCTCGCCACCCCCCCCCCCCCCCCCCCGGAATGGTGTAGGCGCAGGCGTAGGCTAACGTTGATTTAAAAACAAACACCTCTCGTTAAGACACATACAGCAATAGCATATCTCAACATATCCTACAATCTTCACGTGTTGAAATGAAGCGTACAATTGACTCCTTTTTTAAGAAGGGAAGTTCAAGTGTAACAGAACCATCACTTGATGTCGAAACGGAGCGAGTAAGTCGAGCGAGTGAGAATGATGATGCTGCGAAGGATTCGTCAGGAAAAGCACACGCGGGAAAAACAATACGGACATATGAATTTGGACATCAGTGGCTCGAAGAATACCAGTGGTTAAGGTACCAAGACGGAGCAATGCACTGTGTATACTGTAAATTCTGTGGGCCTTCAATTGCAGGACTGTCCAAATTTGTAACTGCGTCAAAACAATTCAAACACGAATCATTGAAGCTTCACAATGACAGTATGAAGCACGCGAAGTGTAGAGATACATAACCCGTGACGCAGCAGCACTCCCCACTGCATTTCGGCGTCAAGATTTAGCAAACCGAGCAAGTGAGGAATCTGAATTGATAGTTAAGTTCAATGTAGCTTATAATATAGCCAAAGAGGAAATGCCTTTCACCAAATTTAAATCGCAAATTATTCTTTTGAAGAAGAGCGGGGTGGCCGTTAATCCAACATACGCTAACCACAAATCATGTGCTGAATTTATTGGAGTAATCTCAGACACTCTCAAACAAAAGACCTGTGCTGCTGAAAATCTATTATATTATTTTATGGATTATATTTATTTTATTTTTCCTTAAAGGGTTAGTTCACCCAAAAATGAAAATAATGTCATTAATGACTCCCCCTCATGTCGTTCTAAGCCCGTAAGACCTCCGTTCATCTTCGGAACACAGTTTAAGATATTGTAGATTTAGTCCGAGAGCATTGTGTCCCTCCATTGAAGCTGTATATACGGTATACTGTCCATGTCCAGAAAGGTAATAAAAACATCATCAAAGTAGTCCATGTGACATCAGTGGGTTAGTTAGAAGTTTTTGAAGCATCGAAAATACTTTTTGGTCCAAAAATAACACAAAATAAGACTTTATTCAGCATTGTATTCTCTCCCGGGTCTGTTGTCAATCCTTCACAGTGACGCTGCTGGCGTAAGACGCTGATGACGTGTTATCTGGTGCGCCCGAGCTTCATTTATAGACTGAGGGAAACGCACGCTGTAAAAGTGTCTCATCCGCGACATGCACATTTACGCACCATTAAAAAAATGATATCCACGCAAACAATGTAGAATAGCTTGAATATAGCGTGCGTCTCCCTCAGACTGTAAACGAAGCTCGGGCGCACCAGATAACACGTCATCAGCGTCTTACGTCAGCAGCGTCACTGCGGAGTCCTGAACGCAGATTCACAACAGACCCGGGAGAGAATACAATGCTGAATAAAGTCTTATTTTGTGTTATTTTTGGACCAAAAAGTATTTTCGATGCTTCAAAAAATTCTAACTAACCCAGGAGTTCAGGAGTCTGTCCATCTGTGCCAATCATAGCACGTTGAAATCCAAAAGAAATTCATTTTGCACATTGTGTACTGTATTTTCTATTGCAGTAAATCTATCCCAACCAATGTTAAAGAAAACAAGAAGGCATGTGGTTTAAAATATGGCAAGTAAAATAAAAAGCACATCTTTATGCAATACAGTTTCATTATTGTTCATTATTATCCAGAGCGGATTACTATAAATAATTTGTGCGACCAAATCATGTTTTGCGCCAGTAACTGAAAAAGTTAGTAGCGCAAGTGCCACCAGTGGAAAAGGTTAGTGTAGTTCCCTGGGCTTAAAGATTTGTTTTAGACAAATATGCTTGCACTCTGTCACCAACTAGATATATTTAAATTAATGTAGGCCACTTTTCACTGGTAACAAAAATACATTTGGCATTATCAGGACCCACAAATATTCCCCCACTGCATTTTATATATATAGTAGTTTAATGTGGTATTGACACTAAAACTCTGTAAACTTGATTGTTCCCCCTCACACAGTAATTTTTTATTTTGGGTGTACTATACACAATATGGGCCCTATCTTGCACCCAGCGCAATTGACTTTGAACACTGACGCATGTATCATTCCTATTTTGCACCCGCGCACAGCGGACTTTTCCCTCCACAGACGCACGTCGGTAAATTAGGGAATGAACTTGCGCTCGCGGGGGGGGTTCAACGAAAAGAGGAGGCGTGTTCCGGCGCAAAAGTTCCCTGGTGTTATTTTCCAGTTTTAGAAAGCAATTGCGCCACTGCAATCATTGTTGTATCCGTGAAGATGTGAAAAAGATCTATCTAGATTTAAAAAAAATTAAAAAATAAAATAAAATAAAAAAATCTAGATTAGGCTACACATTTACCCAAATTATATGCCTGTTTAACCGAAGCTAATTTGGGTGCGTTTCTCCCATCATCCCCAATGTCACTTCTCTGTGTTTTACGGCCCTGACGAGAACGTCGGTCTCCTGGCTGTGAAATGCTCCTGGCGTGCGCCGGCAAATCCGCCATTATAATAGCAATCCGCCATGGAACAAGCGCGCCGGCTCTTAAAGGGAATGTGAGAGGACGCTCTGATTGGTTTATTTCACGTTACGCCCAAACCACACCTATGAATAATGAAGCTACTTCAGACCAACCCCTTTTAGATTTGCGTCGGGCGCAAGAGTCGTTTATCCCGCCGGGAAAATAGCAACAGCGCCGGGATCCGTCCACAAAGTTACTTGCGCTTTGCGCTTTGACACTTGCATTTCAGATCGTTAAAATATGGCTCTATATATTGTTGCATTTTTGTATTGCGATACATTGCTTAATTGACAGCCAATCGGAATCAATTCTGCTATAACATGCTTCAGTATATAAGCGGCAGTCAAAGATGCGATCATAATAAACAGAACGTTACCGTCTGCTGGTTGGACCCTATCACAGTTATGGTTAGTGTGAATGGGCCTTAACTGTTTACGTCTCTGTGACTGAAAGTCACAAAGCATATCCAGATTGAAAAGTGTGCATATTAGGTCTACAGTAGGGGTGTGCGATATTACGATTTTTGATCGTGGACGATTAAAATGTCTCCACGATCTGCTTTTGAAGAAATATCGTAGTATCGTGCATTTTATCAGTTTGCATTTCTGGCGCCTCCGTCTCAACATACTGTACAGCGCGACGTATATCCATGTGAAATGCAGAGGAACGGGACACTGTAGTTCATAAAAATTAATTATTTGCATGAGCTTTAAAGCCTTGCCGGTTAAACATGTCATTCGCTGCTGATGCGCTGTTCTAACGGGCGCTTTTCTGAGCGCAAGCACATGCACTAAAAGCCTGTCTAACAGCGTCTGATTACTGGGCTAAGTTATCTTTCGAGTCTTATTGCGCTATACTGTCAAATACACACAATGTTTACATAAACAAAGTTGGTTATGTCTAAAGTGAAAGAACAATAGAAAAAAATTAAGAAAAAATCTGCTCGTCAAATGCGTGTAGACTCGTTTCGCGCAGATCTTAAAGTGACAGTAGACTAATAGTAAACATGCTGCCGCTTGTCCTTAAAGAGACAGTTACCCAAAAATAAAAATGATGTCATTATTTACTCACTCACTCTAATGTTGTTCCAAACCTGTATTAATTTCTTTCTTGTGCTGAACACAAAAGAAGATATTTTGAGGAGTGTGGCTAACCGGGCGGTTGCTGGTCCCCATTGACTACCATAGTAAGAAAAAACTATTATGGAAGTCTCTGGGGTACATCAACTGTTTGGTTACCCACATTCCTCCAAATAACTTTTATTTTCAACAGAAGAGGGAGACTTAGTCGGGTTTAAAACGGCTTGAGAGAATTTACATTTTTGGGAGAACTATCCCTGTTAATAAAACAACAAAATACAAAGAACATCTCACTCACTCTTGACTGAGAACTTTAATAGTAGCTTTAATAAGAATCAATGTACAATTTATATAGTGAAGTCGATGTTGTGTTTTATTTTCATATTTGTTCATTTAATTACTTTCTTCAATGCTGTTAAATACACCTGCAGCTGAAACAATAAAGCACTGTTTATTTAATTTGTATATTAAGTTGTGTGCATCTTTGTTCTTAATTTTTAATAACAAAGAAAATGACAAAGATTTTTTATCTTCGCCACTTTGGCCTAAATGTCTGCCATTCTTTTTTATTTTATATTTTGTTACCTAAGGCTTTGTTTTTAAAATAGGGACATTAGTTTGGCTGTGATGCTCAGTCACTTGCAAAATAGTAAAACCAACATGAAAAGGAATCGTGATAAAATCGTGAATCGTGATTTTCCTGAAAAAAATCGTGATATGATATTTTTGCCATATCGCCCACCCGTAGTCTACAGCTTATCCACAAAAAAGAAGCAGCCGACACATACCCAAAGCAACATCTTTTCCTCAAACCCTATCCCTGACATGACTGTCCTCGTAGTGGAGAACTGTCCTTACATTTCAGGTCAGTGTCATGCCCATCCCCCAACGCACGAGTTATGAAAATGAATGAACCGAGCAAGGTACATTTTACTCGAATTTGAGACGTCACAACAGCGTCTTTAAGACGACAGTCCACGTCAACCAGTCTAGTATGATGCCCAACCATCCTACACTTAACATTGCCTGTGTCAAAGAGAAGAAAACAATGAAGGAACATACGCTCACTTACTTTCTGTTTCACTGATGAGGAAGGATTCACAATGCATTCAGTCACAGCCACTGATGTCTCGTCACACAATTCCTGTAATTATGAGAAAGACAGGTACAACACTGAGGCAAGGATGTTTGCCAATTGGTCACCGCAACTAATTCTAGTATCAACCAAAGTCTAAATATCTAGTGTCCCTTTCATGGCTCCGTCGTGCACAAAGCAGACATGCAGAATTTTTTTAAATAATCTGCATCATATAAAAAACTAACATTCATGAAATACAGAACATGGTTGACTTTCAGTGATAAAGTCTTTAAGAGACTCACCCTTAAACGCCAAGGCCAAGAGGAATCCCCATAGTTGTATGTGACCTCCTCATCTGGAAAGATATTTCTTATACTAAACAGACACAGGTGTGGCCTTCCGTCAACAATGATTGTCTTGACTTTGCAATTTGGATTTTTGTCATCATCATTCACCAGTCGTCCAAGTGAATGTCCACCGTCCTCTTTTGTTGCATCGATGCTGTGATAAAAATAGTGCAGTAAGAAACTTAAAACAGACACACACTGAAACATACGGTTCTAACTGAACATTTGGGTTAGGCTAACCTTGGCCTATTTAACTTCCTATTTGACTTCCTAAGAATTTAATAGGTCAGATGATCCACTTAAGGTAAAAAAATAATACCCCAGTTGAAAAATAACCATGTTATTGATTATCACTAACTAATAAGTTCCTTATGTTATGAGAACCCTAGCAAATCTGCTATTGTAATAGTGCTGCACGATTAATCTTATCGCAATCGTAATCGCGATGTCAAGCCTGTGCGATTATATGACGCAAAATGCTGCGATTTTATGTAAAATAAACAATGGGCTGGTACGCAATTAACGCAGCATCTGTTATTTTTTGTCATCCTTTGGCTAGTGTTACATGATAATGCTCTCATGCGATTGCTTAAAACCATTCATGCGAGACAAGTCAAAAGAGAGCGCGCTGAATGTCCGACTGGGACTCACAGAAAGACACGCGCCAGAATAGTTCTCTTTCGCGCTTGAACGAACAATAACACACACAATTATGCCAAAATGTCGTTTGTCGAATATCTTCATAACATAAGAGCAGTCTTATGATGGACGTATAGAGTTGTAAGAGGATGAGGCGCATGTGAGATCCGCGTCTCTGTCAGCAGCGGCTGCTCTTAAAGGGCCAGCAGCCAAAGCTTTCTGTCAGTAAAGTTAATCAAAGAACAAAGGGGACAGAGAAAATGACTCACTGCTCTTGACTAAAGAACTTATGTAGCTTTAATAAGGATTAGTCTATTTATTATGTTTGATAACTTTATTAAATGTCTGTATACCTGTTAGACAGGAAGGGCACAGGTAAATATGACATTTATTATGGGTTTATGTGAGGATTATTTGAAGTTCACTTAAATTAAAAGCTGTTATATTTTTTGAAGTCTAATTAATGTTTTTTTATTTTATTATAGCTTTCAATTGTAATGATAGAATCACTGTAATGTTGGATGGCTATAATTAATGTTTTAAATGGGGGTGGATTCATTTATATCCAGACATCAATGGCTTAGATGTAGGGATGCAAACGATTAATCGACGATCGATTAATTGTCGATAATACATTAATCGATCAAACTTATCGATCATCGATTAAGCAGGTTCATGCGCATGCGCGTGCGCTGCTCAACCGCGAAACACAAGCGATCGCGCCGGAGTTATGTTTGGGACTATTTTACACCATCATGACTATAAGTATTCGTGTGCATTCGCAGCCTTTTGTTTTGTGCAAATGTAAGTTGTAATAGTTTATTATGTGTACGCCTATCTATATCTGATTTATCTCATATTGGATGCATTTGGTTAAGAATTGTTGAAGCGTGATCTTTAGCGCGCGCAGCTCAAACGGCACTGCACGCCTAATAATGTCTATTGGGACTGTCATATTACATAACATTATAAAGAGAACAATAGTGTAATAAAACATTGTGAAGTATTTGGGTTTAGTTACCGTGTCGCGTTGTTCCAGGAAGAGCGCGTCCACAACATGAGTCACTCTGAATGGCACGTAACTCAAGTTCACTTGTGCATTCACGTCATTTTGTGCAGATATAATTTGTAATATGTTTATTTTGTATATATCTGACTAATCTATAGGTTGCGCTTCTTTGAGTTAAATAACGCGCTAGCAAAGTGCTCAACGGTTATTCATTCAGCGCGCGCCGCTCAAGCAGCATTAATACACGACTAATAATAACGATGATTAATTTGGGACTGTCATATTACATAACATCAGAACACTATTTTATTAAATCGTTGTGAATTCATTGGGTTTAGTTGCCGTTTTCAGTGCGTTTCAGTGCACGTCTAACGTAACACACTGCAAGCACGCATCTGAGGCGGCGTTGGTGACACGTTGTATTATTAGTAGGGCTGCACGATATGAGGAAAAGCTGCGATGTGCGATAACATTGTTTAATATTGCGATGACGATATGACTTGCGATAAATGTGATTGTTAACTATACTGTTCCCATGTCTTAGTGCTTTAATAGGTTCTTTGCGTGATAGGTCAAACGTTTATTACCTGCCTGGTTCAGAATACACGATTTTAGCGCGATTTTGGCACGATCCGTTTGACGTATGGGTGTCGTGGAGAATCGTAATAACGACAACGGGCGTCAGGATGCAAGATTTGATCGTTTCATAGTGGGCGACAACCTATGTCGCGTCTGCGATGCTTCACGACAGAAAGACTAGCATGTTTAATTCTTTAACGGTCCTCCACGACGGGTTGAATTTGTGAGCGAGGCGAGACGTGAGTGAGTGCAACAGTGAGTGTGTGTGTGCGCGCGCCAGTGAGCGTGTGAGCGTATGTGTGTGTGTGTATGTGCGTGTGTGCATGCGTGCGTGAGTGAGTGAGCGAGTGAGTGAGCGAGGGACAGTGAGTGTGTGTGTTTGTGTGTCTGTGCGTGCGAGTGAGTGAATGTTTGCGAGTGAATGTGTGTGTGTGACGGCACGCGATGACTGGTCGGAAAGCAACGTGTTGTCTGACATGTTTCTTGTCCACGACAAGATTTTAGGAGTCAAAAACGTGTAAATTAGTGCTAATCTGAACCAGGCATTATTCATCGTGTCAGGCTGTCTGTTGCGATGTGTTCATCGCGGGAGTTCATATCGCGATGACGATGAAAATTCGATGTATCGTTCAGCCCTAATTATTAGTCGTTATATTTGCTTATTAAATAATTAATTTAATTTAATTATCATTCACATCGAAACATTTAACAATCCTACTAGCCCTTTATTTGGATTAAAAGCCATTCTCATTCAGTTGGTGAGTAACATAGCGTTTTTAACAAACCCTGTCATGCTGTTGGCCATATGCACTGCAGCAGACGCATAATTGATCGTTAATTTAAATTACGATCGATCATGGGAATTTGTGAAAATTGACATCCCTTCAGTTCTATATTTGAAGTTTCCAGGTCTAGTAATCTTACTGTTAACTTTCTCAGACCAAGCATCAATAAGTGCTGCTCCTATGTTTCAAGTTTTTCAAGTAGTTTACCAGATAGATTATTATATGTAGACTTGGGCTAATATTTTAGGCTAAGCCTACCCATATAGATTTTTATTTAACATTTGGGCTATTTTATGTTGCTTAATGTTTGCAACAGGTGAGCCAGTGCACAATTATTTTTTATGTATTTAAATTTTCTGTGCATCATTTATTTTGTTAAACTACATAAATGCCATTCTATACAACTGTTACAAAAAAACATAATTTGAGCAATATTACATGCATTTTTGTTCAGTATATAACCAATATTTAGCTTTTTATGTTAAAGACACTGTTGATACCGTGAGAAATGTACATTCTCAGGAAAATAGCCGCTTATCAGTTAATCGTTAATCAATCGATAAGGTCAATCAATTAATGATTAATGAATTAATCGATAATTTGCATCCCTACTTAGATGTTATCAATCATTTAGTTGTTGCTAGTTTGAGTTGAGAAATACACATTTCAGAATTATCACTAATCTGTGTGTGCATTTTGCTTTAGATCCAAGCAAGTTGACTCATGAAACCATTTGTTTATTATATCTCAATCGCATATTCCAATTGCAATATTGACCTCAATCGCAATATGACATTTTCCCCAAATCGTGCAGCCCTATATTGTAATAATAATAATCATCATAATCATAACTGTTTTTATTAGAATGACATGCAACTAGTTTGCTCTGAATATGAACCAAAAATAAATAAATAAACCAAAAAAGAAACAGCCAGCTTACCAATAACGTGTTCCATTCCATGTGAAGTCAAACAAGTAGTTGCCTTGAACATCTTTAACATGTTTACTTTGAGAGAGAATCCCACGGTATTCAACAACAAAGGTGGATGGTTCAATGTGCTCAAGTGCAAACACACCTCTCCCTAAAAGAGCAAAATAATATATAATAATACAAATAAAACATGAATCCAAGTGCACCTATATGTTACACAGCTAACCAACCTATCCTTTTAAAGAGTTAAATCCTGTAAAAAAAATCCTGTGTAATGTAATATGAGGTGCAGGAAATAAAAAAATAAATAAAAAAATAAAGCATTGGTTTTCACTGTGATATAGCCTACTAGTTGAATTTGGTTACACTATTCTCTGTATACATAGTTTTAAGTATTTATAAAAAAAAATAAAAAAAATTAGTTTAAAGTTTTTTTTCCATCTCTTAACCTTTATGAAAATGAGCGGCTTACCCAAGGGTAAAATGTGTGAATGTGAAAGATCATGTCCAGACTGCCAGCAATAGGCCTACTTTTCATTCTTACAAGTGCATGCCTACTTTATGATTTGATTTGCCTGCAGTCTGAACATAGTCAGATTGCCTTGTGGTGCACAATTTACCTTTGAATGTGTTGATTTGTCGTCCCTCAAGGAAGGCTTTGTCTTTGCCCGACAATATGTGTTCTTTTGCATCCTGCTCAGGTTTTATTCTCTTCTTTCTTAACATGTTGACTGAAAACATTCCAGACAACATAAATAGTATGTATTTATAAATATAAATATATATATATATATATATATATATATATATATATATATATATATATATATATATATATGCTTTATATACAGTACATTATTGTCAGACTGTAGTCTATATCAATAAATACAACATTTTACACATAAATAGTTGATAAGTGAGGTTTTGAGACTTGTTACTTTTCTCACAAAATCTCCGATTTCAAATTCAGTCCATTTTAATACCATTTTATCACTCTTTAATGTGGCGCCTCAGATCAAACGAAGCTAAACTCGTTACTTAGAAAAATTAACTATAGAGAGAAAGTTTTAGAAAATGTTACATGTTACACCTGATTTACATTAAAATAATAAATGTAAAATCGAATTGGAAATAGAATCGAAAGCATGTGAATTAAAATTGAATGGAATCATAAAATGTCTGCTAATATCCAGCCCTAAAAATAACTAAATATTTTTTCAAGTCATTCTAATGACAGTAACATTACATTAATGCAAGTATACTTTTACATTAGTTTCGTTTCTCTTTATTTAATAGATTTCTGTATCTTACTGTATTAAACTGTAAATTCATCCACTCAACTTTACCAGTCATCATGATGACATAACAACATAGATTTGATTTATTTCAAAATGTAAATTAATTCTCTCAAGCATCCATGGAGAAGTATCTTTCATCAACTAATACTAATACTTGTATGTGTCTATGAACAACAAGAGAATTTCGTTTAAGTACCAAACAAAACAAAAAACGTGAATAGCATGTTCAAGTTGTTTGGAGACGCCATTTTAACTGCTTATGGACTTATATTAGCCCGATTAATGGCCACGTTTAAAGTAATGTAACGTTAACTAACGTTATTCAAAACGGTCTGACTCATGACACTTAACGTTAACTCCATAAAGGTAGAATATATAAATAAACGCACTTACCTTCCTCGTGATAAAGTGAAAATCTCCCACGCCACTAACGTTATAGCTCGTCAACTTCGCTCGAATTCTGCTAATTAATCTTTCCTGAAGATGATTAATCTTCTGATTAATCACACCGTCACACCACACGTCTGCAGAGGCGCAGGCGCGCTGACTTTGACGGATGTGAAATGCAGCCAATCACTGACGAGGATTCCAGCAGCCAATCACTGACGAGGATTCCAGCGTTCCACCAATGAATCGCGCTTGGGCGTGGTCTGGGTGTATTAGCGTCGAATTTCACATAGACAATCACTGACGAGGATTCCAGCGTTCCACCAATGAATCGCGCTTGGGCGTGGTCTGGGTGTATGAAATGTGTATGATACTGCAGTAGCGTCGACTTTCACATAGAGGGAGATTATACACTCTGAGCATACACTGGCACACACTGAAAAACGGGTACAACGGATTTATAAGGACATATTGAGAAAAAGCGGGAGGTGGTTAGGCGCAGCCTGATAAGCCTTTCTACACTGCTCGACTTATGAGGACATTAGTGCTGTCCTCGTAGTTACGGTATGTCCTCATAGAGTCGGTATGTATCCATGGTTTTTGTCCTCGTAATCCGGTCGCACCAACGCACACACACACACACACACACACACACACACACACACACACACACACACACACACACACACACACACACACACACACACACACACACACACACACACACTAGACTTCTCTTCTCCTTATGCCCAATGTGTATCTAATTAATGAGCCACTACTGCACAAGAGAGGAATGTTTCATTCCTGCCTTTGCTTTTTCCACTTTCGTTTACTCTTTCATTCTCATTTTAATCACTTTTTTGCCCTTAGTTGTGAATTTGTTTGATTTTATAGTTTTCCACACAATGCTAACTAACTTCTTTCTTTCTTTCTTTATTTCTTTCTTTCTTTCTTTCTTTCTTTCTTTCTTTCTTTCTTTCTTTCTTTCTTTCTTTCTTTCTTTCTTTCTTTCTTTCTTTCTTTCTTTCTTTCTTTCTTTCTTTCTCCAACCTTGATTTATTTTCACTCTTTCTGAAAACACATCTTCATTGGTTTCTTTCTTTCATCCTCTTCTGTTTTTTTATGATTGTTCTTCTCATGGCTTTGTTGAAAACATCTTGAAGACTGTCATCTTGAATGAGATGAAGAAACCGCTGAAGACGAAAACATGTCAAGCTGGGGGATTTTCAGAGGACAGCGAGTCAAAGAGGGAGTGATGGGGAAGATATAAGGAATTCAGTTTGGGGGAATTTGTGCCTTTAATAGATAATAAACAGGTCGTATATGCCACTCAGTAGAGCACATGAGACGGTGAGGTGTGTGTGTGAGAGAGAGAGAGAGAGAGTGTGTGCGTGTGTGTGTGTGTGTGTGTGTGTGTGTGTGTGTGTGTGTGTGTGTGTGTGTGTGTGTGTGTGTGCGTGTGTACGTGCGAGTGTGAGTGTGTACGTGTGTGTGTACTTGTACAACTATCTTTGTGTGGACCAGTTTGAGTTTTAGACCATTGGAGTGAGGACAAAAAGAGTAAAGTGAGGACATTTTGGCCGGTCCTAAGTTTCTGAGACCCCTGTTTGAGGGTCAAGACTTGGTTTTAGGGATAAGGTTATAATTAGGTTAAGCGTAGGTTTAGGGTAAGGGTTCGGGTTAGGCACTTAGTTGTGATGGGTAAGGTTAGGGTAAACTGATAGAGATTGCATTGTCAATGAATGTCCTCATAAAGATAGATGTACAAGTGCGTGTGTGTGTGTGTGTGTGTGTGTGTGTGTGTGTGTGTGTGTGTGTGTGTGTGTGTGTGTGTGTGTGTGTGTGTGTGTGTGTGTGTGTGTGTGTGTGATCAGAGCAGGACTGAAACATGCTCCTTCTGCTCAGGCCTCACATGTGGAACAGTTTACTGAAGCTCTGCTCCAAAATGAACAGAAAGTAACAGACGGCAATTAAAAGAGAGACACAAAGAGAGGGAGAAAGACTGAGAGAGAACAGTCGACTCATAAGTAGATTGAACTTGTGTCTTAGTTTAGATCGAAAAAATGCAACCAGGTAATGTACCTTTAAAGTAAAAAACAATATGGAAACTCCAAACTGAAAGCATTGAATGCTGACGGTAAACGTGCATCTTGAAACTTGCAGTGCATCACAGTCATGCGTGTGGGTTTATGAACATTTGTGTTTGGGATGTGGAAAGCCAGCTCGGCTCTCTGTAAGTTTCCATCAGTGGAGATGGAGGCAGGAGGAGGGGTTTGTGCCCTCCACCCTGGGCATGTGGCAGTCGAACAGAGGCAGCTTTATTGAGCTGTGTCTCTGATTTAAATCATATGGCATCGCCTGGAATCACTTCATGGCTTGGAGGCCGTTCAGATGAATGCCCCAAAGAGACTCGCTCTGTTTCTCCTCCTCATTTCATCTGTTTGTTGGCTTTCGATTTCTTTCACAGTGTTTCTCACTAAAACCAAATGGCGTCATGTCTGTTTGATTATGCTGTTTCGTCTTTATATCTCTTCAAGGTCAAATTTATTATCGGTCGTTCAAAATCCAAAACTTAAAGAAATAGTTCAGCCAAAAATGTATTTACTCACCCTCAAGTCATACGAGGTGTATTTAAGTTTCTTCTTTCAGCCAAACACAATCAGAGTTAAATAAATAAAAAAAACCTGGCTCTTCCAGCTTTATAATGGGAGTGAATGGTGCCTGAGATTTTGAAGTCCAAAAAAGCTTATCGATCCATCATAACAGTAATCCATACGACTCCAGGGGCTAATGAAGGCCTTCTGAAGCGAAGTGATGCTATAATCTATAATCTATATGAGCTATAAACACTGGCTTCCGGTAACGGCTGTACGCGAGTCTAGTTCTGGCGTCCAGTGACCTCTGACCCGACGCATGACGAGTGACCTCTGACCCGACGCATGACGAGTGACCTCTGACCCGACGCATGACGAGTGACCGCTGACTCGACACATGACGAGTGACCTCTGACCCGACGCATGACGAGTGACCTCTGACCCAACACATGACGAGTGACCTCTGACCCGACGCATGACGAGTGACCTCTGACTCAACGCATGACGAGTGACCTCTGACTCAACGCATGACGAGTGACCTCTGACCCGACGCATGACGAGTGACCTCTGACTCAACGCATGACGAGTGACCTCTGACCCGACGCATGACGAGTGACCTCTGACACGACGCATGACGAGTGACCTCTGACCCGACACATGACGAGTGACCTCTGACTCAACGCATGACGAGTGACCTCTGACTCAACGCATGACGAGTGACCTCTGACCCGACACATGACGAGTGACCTCTGACTCAACGCATGACGAGTGACCTTTGACTCATCGCATGACGAGTGACCTCTGACCCGACACATGACGAGTGACCTCTGACTCAACGCATGACGAGTGACCTCTGACCCGACACATGACGAGTGACCTCTGACTCAACGCATGACGAGTGACCTCTGACTCAACGTGTCACAGGTTAACCTGGTGACTTTATAAACTTGGACTTACATACATCCATTTCACTGATACTGTGCATTGCCGGCAATATCAACATCTGTGTACACATCAGGAAGGTGTTATGGAGTTTTTGTTTTGTTCAGTCTAAGGTTTGTTACTGCTGTGTTTTGTTATAGTTCAACTCTTTATAGTTTTTCTTAAAGGTTGTCATTATTTGTCTATAATAACAGAATGCCAGAAAACACAATAATTCATATGATAATTACCTTTATTTTTCCACATATTTCCCACAAACCTTATTGCAGTTAAACTTCCCGGTTCACACTCTGTACAACCAAACCCATAATCCAGGTTAAACTGTCTTTTAAAGCAACCGCCACATCACTTCCTGTGGAAGATGCCATTTTGGTGTGATGTCAGAGGGGGGAATTTAGAAACCGTTGTTTTTGCCAATTAATTTGTTGTTAAACTCTTTCTCTGTTAATGGTTGTTGTTTTAGCTGTTTGGAAGGTTTAAGTGTTGTGTTGGGTGTTTAGATTATTTAATTTGATTGTTACAAATGTTTTAGTTTGTACCTGTAGTTGGTATGCCCTATAGGTGGGGCTTCAGCCTATAAATAGGCTTGCTGTCTGAAAGAATACCAGTTCTGATTGTGGACTCAGAGGAAGCTCATACTGTGCAGTGTTGCGATCTTGGGCCAATTGGTTTAGCCAAAATTAGCACATTGTTGCGGTTTTCTTTTCTTTTTTGTACAGTTTTTATTTATTTTTGTCTTCTCATGCACTGTAAATATTTTAGCACCTTACAATAAACCACCATTTTTGGATTTTGCATCGACCTTTTTGTACAGCACGTCATTTCCCTTTTCCACTCCAACTGGTTGGCCTTCCTACATATGGTGTCAGAAGTGGGATCCTTCCACCAGTGAGTGACGTGCCTGCATAAGGTAATGCCCGGCTGACATGGCACCCAAAACGAGGGGTCAGCCTGTAGAGGGCTCAGATGCAGTAATGGACCAAGGTGCTGTGGGAGGTGCTGCCGAGGAGAGATTGCTGCCTGCGGAAATCCCAGCCACTGGGGGAGATGTTGCTGTCACAGCGCTGGCACAAATGTTCCAGTCCTTCATGCAGTATCAAAAGGATCGGGATGAAAGGCAGGAGAGGGAGGCTTCTCGTCGCGAACAGAATTACAAGGTCCTCAGCCACCAGGTCACCCAAATGCAGCTAGACATGGAGCGGACAAGACATGGAGGTTCGGAAGGAGCTGCAAAGCGGGTGATAGACCATGAACCTCGGATAGCCAAGCTGGAGGACAGTGATGATATTGAACACTACCTTACAACTTTTGAAAGACTGGCAGAGGTGTATCAGTGGCCAAGGGGTGACTGGGCTGTTCGTCTTATTCCCTTGCTAACTGGCAAGGCCCGAGGTGCTTTTGTGGCCATGAACCCCTCCCAAACCCGAGACTACGACCAAGTAAAAGCTGCAATTCTAACAAAATACGAAATCGGTGCAGAGACATACCGGTTGAGATTCCGGTCCTTTAATACCCCTGCCGATGAGAGCCCTACGGAACTCTACATCCGACTGAAGGACTTGTTCTCTAAATGGGTACACTATGAGCAAAGTAATAAGAGGGACATTATGGAGGCCCTTGTGTTGGAGCAGTACCTGCGAGTGTTGTATCCTGAGGTGAGGACTTGGGTAAAGGAAAGAGATCCTGACACCGCCGCAGAGGCTGCAACATTGGTTGAGGCCTACATTGCTGCACGGAAGGGACCTGGAACTACTCGATATGCTGGCATCCTCCACTCTGCGAAGGGTAAGTCTGATGGGTTGGGGGTCGGTTCAAACTCTCAAAGTGGCCCTAAAATCTTTAGGCCCATTCATTCTAAACCAACATCGGCCACAATTCCCCAGACAACAGTTAAGGGAGAGATCATTATATGTTATAACTGTGGTGAGCCAGGTCATACTAGGCCCCTTTGTCCACTCAAAAAGCCCAAGACAACTGGTCTTTGTTATATGCCCCGGCCAGAACAGTTGAGAACACAGCCTGATCGAGAGCCAGTCATCACTGTACTGTTAAATGGTAAACCACTTTCAGCGTTGGTGGACACAGGTTGTGCCCATACGCTGGTACAGGCCCAGTATATACCTAGAGATTCCTGGAGTGAAGGAGATGCAGTAACAGTTTGTTGTGTGCATGGGGATAGCACAGAGTTGCCTACTGCTGAGGTTTATATTGAGGTCTGTAATCAGTCATATCTGATGAATGTGGGTGTTGCTACCAAGCTGCCCTATCCTGTACTGTTAGGTACTGACTTCCCTATACTAGCTGAATTGGTGCAAGAGACTGTATGGTGTGGCGTGGTCACGAGAGCCCAAGCAAAGCAGCTTACTCAGGTCCCACAGCCCCAAGAAATAACACCAGACACACTGCAAGAAATGCCCTTCAGCTCTGAGACTAGTTTAGGTGAGTCACGGCCTACAGAGCAGGAAAGGCTGCAGAAACGCAGGGAGTGGGTTGAGGGGTTGTTGGAAACTTCAGAGGAAGCTGAGGAAGGGGAAGAAGAACCCGAACTCACTGAAGCAGACTTACTTGTCCCTGGTAATTTAGCCCAACTTCAGCGTGAGGACTCAACCTTGACTGAATGTTTTAAACAGGCTGAGGAAAATGAGGGTGTTGTATCTTTGCTTGGTGAGACTTTTGTTGTACAAAATAGTCTTTTGTACCGACAAAGTAAGGAAGAAGGACTGCAGCTGGTAGTACCTAAGGCATACAGGAAGGAGGTGTTAGAACTTGGGCATTCTATTCCCTGGGCAGGTCACTTGGCTTTTATGAAGACATTAATGCGAATTGCAAAAAGATTTTATTGGCCAAAGATGTACAGTGAGGTTAAGGAGTTCTGTAAATCTTGTCCAGAATGTCAGCTCACTACTGGCCGTACGCCTGCCTACGCACCCCTTATACCACTTCCTGTAATTGACACTCCGTTTAAGCGAATAGGAATTGACGTAGTTGGGCCTGTGGAAAAGAGTCAGAGGGGGAACCGATTTATGTTGGTTATTTGCGATTACGCTACCAGGTACCCTGAGGCATACCCGTTACGAGAGGTCACAGCTAAGCAAATAGCCACGGTACTCCTACGATTTTTCTCGCAGGTTGGAATACCTCAGGAAGTGCTCACAGATCAGGGTCCAAACTTCATGAGCCACACCTTACAAAAAGTATATCAATTGCTGGGCATAAAGAGAGTACGAACCACCCCTTACCATCCTCAGACTGATGGTCTTGTTGAACGTTTCAACCAGACCCTGAAAACTATGCTGAGGAAGTATGTTTCTGACACAGGCAAGGACTGGGACAAGTGGCTTCCATTCCTTCTGTTTGCATATAGGGAGGTGCCTCATGCATCCACTGGGTTCTCGCCATTTGAACTACTGTATGCTCACCATGTCAGAGGGCCTCTGGATGTACTGAGGGAGAGTTGGGAGGCCACTGATAAGCCAGACAAGAAAAATATTCTCTCCTATGTGCTAAAGATGAGAGAGCATCTGCAGAAGACAACAACCCTTGCACGAGAAAATCTGCTGCAGTCTCAAAAACGACAAAAAGAGTGGTACGACCGAACAGCCAGATCCCGTACATTGGAGCCAGGTGAAAAGGTTTTGTTGTTGTTACCGACGAGTGAGCATAAACTGCTGGCTAAGTGGCAGGGCCCTTACCAAATAAAGCGGAAAGTGGGTCCTGTGACATATGAAATAGAGATCCCATCCAGGACCCAGCCCTTGCAAATCTTCCATGTTAACATGTTAAAGAAGTGGTATGCTCGTTCCACACAACCAGAACCTGTGTCTGAGGCAGAAACGGGAACTGCAGCTGCTTTGTTCGTGAGATCCGTGGAGGGAGAGGAGGAAATAGAGGAACAATACCTGCCTGGTCGTCAGGGGAACAGTCAGCTGAATTTTGAGCACTTAGAAGATAGTCAAAGGCAAGAACTTCTACAATGCATCCCAGCCCAACTCTTTATGGAGATACCTGGCAGAACAAGTGTTATCCACCATCACATCACTCTCAAAGATACCAAACCCATTCGTCAGCCAGTATACCGGGTCCCAGAAAGACTTCTGCCAGTTATGAAGGAGGAGTTGGAGACCATGCAGAGCCTTGGTGTGATAGAACCTTCAACCAGCGAATGGAGCAATCCCATTGTCCTAGTGCCTAAGAAGGATGGCAGTCTCAGATTCTGTCTGGATTTCCGCAAGCTCAATAATGTGAGTAAATTTGACCCATATCCCATGCCAAGAGTGGATGAGGTAGTGGAGAGTCTTGGAAGAGCAAAATATCTCACCACACTTGACCTCTGCAAGGGATATTGGCAGGTTCCACTAAGTTTAGAGAGCAAGGAGGTCACTGCATTTAAAACACCCTTTGGACATTTTCAGTTTCGTGTGCTTCCCTTTGGACTTCATGGAGCTCCAGCTACTTTCCAAAGGATGATGGACCACATCCTTCGGGGGACTGAGAAGTTTGCTGCTGCATACTTAGATGACATAATCATCTATAGTCAAACTTGGCAGGAGCATATGGTTCATCTGAAGGACGTGCTACTGAGAATTAAGAATGCTGGTCTAACCATCCGCCCAGACAAATGCACCCTAGCCAGGACTGAGACGCAATACCTAGGGTATGTGCTGGGTCATGGAGTAATACGTCCACAGGTGGGGAAAGTGGAGGCCATCAAGAATGCAGAACGGCCAGTAACCAAGAAACAGGTCCGTTCTTTCCTTGGACTTATAGGGTGGTACAGGCGTTTTATCCCCAACTTCTCTGAACGAGCCTTTACCCTAACTGATTTAACTAAAAAAGACAGGCCAAATAAAGTTAACTGGACTCAGGACTGTGAGAGGGCTTTCCAGGACCTAAAGGACTCCTTATGCACAGAGCCTGTTTTACAGAGTCCCGACTTTGAAAAGACCTTCACTGTACAGACCGATGCTTCTGAACATGGCATTGGGGCTGTACTGCTTCAGGAAGGTCAAGGGCAGCTTCAACCGATTGCCTACATCAGCAGAAAGCTCCTTCCCCGTGAATCCAAGTATTCTACAGTTGAGAAGGAGTGTCTGGCAATTAAATGGGCGTTAGACGCTTTAAGATACTATCTGGTGGGACGCAAATTCACACTTGAGACTGATCACAGAGCATTGGCCTGGTTGGGCCGTATGAGAGATACAAATGCCCGGATCACCAGATGGTTTTTAGCCATCCAACCATTTGACTTTGAGATCTTGTACAAAGCTGGGTCCCAAAATTGTACAGCAGATTACCTCTCTAGGACACCTCAGGTGTCTGAAGAAGGGGGGAGAAATGTCACAGGTTAACCTGGTGACTTTATAAACTTGGACTTACATACATCCATTTCACTGATACTGTGCATTGCCGGCAATATCAACATCTGTGTACACATCAGGAAGGTGTTATGGAGTTTTTGTTTTGTTCAGTCTAAGGTTTGTTACTGCTGTGTTTTGTTATAGTTCAACTCTTTATAGTTTTTCTTAAAGGTTGTCATTATTTGTCTATAATAACAGAATGCCAGAAAACACAATAATTCATATGATAATTACCTTTATTTTTCCACATATTTCCCACAAACCTTATTGCAGTTAAACTTCCCGGTTCACACTCTGTACAACCAAACCCATAATCCAGGTTAAACTGTCTTTTAAAGCAACCGCCACATCACTTCCTGTGGAAGATGCCATTTTGGTGTGATGTCAGAGGGGGGAATTTAGAAACCGTTGTTTTTGCCAATTAATTTGTTGTTAAACTCTTTCTCTGTTAATGGTTGTTGTTTTAGCTGTTTGGAAGGTTTAAGTGTTGTGTTGGGTGTTTAGATTATTTAATTTGATTGTTACAAATGTTTTAGTTTGTACCTGTAGTTGGTATGCCCTATAGGTGGGGCTTCAGCCTATAAATAGGCTTGCTGTCTGAAAGAATACCAGTTCTGATTGTGGACTCAGAGGAAGCTCATACTGTGCAGTGTTGCGATCTTGGGCCAATTGGTTTAGCCAAAATTAGCACATTGTTGCGGTTTTCTTTTCTTTTTTGTACAGTTTTTATTTATTTTTGTCTTCTCATGCACTGTAAATATTTTAGCACCTTACAATAAACCACCATTTTTGGATTTTGCATCGACCTTTTTGTACAGCACGTCATTTCCCTTTTCCACTCCAACTGGTTGGCCTTCCTACACAACGCATGACGAGTGACCTCTGACCCGACGCATGACGAGTGACCTCTGACCCGACGCATGACGAGTGACCTCTGACCCGACGCATGACGAGTGACCTCTGACCCGACGCATGACGAGTGACCTCTGACTCAACGCATGACGAGTGACCTCTGACTCAACGCATGACGAGTGACCTCTGACCGGACGCATGACGAGTGACCTCTGACACGACGCACGACGAGTGACCTCTGACCCGACACATGACGAGTGACCTCTGACTCAACGCATGACGAGTGACCTCTGACTCAACGCATGACGAGTGACCTCTGACCCGACGCATGACGAGTGACCTCTGACCCGACGCATGACGAGTGACCTCTGACCCGACGCATGACGAGTGACCTCTGACCCGACGCATGACGAGTGACCTCTGACCCGACGCATGACGAGTGACCTCTGACCCGACGCATGACGAGTGACCTCTGACCCGACGCATGACGAGTGACCTCTGACCCGGCGCATGACGAGTGACCTCTGACACGACGCATGACGAGTGACCTCTGACTCAACGCATGACGAGTGACCTCTGACCCGACGCATGACGAGTGACCTCTGACCCGGCGCATGACGAGTGACCTCTCTGACTCAACGCATGACGAGTGACCTCTGACCCGACGCATGACGAGTGACCTCTGACCCGACGCATGACGAGTGACCTCTCTGACTCAACGCATGACGAGTGACCTCTGACCCGACACATGACGAGTGACCTCTGACCCGACGCATGACGAGTGACCTCTGACCCGGCGCATGACGAGTGACCTCTCTGACTCAACGCATGACGAGTGACCTCTGACCCGACACATGACGAGTGACCTCTGACCCGACGCATGACGAGTGACCTCTGACCCGGCGCATGACGAGTGACCTCTCTGACTCAACGCATGACGAGTGACCTCTGACACGACGCATGACGAGTGACCGCTGACTCAACACATGACGAGTGACCTCTGACTCAACGCATGACGAGTGACCTCTGACTCAACGCATGACGAGTGACCTCTGACTCAACGCATGACGAGTGACCTCTGACCCGACGCATGACGAGTGACCTCTGACTCGACACATGACGAGTGACCTCTGACTCAACGCATGACGAGTGACCTCTGACTCAACGCATGACGAGTGACCTCTGACTCAACGCATGACGAGTGACCTCTGACTCGACGCATGACGAGTGACCTCTGACCCGACGCATGACGAGTGACCTCTGACCCGACGCATGACGAGTGACCTCTGACCCAACGCATGACGAGTGACCTCTGATGACGAGTGACCCGACGCATGACGAGTGACCCGACGCATGATGAGTGAACGAGTGATGCGTAAACCATAACAAAACAAAACACCGGTCTCGAATTAAAGTCTAAATCATAATTTTTAAAGAGAAATGTTGAGGAGCTTGAGTTTGTTGCCCAGCTCTATATGTTTGAACCACGAGAGGCGTCCTCGTTCAGCCTGAGCACAAACCATAAATGTTGAGGTCGACTTTCCATATCTCAAACGTAGCGTCTGTTCTGGCAGGTCACGTTAGTCAACTCGCATCAGTGACTCTCAGCTGATCCACGTCTACCTAGTGACACTATCACTGTATACATATATAAGCTCTTCAGTATTATCAGCAGCGATCGCGTTTCTCAGGAGCGATTACCCTCCTCCCTCCCCAGCTCCACCTCTCGCCAGTCAGGATTCGGCATTCTGATCACCTCTGAATCAGACTAAAATTCACTAACTATGTTGTACATTAAAATCTTGAATTATATTTGCATACATTCATGTTGGTTCTGTTCTATCTACCCTAATGGTGCGTAATTGCCATTACCAGTACCGCCAAATTGCGGGAACTTGCAAAAACTGCGGTTTGATGAAAAAGAGAGAAAAATGTTTTTCCCCAACACCCTATTCCCTAGGCTACTACTTTAATGTAAAGAGTCATTTCTTATTACTTCCTATGATAAGCAAGCATACCTCACATAAAGTGCTGGGAATATTTAAGTTCTCATCTTGTTTTATTTCAGACCTTAATAAACACATGTCTCAAACTTACAAAACATTGATGAGTCGAACAAGTTCTGTAGCTTTACAAAATGAATATGCTACAACTTCTGTAAAAATGACAAAGTGGCAAAGTGGTTGTCCAGCGTCGACTTCCGCCTGTGGTCAAACACACAGTTGCACGGAGTGCAAAATAATTTGCCCCACTTACATGTAACACACTGGGAAACTGCTTTGCGCGGTCTTTTGCACTTATGTTTGTCGGCAAATGAGAATGATTTGGCAGCTTCATCATGGTTTCATCAGCATTACGGGGTTTGCAGCTTTTCAATGATGTCGCGCAATTACGTCACTTCATAACGTTCCCATGGCAACAGGGCAAATGGCTGCGCTTGTGTGAAGTAAACGCAACATTTTTCAACTTTCTGCTAAGATATATGTGACTTTTTGCAACGAAAATGCGGCGATTATGAAATCATGCAAGCCCGCATATTTTGCGAGCGAAAATCTGCAATTTATGCAGCGAAAGTGCGGCGTATTTGAAAAAATGCGCCCCCCGCATAAATATGCGGACTTTGGCTGATTTTGCATTGAATCATGCGATCGCATAATCGCGTTTTTCGGGAGGGACTGATTGCTGCTCGTATCTATGCTAGGCTGCACGGATGCGCAGGGAGTTCTCGCCCAGAACAGAACCATACCGCCAATCCTAGCTGTGTGCTAATTGTCAATCGTATTTGACGCTAGTGGTCCTGGCAGAACTTCAGATCACAAACACAAATGTTCATAAACCCACATATGTACGTGACTCTAATGCATTGCATTTTTAAAGAATCACGTTTACGGTCAAAGGTCCAGCTGTTTGGCATACAATGCATTTATCGTATGGATTACTGTTATGATGGATGGATGCACTTTTTTGGGCTTCAAAAATCTCAGGTACCATTCACTCCCATTATAAAGCCTGGAAGAGCCAGGATATTATTTAATATAACTCTCTGATTGTGTTTGGCTCAAAGAAGAAAGTCATATACACCTAGGATGGCTTGAGGGAGTAATTAATGGGATCATTTTCATTTTTGGGTGAACTATCCCTTCAAGTAAAAAAACCAGTGGTTTCTTACCCTTATTAACATGTTTCAGAAGTGATGTGTCGTAACTGGTTTAGCAGTTCTTCAAATGAGTCACTGCGTCTGAAATCACATACAGTATAGCAGGTTCTTCATTAGGTTTGAAACTAACTTCAGAAGCATTCAAAAAGTATGTTTTATTAAGTATAAATGTGTGTAGTATGAATGACATTGATTCGGACGCACTACATTCACCATGTTGTCTCTGTCATGTGACTTACTGTGTCAGTTGCGTCGTGTCACTACCCCCTGCGCAAAGTTACCTCCAGATGACGTAGTTTCAACGGTGTGCTTGTCCGTCCTATGTCGGTATCAGGAGGGTGCAGACTGTGACGCCAGACAACGTATTTTTTCGACATCTACCGCACGTCTAATGTTGACATCCGTGGGACGTCCGTGTAAGGGTTATTTATAGTCCAAATGTGGTCGTTTGTGGACGTCTTTTCAACATCAAATTTAGACAAATTTTACGTTGTTTTTATACAACTTCTTTAACTGTAGTCCCATGTTTCAAAAGGGGGGAGGACATGTATTCTGTACCATTGATTTTACATTTATGCATTAGGCAGATGCTTTTTATCCAAAGTGACTTACATTGCATTACACATTTATATTCCTATCAGTTCTTGCTTTCGCTGGGAATCGAACCTGTGATCTTGCGTTGCAAGCACCAATGCTCTACTGTTTGAGCTACAGGAAAACTATATTACAGTTTTTTTCAGTCGCTAACAAGCGTTTGTCCAGCCAGTTGTCACATTTTCAAAACTCTAAACACAATTAGCACAGCATCGGTCTTTTGTGGCCATACCATTCACACATTTCATGTCGTTTTCAAACAATATGCAGTCAGTGAACACATTTCCATAATGCTTACATTTTCTTAACAGACAAGCTATACCTCCCAACAAAACTATGGATTGTTTTTGTAGTATTTACGAATGTTAACACACAACATCCCACAATAGCAAAAACAATATTCCAAACCTTAGATACAGTATAAAAACCTCTGCTTCTGCAATGATCAGTTCAAAAACAATATATCTCAGCTGATAACAAACAAACAATTGAATAATTGACACAGAGCTTATTTATGTTGGGTAAATTGGGCCAACCACAGCTGATTCCAGTCTGGCTTAGACTGGCTTAGAGTGGCAGGGGTTATTTTTTTCTATTACATTGACACTTATACAGTAAAAGAAGGACTGTGAGGAGTGATGTGTTTGGAAACAGAAACAGAAAAAGACAAACACTGTAATGTCTGGAAGAGGAAGAGTAAGAGCAAGGGGCCCAGTGAGAAGAGCAGGCCCAGTGAGAGATGCAGTGAGAGATGCAGTGAGAGATGCAGTGAGAGATGCAGTGAGAGATGCAGTGAGAGATGCAGTGAGAGATGCAGTGAGAGATGCAGTGAGAGATGCAGTGAGAGATGAAGTGAGAGATGCAGTGAGAGATGCAGTGAGAGGTGCAGTGAGAGATGCAGTGAGAGATGCAGTGAGAGATGCAGTGAGAGATGCAGTGAGAGATGCAGTGAGAGATGCAGTGAGAGATGAAGTGAGAGATGCAGTGAGAGATGCAGTGAGAGATGAAGTGAGAGATGAAGTGAGAGATGCAGTGAGAGATGAAGTGAGAGATGCAGTGAGAGATGCAGTGAGAGATGAAGTGAGAGATGCAGTGAGAGATGCAGTGAGAGATGCAGTGAGAGATGCAGTGAGAGATGCAGTGAGAGATGCAGTGAGAGATGAAGTGAGAGATGCAGTGAGAGATGCAGTGAGAGATGCAGTGAGAGGTGCAGTGAGAGATGCAGTGAGAGATGCAGTGAGAGATGCAGTGAGAGATGCAGTGAGAGATGCAGTGAGAGATGCAGTGAGAGATGCAGTGAGAGATGCAGTGAGAGATGCAGTGAGAGGTGCAGGAGCAGTGAGCCAGTGGACCCTATAATACCGAGCGCATCCTTGCCTTTCTCAATGATCTCCACCAGCGCCTGGGTCCAGAGCAGGATCAGGAGGGTGAAAACATGAGGACCTTTGTAATTACCTGGGACAATGTGGCTTTCCATCATTCGCAAGCAATAACAACATGGTTTGAAGTCCACCCAAGACTGGTAAGTCTCTTCCTTCCACCCTATTCACCTTTCCTCAACCCCAGAGAGGAGTTATTTTCTGCATGGAGGTGGACGGTTTATGACCATCAACCGCATGACCAGATGTCCCTCCTTGAAGCCATGGATGCTGGTGCAGGGACATCACAGTTCATGATTGCCAAGGGTGGATCCAACATACCAAGTGGTTTTATCCCAGGTGCATCGCCTTGGATAATATCAGATGTGATGTTGATGAAAACATGTGGCCTAACCCTGAAGATCGCAGAGATTAGATACAGTAATTTTGTGCTTTTTGCTGTTGTTGTTTTTTTGTTCAGAATGCTCTTATGTGTTTCATGGATATTTTGTTCACTGTAAGCAATACTGTAAAACTTTTTCTGTTCTATCATACCGTGTTTCTACTGTACCTCCTGTAGTAAAGAGTAAAAGGAAAAAAACTGATTTGCTTTTTACTGGAATGCTTTTGAATGAGAACATTACTGTACATGTGGACATACAGTTCCCAACCAAGACATTTAGTGTAAAAACGGTGGATTGCATGGTTTGCATGCAAATACCTGTAAAACTGAAACATAAAAGTCTATGCAGTTTTTGTAATGTCAAGAATAGCCAGTATTCTGAAACCTGGTGTACTTTGATTGACTGCATGTACCTTGTGAAAAGAAATCAAGTGTTATTCTTTGACAGAATAATTTCATTTTGAGTCAGATTTCCAGTGTTTTGGTAAAGTTAGTGTGTGCAGAGAAAGATGTGTTCTATTTTGAAATGAAGAGTTAGTATATATTTAACAAAATGTGTTTTTGAGAAGAAAATTAACCATTTGGCCAATTGTGTTTTGTAGGTGTGAGTCTGTGTTAAGAGTTTAGAAAAAATATCTGAAGTATGGGTAAGCGCTTGTTAGCGATTGAAAAAAACTGTAAACTGTGTCTCCAGTTATCACCTGATGCTGAGACAATCAAATGGAGTTTTTGGAAAACGATCTTAAATAATTATTAATAATCTGTATTCATATGTATTAATCATGTTGATAACAACAATGTTGATATTTGTAAATAAAAAATATTACATATTAATCATGTAAATTTCCTGCACCTGTCATAGACGTCAAAATGACGTCCAAAAAATGTCAAAGGTCAAATGTTGACGTCCAAGTTAGGTCATGGTTGGACGTCCAAATTGTGGACCTAGTTTGTACGTTGAATAGATGTCCAGAATTGGTCATAGACCAACGGACCCAATATAGACATGAGCTGCACGTCTATCCGACATCCAATGTTTAGTGGGTAGCTAAGTTTCCATCCACTTGTCAATCGAATTTTCTGAAGTTCAGTAAAAAAAAACTCATGCGAATAAAGCTGGTGAAAGTGTGTTTCCATCCAACGGCTTTAAAGCGAATAAAAACCTGTGTGTAATGACGTCACATGCTGTTCTGCAATCAAATTGGTATCGAATTGATTTGAGACATTCTAAGGTGTTTCCATTCATTTTCGCACTGAATCGCACAATATTCAAGCCAACATTTGCGGACAAAGTTTTGCTAGACAAAATGGATTCATTATTTATTCGGCAAATAACGTTTCCATCAGTTTTTATCGCATATAAGCCGTATATCGGTCAAGATAAAATCCGATGAGACCGAACGCATTTCATTTGAGTCGATATTCATGAAATTCCCATAAGGCATTTTTCATTCGATATCACTTAATTTGGATAAAAACGTGTGGATGGAAACACAGTCATTCACAAATCCTCTCCCGTGGCCTCATGGGATAAAGTGTCCATCAGTCGCACACTTCACAATCTCAGCAGAACTAGTTTCATTTCGTTGCTCTACTCTTTTATCATCTAAATGATACAAATTATTC
>NC_136897.1:3193738-3203738 GCF_949152265.1 Phoxinus phoxinus
GGCCACTACTGTGTGCTTATATCTGAATAACAACACATTTAAAAGACTTTCTCAACACTTTTCAAACTGTTGCTGTATTATGACAGTAGTTGTGATGAAAAAAGCAAACTAACCATAGAAGAAGACAGTTTATGTCACTGCGTGCTGTAGTGCCCCTTGTGGCAGCGCTGAAAATCCATCTATCCCATAATGCAACAATGCACAAATCCAAGTTTCTTCATTCATGACACTGGAAATGAAGTGCATTGTGGGCAACATTATATAATATTTTTCATATTTATCATATAGAAAATTAGCATATAGTCAGTCCCTCCAGAAAAACGCAATTATGCGATCGCATGATTAATTGCAAAATCAGCCAAAGTCCGCAAAATATGCGGGCTTGCATGATTTCATAATCCCCGCATTTTCGTTGCAAAAAGTCACATATATCTTAGCAGAAAGTTGAAAAATGTTGCGTTTACTTCAAACAAGCGCAGCCATTTGCCCTGTTGCCATGGGAACGTTATGAAGTGACGTAATTGAGCGATATCATTGAAAAGCTGCAAACCCCGTAATGCTGATGAAACCATGATGAAGCTCGCAAATCATTCTCATTTGCCAACAAACATAAGCGCAAAAGACCGCGCAAAGCAGTTTCCCAGTGTGTTACATGACAGTGGGGGCAAATTATTTTGTACTCCGTGCAACTGTGTGTTTGACCACAGGCGGAAGTCGACGCTGGATAACCACTTTGTCATTTTTACAGAAGTTTTAGCATATGTAACCCCTCCACCCCTCCACTCGCACAGCGACTACTAGCTGGCCTCCGTTACACTCACCCCCCTAAACCTCACTCCCATCCGGGTCACGGCACCAATGTAACCCCTCCACCCGGGTCCTTCTCACCCCGCTCCGTGCGGGTCTCGAACCCGGGTCTCCGGCATGAGAGTCAGGCGTTCTAATAAGGAGGCTAAAGACTGCAGCCTCTAGCGTCTGTTGCTAGAGCGCCTATTGAGATCAGAGGAGTGAGGTTTACTTGCACAGCGACTACTAGCTGGCCTCCGTTACACATATTCATTTAGTAAAGCTACAGAACTTGTTCGACTCATCAATGTTTTGTACGTTTGAGCCATGTGTTTATTAAGGTCTGAAATAAAACAAGATGAGAACTTAAATATTCCCAGCACTTTATGTGAGGTATGCTTGCTTATCATAGGAAGTAATAAGAAATGACTCTTTACATTAAAGTAGTAGCCTAGTGAATAGGGTGTTGGGAAAAAAAATGTTTTTCTCTTTTTCATCAAACCGCAGTTTTTGCAAGTTCCCGCAATTTCATCGCATAAAATTGCATAAATATCCTGCATATTCCATCGCATTTTTTAAGAAAACGTGCCGCATAATCAAGGATTTTTGTCCGCAACAATTACAAAAAAATTTGTTTTTCTGGAGGGACTGTATAGTGAATGGTGAGCCTATAAATATTAAGAGTAATATGGTAAAATAAACCACCTTCTAACTAAAGATGTAAGTACAGTTTTATCTTATTGAATATGCAGTTGATGTTGGATTCTCTGATGTTTTAAGGCCTGAGGTTTGGTATCACAGATGTTTGCTGTTGTTTCTTGGCATTTACTCACCCTCAAGTTGTTTCAAACCTGTTTAAATTTCTATTTTCTGCTGAACACAAAATAAGATATTTTGGAAAATGTCGGCCACCAAACAGTCAATGGAAGTCAATGGGGTCCAGCAACTGTTTGGTTTCCGAGATTCTTCAAAATATCTTCTTTTGTGCTCAGCAGAAAATAGATATTCATACGGGTTTGGGAACAGCTTGAGTAAATGATGACAGAATTTAATTTTTTGGGTGCACTGTCTCTTTAAGGACTCGGCTCTCCCTCTTCCAGCTCATGACATCAGCGCTGAAACATTATTCAGCCTCAGTACTGACAGCAACTCTATTAACTGTACATAAAAGACCACTTTACTTTTTTATTAGCTTCAGATTTAACGTCCTGAAATGTTGGACGAATACGGAGTAAAATCCAGTAGAGTTTGCACACTTTTAGTCGGCACCTGAAACCTGTGACTTCTGTACAGCTACAGTTTTAGAAGAAGAAGAAGAAGAAGAAGAAGAAGAAAAAGTTTTATTTATATAGCGCCTTTCCATAGCTCAGGGTCGCTTTACATTGTACATTACATTACATTTACACCCACACATACATTACAGTCACATAGGATACATATAGTCACATTATCCAACATGCATGTTATATAGATATGTTTTTAACTGGGTCTTGAAAGTAGCCACAGATGAGGTATCACGTAGTGTAACGAATTCCATAATTGAGGAGCATTAATACTAAATGACCTACAGTAGACGACCGGAAACGAGGGATGGACAATAAACCAAGTTCAGCTGATCTCGGGGACCGGGCCGGGTGGTAAGGGTAGAGTCGGTCAGACAAATATTGGGGAGCAAGACCATTTAATGCTTTGAACATTAGAAGCAATACCTTAAAGTGGATAATTCACTTTACCAAATTAAATTTTGGTATGTTGTAGCTTACCTGAAGTGCATCCAAGATGTAGGTGTCTTTGTCTCCGCAGTAATTTCAATTTTGATATTTTTAGGTCAACCCGTTCTTGTCTGTCAGTCATATAATGCAGGTCTATAGGCACTGTCTCCAAAAGCATGCAGAGGAAAGTCCAAATTAAAAAATTCCCCATCATAAGTGCACACTGATGGCCTGGGTTTCCCCAGACTGCCTTTGCGCAGCGCGATTTTATTCTCACTGAAAGGCAGTCTGGAAACCATGGACCTGATTTTCGCCTCGTTTAGGGAACCAATCACAGAACGGGGAGGGAGCAGTAAGACGATGACGACATCTTTGCGACACAACTAAGCAGTTTGTTTATATCTATGGAGTCAACATGGCAGCAGACGCGAAGCTACCTTTTGATGCAGCCTTAGATATTGTTATAAGTAGTTTAGATCGCAATTTTATTTAGAAAAAAGAGCAGCGTTTGGCGTTAAACCATTTCTCTACATACGTCATCTGGTATAATGGAAAACGATTGGCTATGAGCTACGTACAGGCGCATTTGATAGACATTCTTAGCACCCAATAAACGGCGCCGGCGCATTCGTAAACCACGCCTCAAATACGAGAAAATGCACATGTGGTTCCCAGACCCAAGTCTCAAGGAGAATTGGGTCTGGCGTTAGCCAGGCTAGCACATTGATGGCCTAAGACACGAAACAAGCGGTTTGTGTGATAAAACGAACAGTATTTATATCGTTTTTATCTCTTTTACACAACCACGTCCAAGTGATCTGTTTACCTAGTCTGCGCAAGCGCCATAGAGAGCCGCAAGGCTCCGGAAGTGAGTTCGCGCCAGCGGATGAGTTCTCTCCCGGATGAGTTCGCGCGAGCTTACGTAAATGTATTTTTTTACATCGGTTTTAACATCCTGGATAAGCGCAAACTAGTACCATTTCTATTAGCCGTCCTACCTATAATCTCTGTTCTGTGCACAGGTGCTGGTGTAAACAATGAGTGACGTACACGCGCCAGAGACAACTTCCGGCGCTCTACGGCGCTTGCGCAGACTAAGTAAACAGATCACTTGGACGTGGTTGTGTAAAAGAGATAAAAACTATATAAATACTGTTCGTCTAATATTACTTAGGAGAAGGAAAGCACAATGTGGTGGAATAAGTCCCGCCTTCTAATTAAAACAGCCAATCACTGATTGGTAAAGTAATTTATTCATGAGATGCGCTCTTATGCCTGCACATTTGCATCGTCTAGCCTAAAAAAAATAAGTTATTAAGCTATTATTTTAATGCTATTTGAGAATATGAAACAACCTTTACGAGACAGTTTATGTCAGATTTTTTTGCAGATTTGAAATATGTTATTTAATTGTGATTTTGACAAGCAGTTTTTGAGATTTCAGGATTCTCCCATTCAAATAGATGGGATTTGGACTTGGATGCTCGAGGCGTTGCAAATATGGCTGCCGAGTGAACAGACTTTCCTTGAACGGCACTTTGATAATAACAAAAGGACAAATATGGTATATTAGTTTAAAGACATCGTTATCTGTGATTATAAAGGGGTTTCTCTCTCATTAACAAACATTATTGAATGCATTGGGAAATATGGAATATTATCAATCACACTGAGGTAATCTCACATTCCCGCTCAAATACTAGTGCCCAAAATGGATTGCATCTATTGTATTGCACACACACACACACACACACACACACACACACACACACGCACGCACGCACGCACACACGCGCACACACACACACGCACGCACACGCTCGCACGCACACACACACACACACACACGCACACACACTTATCTGCACATGAGTTTGTGAATCTGGTGGAGCTTCTGGTTTCATAAATGCAGAATGTGTGATGAAAAAAGAGGTATAGCATTTGAAACAAATGTCAAATTCTTCTAGTTTTAAGAGCGAGGCAGAGGATGGCCAATGCTGAGGTTATGAAGGACTGAGGCTGGGAAAGCACAAACTACACATTGTGCCTCGTTATTTATTTATATAGAATTGGAGTGGAATTTCTGGGGTTTGGCCCAATTCTTTAAACCACCAGTGGTGTGTGTGTGTGTGTGTGTGTGTGTGTGTGTGTGTGTGTGTGTGTGTGTGTGTGTGTGAGTGTGAGTGACAGAGAGAGAGAGAGACATATTGGAAGTAGTGATTGAGCGTTTGCATGATGGAGGATTCTAGTAAATTAATTTGAGTAAAATGAACATTGCAAAGTTATACAGGACTATCTTCTTAATGTGTTCATCTTTAAAGAAAGAAAGGCACATCGGCAGGCAGAAGAGTGTGTGGTGATAGAGATCATGCACACGCTGCAGGGAAACTGTCCCATCACAAGTTAGCTGGCATGACTTCCTGACATTAAAACCGGAGCGAGTCGAGCGCTTGTGTGCCGGAAGCGTTTGTCGAGCTGTGCATGAATCTTTCTGCTTGTCCAGTTACAGGAATAGTTCACACAAAAAAGAACATTTCAACATCGTTTAAAAATATAACTGTAACTAACTGTTTATAACCATGTAATAACAAATTAATTAATCACTTGATACAATGCATTTATTGTGTAGTTGTGTTTTTACCATAGACTGTCAGTGACGTCACCCGTAGGTCGCCATCTTGGCCGCACGTCACTCCCGGATAAACGGAAATGTGCAGCGAGGCGGATTAGCTGAGGTGACGCTAACAGACAGCTAGTGACATCAGCGACAATCCACCTGTCACTCAAGTGGCCACGCCCTTAATTATGCCGAACTTTAAGGTTTAATATCATTTAAACGGATGAGTTATATAAAAATTCACCCCGCTCACAGTCGTCATGAAGGGCAAAATTATCTATATAGACCAAAACCACTTTTTGCACCAGGCTGTAAACACGTTTTTTTCTGCTGTAAAGTTGGGCATTTTAACATGGGGGTCTATGGGATCGACTCTCTTCTGCAGCCGGTCTCTAGTGGCCAGACGATGAACTGCAGTTTAAGTCTAACGTGTTGGATTCAAGACAGAGACAAATAGGTTGCCTCTTGGTTTTAACATTGAACTTATATTTATAAAAAAAAACACCTGCATTTAATTACATCTGTAAATAATGTCTGTAATTACATCTATATTTACCCTGTTGACCCTTAACCAACCCTTCACCTTACCTATACCACCAAACCTGTCCTAACCGTACCCGTATCCACATCAACAGCAGCATAAGTGCTCTGCAATACATCAACACAATAAGTGCATTGTGCATAAACAATTATTGTTACTTTTTATGTTGGTACATGTAGTTAAAGACACTAAATATAAAGTGGGATCAAATTAGGTACAATTTCCACTCAGAAATTGTTTGTAGAATTACTTACTCTAGTAAATTGTTTTATTTACGAATTGGAAAATATTTACACTCTAAAAAATGCTGGGTTGTTTCAACCCAATTTTGGGTAGAATATGGACAAACCCAGCGGTTGGGTTGAATTTTTACATTACATTTTTAACCCAACGTTTGGGTTTGTCCATATTTTACTCAAAATTGGGTTGAAACAACCCAGCATTTTTTAGAGTGTATATTTTACAGTGTAAGGGCCAGATTTATTACAGCTTGCGTCAGTGCAAACCCTGTTTTAGGGTTTAAACTATTGTCAGGATTTACTGAAGACACGCAGGGAAGAATTAGCACTGAAGGCTTGGACAGTTATTTTTGCAGCTGATCGTATTGCATAAGCATTTGTTGGAGTTTCTCTTTCAGGTGAAACATTTATTGGAGGAGAATATTTAAATGAATCAAGCAAGGTGATTTACAAAGGTTTGCGCTAGTCAGTTTACTGGTGTTTGGCAAAAAAAAAGCATCTCTTGACCCATTTTGCACCTGTTAGTAGATCACCCGCACCTGATTATCAGAAGCCTACGCTAATCTGCGCTTGCTATTGTGTTTATCATTATGGAAATATGGAAATGATTCGGCTGCGTCTGTGTTCTTTCATTTGCGCGTCGTCAGTAGATCATTGGCACTTTCATGGAAAGGTTTAGTTAACCATACTCGAGTCATACCCATAGTCAACTTCAACATAGCCGACTTCTCCTTTGAATGAACTTTTGCAGATTTATTAGCAATGCAAATGCAGTTAATTGCACATTTGCTAATGTTTGTATGTGTACATAAGTGCCCTGTGATGCAGAGAAGACTGTTCTCTCCCTTGAGGATCAGATTACAATTCATGACAAACACACACACACACACACACACACACACTACAGACCCCCAAGGAACCACACATTCCAACACAAGCAAATCCAGCACACATGCCGTCAGAAACCCAAACCCGAGCGCTGCGCGGCTCCAGCCAGTAATGATGAGGTCCAGGTTTATGTTCCTCGCTGGAGCGAGCGAGTCGTTTGAACAGAGCAGGGTTTGTTCGGTCTGTCTGGGCATCCCATGACGCTAGTGCTCGGCAGTAAAAAACATAAGTTTGATTCTGCAAGAGCCTGCAGATGAGCCACTGACGCCAATGGACAAAGACAGAGATAACATACAAAATAATAGAAAGATAGAAAGGGAGCAGAGGCACAGATGGACAGCAATGATTGGCAGGTCGATGAAAAGCAGGAAGGCCTGAGAAAGAGACGGAGAGAAAGAGACAGAATGGGGCACCTTTTCCTGTCTGCATTCCCCTTTCCTTTCTGCAGTCCTCAAGCCTTGGCCCGCGAGTGTGAGTGTGTGTGTGTGTGTGTGTGTGTGTGTGTGTGTGTGTGTGTGTGTGTGTGTGTGTGTGTGTGTGTGTGTTTGAAGGGGGGTGTAATTGCCTCAAGGTGTGGAGAGAACAGAACTGGCTGAGACTGTGCAGTGCTGCTCCCTGCTGTGTGTCACTGAGGAGTGTGTGTGTGTGTGTGTGTGTGTGTGTGTGTGTGTGTGTGTGTGAGAGAGAGAGAGAGAGAGAGAGAGAGAGAGAGAGAGAGAGGGGAACAAGAGAATGAGAAAGGCAAGAGAAGGAGGGGGACGTGTTGAAAGACAGGTGAAAATGTTGAGGCAGAGAGAGCAAAGGTACGGGGTGAAGTAGGGGGTAACGTGTGTGTGGATTAACAGATGTCTACAGAATGGGAAGGCAGGAGAAAGAAAAGCACGGGTGTTTTTGTTCCATTTTAGTGAAAATGCGTTTCGAAAAACTTTGTTTTTGGTACAAAAATGTCAGGAAAAGCACATGTCATGCATTGTGTACACTGTAAATTGGCTGAAACATTCAGGGGGAAAATCTCTTTTTTGTTGTTGTATCGTCTGCATTGCCAAATGTATGTAAGGCGTGTATAAGATAAACGAGCAGATATTGACAAAACAAGAATGTGGGAAAAATGGAAAAGTTTTGAACGTAACATTTTTCTACAATGTAGTGTTTCGATAATTATTATTTTTTTTCCCTCTTAGGTACGTAGTGTATTTGTGCTGCATTTCCCAAAGATAAAAAAACACTGGTTATAACCTAAGAAACAACTTTTTCCCCTCAAATGTGTTGGAAGAAATTGTATTAATTAATTACCGGTATACGCTAAATGAACTAACAATAAAATGAAACAACAGTGAAGAGTAACCCTGCAAAACACTCCACAAACACATTATCTTATATGTAAAAGTCATGAATAAAACAATTCATATAGATAGTAAATATTTATATTTATTACATAATAATAATAAAAAAAGATATAATGGTGACACTTTTTCAATGGTCCATTCTATTAGTAACTTTGCAACTACATGTCAATAGCAGTCGAGTATTAGTAGACTGTCTTAATATCTGATAATACTTTTATTTTGATGATCCGACACACATTCTACTGATTATTATAAGTAACTTTGCAACTACATGTCAACTTATTATTCTAACCCGAACCCTAACCTGACGGTCTACTAATACTCTAATGAGAGCGAGGGGCCGTTTACACGACACCGTTTTCAACTATAAACTGAAAACCTTTTCTGCGTTTTGGCCGTTCATTTACATCACAATTGCATTTTTGGGAGCCTGAACATGCAAACTTTTGAAAACGAGTTTTAAAGTGCATGTTTTTGAAAACCAAACCATTATCGCCTCCTTGTAAACTATGAAAATGCAAATTTGTGAAAACGGCAACATCATGCACGTGTGTGTTACCTGTTCAGATATAGTCATGTGTACTTGACAACCAAACCAACCGAGGCCAACTACAGGACTGTGTTCATCTGAGTTCATTAACACTTCTCTTGCTCTGCGTTCACCATCTTGATTGTTTATTCACCGCTCGGTAGAAGAATGTGTCTGTACAAATTGGCATTGCTGACTTCCGGCCCGGCTTGCATAATACAGCGTTTTTAGTCGTTTTCTGGATTCCATCTCAACGGGATTTTTTTGTCTTGTCTAAATGCAAAGAAAAAAATTTCTGTTTTTAGCCTACATAGTTGTCGTGTAAACGTTCCCTTAGTTGACATGCGTGTGCAAAGTTAGTAGAATGCCTAAATTGGACCATCGAAATTAAGTGTTACCTATTGGGTATTAGGAAAATTTGGGGATTAAACAATAAAAAAAATGTAAACAAAAAAAAAACAGACAAAGGGCCCTATTTTATAAGCGCATGGTCTAAAGCGCACGGCGTAAGAGCACTTAGTGCGAATCCACTTTTGCTATAGTTTAACGACGGGAAAAATGGTTGGCATGATCTAAAAGGGTTGTCCCTATTCTCTTAATGAGTAATGGGTGTGTTTTGGGCGTAACGTGAAATAAACCAATCAGAGTCTAATGAATTCACTCATACTCATGCGCAAGCTTAAAGCTGTGTGTGTGTGTGTGTGTGTGTGTGTGTGTGTGTGTGTGTGTGTGTGTGTGTGTGTGTGTGTGTGTGTGTGTGTGTGTGTGTGTGTGTGTGTGTGTGTGTGTGTGTGTGTGTGTGTGTGTGTGTGTGTGTGTGTGTGTGTGTGAGGTTAAAGCGCAAGCAGACCATCTATGGGACAAGACAGAGATTCCTCCATATCTTTATGTACACAATATTCATATTTTATATTGTGATCCTCTTATTTTTAATGTTTGGCATATTTGTGTGCTGCTGCGTGTAATAAGTGTACACTGTGTGTGTAATAAGCAGAGTGTGTGTGTAATAAGCAGAGTGTGTGTGTAATAAGCAGAGTGTGTGTGTAATAAGCAGAGTGTGTGTGTAATAAGTAGAGTTTGTGTGTAATAAGCAGAGTGTGTGTGTAATAAGCAGAGTGTGTGTGTAATAAGCAGAGTGTGTGTGTAATAAGCAGAGTGTGTGTGTAATAAGCAGAGTGTGTGTGTAATAAGCAGAGTGTGTGTGTAATAAGCAGAGAGTGTGTGTAATAAGCAGAGTGTGTGTAATAAGCTGAGTGTGTGTAATAAGCAGATGTGTGTAATAAGCTGAGTGTGTGTAATAAGCAGAGTGTGTGTGTAATAAGCTGAGTGTGTGTAATAAGCA
>NC_136897.1:3206238-3228738 GCF_949152265.1 Phoxinus phoxinus
TCTGATGATGAAACCAATTTTAGCACAATGTCAGACGGAACAGATGATGATGAAAGTAATTTTAGCACAACGCCAAAGGGATACCTTTATGAACTCAATTGTGTGTGTGTTCAATTAAATAGTTTTCTCAGCAAATTGTACCTACATCCCTATATACTGTTTTTATATTAGACTTCTTTTCACGTGATTTCCACTGGAGTCTAAACATCAGCTTGTTTACCGTACAGTTTAGACATGGGATCATAAAGTTAGTAAATAGAGCTTACCCGTGCTACTGGTAGCCTATAGCAAAACTCTTTAAAATTAGTTTTTTTTTATTTTCCTCCTTGGTTGGGGATGTAATCGTCTTCGCTGAAGTGAGCACTGCACACACGAAAATCCTTGATTCTGGATATTTTAGCTCCCGCAGAGTAGCCGATGACAACCAGCCAAAGCTGTCTCATTACAGCTGATCGGAACGTGCACACTGTTGACGTCGACAGCAGCGCGGATTGATAGAAATGGAAAGAAAATAGTGCCGATTAAAACTGAGGTATGAATTTTGTCTGGCGTGTTTTTTGTGATGTAAATTAATCAAGCTTTGAAACGCAAATACATTTTTTCACGTAAAAACGCACAGTTTTGTGGCCCCGGAAACTAACCAGGACTACTTTCTTGAAAAACTTCCAGCGGCCAGAACTCTGACCAGGGAGGTGACCACAGAGCGGGTCAGTGTGTGTGCACTATAGTGCTGGTAAGGATTGCATACAACCTCATGTCTTAAATGGGCGAACTAACCCTTTAATGTGACCGAAGTCTTCTCACTGCACATCCATAAACCTTCACAGTCCAACAAAACACATTTCTTCTCTGTAGAACTGGATGGAAACTTTCAGTTCATTTATGGCCTTTTATTGATGCACTTTTATTGAGAGAGGACAGGAAGTGAACGGTAGAAGAGGGAGGAATGAGATCTGAAATACTGCAGATGGAAATATTCTTCATGTTTATGTTTTTTTTAGCTAGGCTATATGAATATTTGAATTGTTATATCTGACTGTTAAGCAGCACTAAAGTGCAAAAGGACATCACAGCACATCATTTATCTAATGTATTGTATTTATACCTATATTGAGACTCATTATTAATAAAATCATTGTGTTTATTTGTTTAGAGATCACATTTTTGAATTGGGAAAAAAAACAATAATTAGGATAATTAAGACATTATTAATTTCTGTTCTTTTTCCGTAAGGTTTAATTATTTAAAATAATTTCCCCAAAGGTCCAAGACCACTAGTGAAAATGTTTTTTTGTGTGTTTTCTTAGTTAAACACTAATTGTTTCATTACAGATTATATTATTAAAATATGAGTGGACAATCTGAGTGAAAAGTTGAACTAACATTTACTAACATATAAATGCAAGAGAATCTTAAATGTTTTTTCTTCGTTTTGTATCTTTTGTTTAAAATATTCTGTATATGATTTTTGAGATTTAATTTTTAGATGAAAGTCAGAATTGAAGAAGTGGCTCTTTGTATCAATATTATAGTAATTCACTAAGTTTGTTTATCGATTTCCGTAAAATCAAAAAAACCATACAACTTTAATATTTTGAAAACTTTTTTTTTTCCAAAAAAGGCTTTGAAAAAGGCTTCTTGACAAACTTAAAAATTTGGGTTAAATTTAATTTAAAGTCCCCCTGTAGTCAATAAGTGTATCCCTTAAAAAACATCTTTGATCACCAAAATTACATTTGAAAGTTTTTTTCATTGAAAGAAATTCTTCATGCCTTAAAATAAATATCTTGAATGTAACTCGACACCCTTGCCTCATTTAGTATACGCGGTTCTATGAATATGCAAATGAGCCCCGCCTCCACTCACTCACTCACTCAGAGATCCACTGGTTGACGATCACACGTTGATCTGATTGGTTAAGGTAGTTTGTGACGTCAGAAACACCAGCGATTTAACCGTGTTTTTGAGACTGTCTTTGGTTCACTGCAGTTTTAAGCAGAAAATACTCAGCAATGCTGTCCACTTATGAACTTACACATGGTTTGTGTTAAAGCAGATTAAAAACACCACAAACACTTGATTTTCACCACAGGGGGACTTTAACTTTGTATTCCAATTAGAATCACAATCCTGCATGCCAACTCATATTCAGGATGTGTAATTTAAAAGGCATTCTTCAACTCAGTTGCACAGCCCTGTGATCATCAACACTTTCGCGTGAACGAGTGCGTCTAGAGAAAAGGAAGGCGATATATTTCAAAGGAACAGCGCAAGAAGATTGATAGATAGAGGGAGTGAGAGGAGGTCATGTTGTTTGTTTTCATTTGCAAAGGTATAAAATATGATGCAGGCTGACAGATTGCTCTAGCAGAAAATGGAAGGGAAAGTTTTCGTCTCTCAGCCAACCACAAAAGCACCCGCCTCCCTCCCTCCCTCCCTCCCTCCGTCATTCCTCTCCCTCTCCCTCTCCCTGTGTTGTTGTGGGCTGAGCTAAAGCTGAGGCGAGTGAAGCTTGTGGAGACTCCGTGTGTTCGCTGACACTTGCGAGTCCTGACAGTTTGATAAAGCTCATGAACTCGGACAGCAGAGAGGTGATGACCACTGCAGACCAGCGCTGGAGCCGCTTGACTCGACGGAGAGAACACAACACGACAGATCCAGTTACTGGGAGAAAACCAGTTGGCTAGAGTGACAGCTACACCTGAAACAGAAGTCTAGAGTCCTTGAGACTTTCTATTGTGAGTGATAGCTTTGGCAGCCGTGTCAGACTGACTGGAGGACTGTGTTTGAGTTGGTCATCGTCTGACAGCTCGAGACCTGGACGTGATGTTTGACTGTGTGGAGGCTCTCGGGGTCGGGGCCAGACCCCTGTTCGACGTGAGCGCGCAGAGTTCATGCATGCTCAGGAAAGCCAGCTCCTTCTTCCCTGCGCTCGAGTCCTTCTCATGGAGCAACAGCACGAGCCTGCAGTGTAAGTGTGCTGAGTCCCACTCACTCCAGCTGTGTGTTCATATCTGTGTGCTGTTCAGCATGAGCATTAGTTATTCTCGGAGTGTGTGTGTGTGTGTGTGTGTGTGTGTGTGTGTGTGTGTGTGCGCGCGCGCGCTCAGCATCTTGTCATGTGCTAACTGGCTTAAATGCTACTTTTGTTAACTTCCTACCTTTTTCCTATAGTCGTCGGAATAAATTTACTGATGATGATGATGATGATAAGATGCTGATACATAATATGAACATTTGCATAATATGAATATTTCTGTGATAGATGCTTAATTAGTGATGATAATGACAACAATTATAAACAGTCGTTGTCCTGCAAAATTGACGTTATTAATAGTGGATCAGACAGTTCTGTACATGTTTCATACTCATATCTGGTTGAAACAGTAAAAAATGAACATATAAATACAGGCCCAGGGCCTGTAACCTTTAAGTGTACGCAGAAAAAAAGTGGTAAAACTATGACACGTAAAATATTATATCATTATCCTGATTATTAAAGAAAATATGTATTTATGGTAAGCCTATATGGTAATAAAATAAATATATGCAAATATGAATAATGCACACACTAGTTTTAAATAATGCACAGAAATAATGTAGCCTACATTGTAATGTATTATATCTTTTCATAAATATCAGGGTTTTTAGTGCATTATACTTTCATATAGTATTATAATGTATTATAACTGTGGTTAAAATTATTCATGATATCATACAATGCCTTATAAGGTGCATTACAAAGTATAATTAATTCATTAAAGCACTTTTATAATACATATATATACCGGTATATGCAGGCTTCAAGTCAAATAATCTCTCTCTCTCTCTCTCTCTCTCTCTCTCTCTCTCTCTCTCTCTCTCTCTCTCTCTCTCACTCTCTTTGTGTGTGTGTGTGTGTGTGTGTGTGTGTGTGTGCGTTCACTCAGAGTCTCTCAGCATCATTTTGACCTTAATGGATGTCTTTAATTATTGAATTATAAATACAATGAGCTCAATTAAAGGATTAGGGAGCCGATGGGACAGAAACCAGGAGAGAATGGGAGGATTAGAGGTTTTTCTGCTTAACTTTTGCCTCTCTATCATCAATCACAGGAAAATCCTTTGGCAAGTTCATTCAATATGGAAATGCTCCACATTTATAATGTTATTTAAATGTCACGTAATGAGATAGTTGTTTAGTTGATAGTAAATAGCTGAACTGAAATGTGACAGTAAGAGTTGTGATCATCTTAGTGCAATGAAAAATATATTCAGTGTCCTTAATATTGTCTCCATCTTTGTCCAATCATTTGAAATTCATTCATTACATATTTCAATGAAGAAATATTGACTCTTGCGATGTCTGTCATCAAGTGTAAAGCACACTCAGGGAACTAAAAAGAAAAATACAGAAACAAGAGTCGTATTTAGACAAACGAATCACAGCCCATGTGTCTGAGTCTTATTGTATGTGCGAGTGGATTTCACACGGTCCTGCTGGAATTTGCCTCAGTGCCGTAATGCCATTTTATAGCCAGACTGACTGCTTGAAAGAACATCGCACCCCACAACAAGGCCCAGCTCACAATCAGCCTTTTACAATAGTCTGAAGTGTCTTCTCAGAGCAACAGCTGAGTCCACTTCTCCAGCTAAACTTGAACTTGTTCGCTTTTGCTAGTTCATTACCCTTAGTAGTGATGCACGATATATCAGCCACCATATCAGTATCGGTATCCGATACATGTTCATTTTTAATGTTATCCGGCCCAATAAGAAAATCTGGCCGATATATTAAAGCTGATAAATAATGGATTATTTCCTTCAGCTGAGACACTTCAGATGCGAGTTTGCTGTGATGGTTTTGGATTGCTTGAAATATGATTGGAATCACTTAAAAAAGAAAAATACAGTCAAATACATGCACAGCATAAGTTGGTCATATAGCATAAGTTTGTCATATAGCATAAGTTTGTCATGACTTTTAATGGTGAGACTTGTTTTTGTAATCAGGCTCTCAAAAATGATGTAACAATTTGGATTAAGGTTTATCGACCAATATATCGGTTATCGGCTTTCAAATATAACAAGTTATCGGTATCGGGCAAAATGTTTATATCGGTGCATCTCTAATACTTAAGATATTTTGTTGTAGAAAGGTTGTTAATAACTCTTAGTTCGAGTCTGCTTGTTCAGTTCATACATTAGATGTAAGTTTAGTTTCCTCTTTTGACTGTTGGTTGTGGCTGGATGTTCAAGCGTCAAACACTTCAAGGCCAAGCGTTGTTACTAAATGCAAAGTGATTTACTTTGGTTTGCTAACACTGCTGGACTAACATGTATGCATGGGTTCTTCATCGTGCTCTTTGACCAGTTCGGTATCTCTTTAAAACAGATTGTGAAGTTTTGTCAGGCTGAAGTTCATGTCTGAAGTTCTGGATGGTTGTCTGGTCGGTGGCCAGTTGCTTTCGTCTCTGGGTTGTGTGGGGTGTAATAATGTGAAGGTGGCTGGGGAGGGGGTGGCCAAATGTTGGTTCAGCTTCATCCTGAAAAGGCTAAATAAAAAGGGTCAGTTTATGAGGTCCTATAAAGAAGAAAGCTTTGTGTGCATGCAGTTGAATGAAAGGGGCAATCCAAGTTTAACAACTTGCTTCTAAGAAAGACAGCTCCTGTTTTACCAGTCCACCTTCCTCCCAACAGGACATGTGTTGGTCCATGTGTGCCGGAGATGCTGAACAAAATGTCTTTTAATGCTACAATGTCTGTTTTCACCTTTTTCTTTCTGGGTCATTGCATTTCAAGAGCTCCACAAATTATAAAGTTAGTTGTTTTTAAGGATTACCGTTTATGTATTGGTATTATAAAACCACTATTTTTTTTTTTTTTTTAAAACCTGAGCTATGATATTGAGGTTTCTGTAAACATCTGTATAGCCCAAAGTTTGTTGTGTGCTATGACACAAAGATGGCCGCTGTGGTTAAACCAAGCAAAGTACAAATAAATACAAATACCTTAAGATAATCACTCAAATAAAAACAAATAAAAAAATGTAGACACTTGAGATGGATTGTCAACCAAACAATGAAGTCCATAGAAACGAGATCTGCATATGCAAATGTCTCACAAAAAATGCTTTTATTTAATAATAGCCACATACATTCAGATGTTTCCTCTTCAGTCAGGACTTACCACTAAATCATTCAAACAAACATGTCGACATATTTATCAATAATGATCAGTAATGGCTTTATAAATGGGTTAAATAATAGATTTAAATATGTGTGTGCCAGATTAGGTCTGACAGACCGCTTTATTTATTTATTTCTCATTTGTAAAAAATGTTTTTATATATTTCAACTTAAATTTTTAAGTATAATCAACATGGTTGTACACGTCATTTAAACGTCATTATATTAAGCTGATTTTTTAATCTTGTATAACTTATACAAAGTTTAAATTGCTTAAATTATTTCGATAAGTTACAGTATTGTAAAAACACAAGTTGCCATGATGTACTGATCATACATTTTTATTACAGTATCTACAATACACTAAAAAAATTCTAATTAAAACTTTTAGAATAATCAAATTGGCCGTACAAGTCATTTCAGCTCATTAAAAAAAATAATATATATTTATATATATATATATATATTGCCTATAAGGAAATATTGTATAACTAACTAACTAACTAATTAACTAACAAAAGGTTAAATTATTTTGATGAGTTAAAGTAATAGGAAAACATATGTTGTCATGAATTGATCACATCCCTTTTTTCTTTTTTCAGTGTGTTAATATCCAGCTGGTGCTCATGGTCATATGCAGACAGCAGAGCAGGTCGTGTGCATTAGTGTGTTTAGTATGTAGTTTCAGATTGTTACAGGATTAAACAAGCTTTTAGTCTCTCCAAAGACTGTGGCCTTTGTTATGTGTGTCTCCTGTGAATGTGAAAACAAGAATCGGCTCAGTCCACAGGCATGAGCATTATGTGTTCTGAAATATTTAAGGGTGTTATTTTCAAAATGGTGAAATGCCAGGGCAGGGAAAGCCTGTGTGCGTGTGTGTGTTTGTGTGTGTGTGTGTGTGTGTGTGTGTGTGTGTGTGCGTGCTTGCGTGCGTGTTTGTTAGTTCACCAGGAAAATACAAAGACATGCAAATAAATCACCCATAAATGTGTGTGTGTGTGTGTTGCCTGGTGGTGGTCATCGGTTCAGGGTGTTTCCCTGTATGTGGCCAGAGACTCCCGAGACCCAAGCGCTATAGATAACCCTGATCTAAACCCTAGCCCTAAAACAATCTTATGCCAGGTTTTATTACAAAAGGATATCTAAGTACGCACACGCACACACACACACGCACACACACGCACGCACGCACACACACGCACGCACACACACGCACACACACGCACACACACACACACACACACACACACACACACACACACACACACACACACACACACACACACACACACATAATTAATAATTTAATGATAGTATTGATATTTCAAACATGTATGAAAGTAATTGTGCATTCAGTGCTAAGTATCCAGTAGTCTAAAGTGTCTTGCAGATCTTCAAAGAGATCTGCAAGTAATACGGAAAAATTATGTTTATTACTATTAACACAATATTGATGTAAGTGAATGTGACAGCAATTTAGTTGATTGCATTTAAAAAAACGAGAATAACTTGATTGCTGCCTTTCGCAGAGTATGTTTGTTAAACTAATACGATGTTACACTATTATAACTATTACTGTCCTAAAAATTGTTACACCAAAAAACAATAGCAATTTGTTATTTAAGGATAAGGAAATCAAATGAGGTTTTAATGCTTCAATCCCATATCACATGTTCAGAAGCGTCCGAGCGTCAGGTTTTGGAAGCAGAACTGAGTTGACCCAACCTGTTAAATCTCTCAGCAACGCTTCAAGTCGAATGTTGGTGAGATGTTACAAAATCTAACAACATGCAGAAAGCCTGTAAACCCACTGTCAGCATTTGACTAAAAAAAGAGTCAGAACAAATACTGTGTCTTACCAATGTGTTTTTTTCTTGAAAAAAAAAAAAGAGAAAACAAGTACTGTTTAATGTTTGCTGTATTCAAATACATCCGCACAACTGATCCTGCACGGTTTCTTCTTCATTCCTATATAAAACCAGTTCACTTCAAATCTGTTCAAGCACTATTTGGTTTCGCTCCATATTGGAATTCAGAACATCAAGAGTTTCATGAACGCCTTTTGTAGTTTTTTGTGACTCAATCATGCAGTTCAATCCATCCACACATACGGTACAACCACGCAGAAGAAATGAAAGAGCCATTCATCTCGGCCCTCAGTCTGCAAACCACGATGTGTGTGTTAGGATCTAAAATATGCATGACAAATCTATGAGCCATTTTGCATTTTGCTTTAAAAACAACATCCTTTTTTTGTGTGCCAGTGCATTCATTATCACATGGGGAGCACTTTATTTTGTAGTCGTGATCTGCATGCACACACTATATACTTATTTTAATAACTGGGTATTAACCTACTTTGGGTGAGTACTCTGTAACATACTGGAAAATAATGTGCAAGCAAGACATTTGTCATATTTTAACTGATTACAAAAATATAAGAGAGCACTGTAAACCCGAATTTCAAGTTAAGAACAATTAAAATGTACGAGTACATTATACATACAATTAACTTAAAAGAAAAACTTCATGTGTACACTTTTATTAGTATAAACGTAGTTAGCTTTAACAAGCTAATCTGCTAATATGCTAATGTGCTAACATATTAGCAATAGTATGTTATACAGAAGCACTTGCTGTACGAATGCACCAATTTAAAGGTTTATTTGCTCTCAGATCAAGATCATGCACCACTCGTCACCATGATGGTAACTATCCTAAAACCAACATTAACAGAAATTCTTCTAAATTAGCATAACAAAACATTAATCACTACTAAATCTCCCACTTAACATTAATCCTACACAAAAAAAAAACACATTATATTACACTTAATTTTAGCATTTACTCTCCCTTTCCAGTGCCATCAGCAAAGCATGCTGGGAAATAGACATCCCAGACGTTTCAGTGAAACTTAAGTTCGTCTAAATTAAAATAAATAATTTTAAAAAAACTCAAAACAATGAAACAGTTCAGTTTACTTAAAATATATCAGTTCTGTGAACTTGAAAGAAAAAGAAAGTGCTAAATACTCAACGTGCTAAACTTAATTTAAGTTTGTCCTACTCAAACCAATTCATTATTTTGAGCGTTAGGGTTTACAGTGAGGAAAAGATGAACTGAGAAATAAAGTAAAGAAAAGATGATAAATTGAAGATATAAAACGTGATGCACGCTAGATGTATTCTGTTTATCACATGCTGGAAAAACTATCCATTTATACTTGTATATAATGTGTACTCATACATATTTGTATGTTTGGATAGACACAAGCATCCTTTGTACAAATATAGTGTATGTAGTCATATTACGTGATGCTTCTATTGAGTGATGATTTGCTTCTTTCTGATGATGTCAGAACCAGTTTACTCCTGGTATAAAGATGATTGATCACCAGTAGACGAGGGAGACACATTCCCGTTTACACCTGGTGTTTTTAATCCGTCTCTTTTGTCCACTTTCAGACACTTCTGAAAAGAAGTTTGACAAAGTTTAAATCCCGTCTGGCTAGCGTGGTGTTCACGCTTTCAGTCAGTATGCGGAGAGAAGACCGTCTTCTGCTGTTCGAACGCATTTGACTGCATGAGCATCTGCAATATGAAAGTAATCCGGTCGAATGCGTTTTCGACTGCCTCTGGAAGTGGTTGAAGGTAAACAAGCTCAAAATGTTTTAGACCCTGTTTACTTAGTGTCGTCCACTTCGATCCGATCGAACAAAACACATCTTATAGGGGTGGTATAATGTCCTTTTCACAAGATGTAAAATAAGTCTTTGATGTCCCCAGAGTGTGTGTGTGAAGTTTTAGCTCAAAATACCCCACAGATATTTTTATATAGCATGTTAAAATTGTCACTTTTTGAGGGTGAGCAAAAACGAGCAGTTTTTGTGTCTGTCCCTTTAAATGCAAATGAGCTGCTGCTCCCGGCACAGGGGGCGGAGCTACAACAGCTGTGTGTGTGTGTGTGTGTGTGTGTGTGTGTGTGTGTGTGTGTGTGTGTGTGTGTGTGTGTGTGTGTGTGTGTGTGTGTGTGTGTGTGTGTGTGTGTGTGTGTGTGTGTGTGTGTGTGTGTGTGTGTGTGTGCACTGAAAATTAAAAAAACACGTAGTCTTTTATGTTCAAACCTGAGTCAGACAATGATGGAGAGATTTAAGAAGAAGTGACAACATGTAGAAGCAACAGGACATTTCTGAATGGTTAGTTGATGAATTTATGTATTTTATGTGGAGTTAATTGTCTTCTAGTCATTAATTAGCATATTCTGTCATGATAATCTATGAATCACGTTCCCGGGGGCGGAGTTTATGTAAATTTTAGGGTTGGTAATGTCACTAACCCTGAAGAAGCTCATTGTAGTTCCTACCAGCCGTTTGTTGTAGTCCTTAAAAAGCGATTTCTGTAAAAGCAAATATCTCCATTTGCTTTGAATTTTGAGCGTTGTAACTTTGCAGATGTTGTGTATGATCAAACAGCAACATTACACACTAACTACAGTTAGAAAAGTCATATCATTGAATCGCAGGTGAACAGGAGCTCACAGAGACTGCATCGCCTGATAGTGTTGCTGAGTTTGCTGAAAGTTAAAGTCATGGGCATTATCAGTGTTCGGTCAGCTCTTCCATGCAATCTGAGCCAACAGAGAGAACCTGGATTGTAATGCTGAAGCCCTCGACTCCTTTACTGATAAAACCCGCATCACCTTTCCCTGAGTTTGTTGTCTAAACAGTGCAGACATACAGCAATCTGCAGAAATGTGGACTGAGACCACTTACAATACAATCGTAACAAATAGATCCTTCTCTTTGTGTGTAATTCAGTGCTTTAAAGCGCCCCTATCATGCATTTTTTTTTAAATTACCTTTCATGTGGTGTGTAATAGAGATGTTTGTGACTGTAAAAGATCTGCAATGTTTCAAAGTGCAGAATCGAGTCGTCAGTAACTCCAGTCTCACTTCCTGCTGAATCTGCGCAGGTTTGTAACAGATTTGCATAATGCCAGTCTATGTTCTTCATTGGCTGCCGTGAACAACGTCTACTTTGACCCTCAAACGCTGTAGTTTATCTGAGACTGGAAGAGTTTGTGTTGTTCATGTGGAGAAGACGCTGTTTTCTGCTGACAAAGCAAATCCACTTTGATGAGATTGATACGGTAAAACCGACGCCATCGTCACTGTTCGTATCACTGAGTATCAAGAGCTGAGGAAGAGTTGAGATTCAGATATGAGCGTTTTGTTTCCGACACGGTCAACCAATCACAACAGACTGGGCCGTCTGACCAATCAGAGCAGAGCAGCTCTCAGAGAGGCGGGGTTTAGATACTGAATCCTTGATGAAGCGTTTCAGACACTGAGAATAGAGCTGACGCTGCAGTGGAGATTATGAGGAAATTAAAGTGTTTTTTGAGCTTGGATGCGTGTAAACCTGTAGGAGACGCCAAAAAAACAAAAACAAAAACAGGAATTTTTAAAATGGCACATTAGGGGAACTTTAATGGAAGTCTATAAAATTAATTCCAGTTGAAAAATCAGTTCTGAAAATCTGATTATGCTGTCAAGTGCCAATTCAGACAATAAAAATGTATTTTAGTTACCGGCTTCTTCTGAAAACTCCACCTGCTTCACTTCAAAATCCACCATAGACCACTTCATGTATTCTCCACGAGTCATGTCAAATATAACAAAGAGAGAAACTGGAATGGGAACAGAATAGCATTCCTTCTTTCTTCCCCTTTATGTCTGTCAGTCATTCCTCTGGTGGCGCCAGGTTTCCACTCCTCCAGCACAAAAGAGGCTGATGTTTTCAGAACCGCTCTGTGTCACTCAAGTATTGCTGCCATATAAACACATAAAGCCAATTCAGACCAAGTTACTACATAAACACAGTGATCAGGTTGCGTTCTCACCCACTCGCTCGCCCATCACCCCGACCTTGTGTTTCACAGAACATTATGTGCAAGAACTATACGTCCATCGGCATTCCAGCGACCTCGAAGTCTTGCATGACAGAACCACACACAACAACACACACTATCAGTGCTTGATCCTATTACCTACTGCATAATGCACAATAATACACACATGCATCAGACTGATGTCTTTTCCAGCTTTATGAGAACTGCTTTTTTAAGATGGTGTGTCAAGTTAAAATTAGTTCAACTTTTAAAACCGTGTCTTGTGACTCTGCGTTCTGTTCCATTGCGTCTGTTTGTGAACACAAGAATGTCCTGTGTGAACACACACTTGTATTGTAAGAAAAAAAAAAATTCTACAAGTTACACAACAGACTGTTATACTTTATAATAAGTCAATAAGCGAGTCATATTTAAATGAGACGATTAGGAATAGGCCTGTTCAGTATGACGTACAATCTCAAGGTCTTAGATCATGTCGAATTTGAACAACTAATGTTTACAGTTTTCTGTAAATAAATAAAAAACGACATTTTGTGCCTTATTTATGAAACAAGAACAGAATGAAATGTGTATTCTTGCATACACATTTTTAAAAGTTTGGGATTTTGGGCTGTGTTTATTTGATCATACATACAGTAAAACCTATAATATTTTGAAATATTATTACTAATTAAAATAACTGTTTTCTATATGTGTATGTTGTAAAATGTAATTTATTCCTGTGATCAAAGCTGAATTTTCAGCATCATTACTCCAGTCTTCAGTGTCACATGATCCGTCAGAAATCAGTATAATATGAGGATTTGCTGCTCAAGAAACATTTATGATTATTATTAATGTTGAAAACAGCTGTGCTGCTTCATATTTCCGTGGAAACCATGATGCACTTTTTCAGGATTCTCTGATGAATAGAAAGTTCAAAAGGACAGCATTTATTAGATTTTTTTTTTCTTTAAAGTCTTTACTGTCACTTTTGATCAATTTAATGCCCAAAATAAATGTATTAATTTCTTTGAAATGGTATAGCGTAAGTATATATTTATTAATGTATGCATCTGTTTAATAGTTTACACAGAAATGTGCTTTTGCTTCATGTATTCGGTCCATTGAATGCATTGTTCCTCCTCTCACAGCCTTGTTTTCATTCCAGTCAAATTAAATATGGCGTCTACCCGGAATAAGGTCCATATATTTTGAAGTTCGAATATCTTCTGTTAACAAAAAAAAAAAAAAAAAAACTGGGTTGTGACTTTGGAACGTCTCGAGCGCAGATTTCCGTGCTGTTTGGAAACCAAATATCCTTTCATAGTTTGCCAAATGTCAGATCATCAGTGTGGCATACTTTATCTCCGCTGAGGTCGCGATTCGATCGCTGGCAGCATCTGTGTGACTCTCGGTTCACGTTCATGTCTTGAGAAGCCAAAGCCAAGGTCAAAGTGAAACTCACCCTCTCTCACACATTCTTCATCCGTCTCCCACAACCCCCTGGTTTTTATGAGACTTCTCATCTATACCGTCTCTCATTTTGCTCTTGTTAAACGGTGCCCGTGGAGGGACGGAGGGAGGAGAAGAGCGAGAGAATGAGAGGCACATTTGGGGGATTCACTCCATTCAGTAGGAGGAATGGGCAATAAAATCTGCCCCGTTTTAGCTGTTTTTCTCTCGTTTTTTACAAGTGGAGAGTGAGGGACAGCTGGTGCTGGTGTGAATGGCTGGCCAAGGTGACTCTGCCAATAAAGAGCCGGTCAGGCAAGCCTCGGGCTTCGGTCAGACCACAGACGGGCTTTACGGGGCATCTCGAGACTGGACCTCTAGTAAAACGCCAGTCATCCAGGCCTGAGGAATTTAGGGTCCAGGAAACAAGAGCATGAGGGGGGAAAGGGTGTCTAGAGGTGAAAGTTGACAGCGTGGACGTACACAAAATATACAACACTGGATTCACACGGTGGTGTTTAAACTGGGCAAAGCGTGTTATATTATATGTTTGCGCCTGTATGGCTGCTTTCCAGGATGTTTCTGAAACTGACTGGTGCCATTTGGGCGCGTGACAGCGAGGTGAACACATGCTGAGGTGTCAGTCAAAGCGCGTTAGTATCATCCAACACTTTACAAAAGGGTTTCTATTGGTTGTGCGATATTGAAGAAAAATGTGATATGCGATAACTCCTTAAATAATGCGATATTCGATCTGCGATACGATAATGCTTAAAGTGTGTATAATAAACTTAAATTATTTTTAAAATATATTTTAAATGATATAACCTACATGTGTTTCACATTCTTTGTATGACAAGAAAACATCCTTATAACTTCTGAAAGTGAACATCAGTGTTTTATAGCATACGAAGTGTTATTTTAACATCAGTGTAAACCACAGGGTTTCAGGTTATCCTACATTAGGTTTATTTAATAAAAGATACTGAATCATAAAATATAAAAATAAAACATTGCTTAGTTTTGACTGTATGAATTAAATATATCCTGATACTTATTAAAGCTAAAAAAAAAACGTATTTTGTTCATGACCCCATTTTTTGTACGCTGTTGCGATATGCATATTGCGATATATACATTTGCGCTATTTCGATAAATTCGATATATTGTGCAGCCCATTGCTACAAAATTAACTAGTAATGAACAATAATTCTACAGCGTGTCTTAATGCACTGTGAATAACACGAACACACAATGATCAATTGTATTTGTATCAACTATAACATATTAGGGGTGTAACGGTGCACAGAAGTCACGGGTCGATACGAGTTCGATACAACAGGAAAAGTCATTCACTCATCTGTCGTGTTCATTTTTCTCCTCTCTTCTCTCTCAGCACTCAATGTGCTCTCATAATATTTGTCTTTGAGCTCTGACCCCTGGACAGAGGCTTCCTAATGCATTCGACAACTTTTCTCTTACATTCTTGATAAATGAAAGAGGACATATTATTGCCCTTTTTCAAAGTCATGATGTTGTTTTTGGGCTCTACTAAAACAGGTTTTCATGCTTGAATGTTCAAAACCACATTATTTCCCTAATATTTAACATTGTTGCACATATTCTCTTCCTAGTCTTGGGTGTGTTTCCTGAAAGCATCGTTTGCCAACTTCACAAGTTCTGTCATTATCAGCATATAGTTCAGCGAGTCGGTGTTTCCCGAAACCATATTTCCAGCAAACGTTCGCAAACAGCATCGCAAACTTGTGTGTTTGGAAAGATCTCAACCTGTGGTTTGAAGCAGTTTCTTGTTTGCATGACATGTGGACTTGCATAGATCATGCTCTTGAGCAAAATATGCCAGCTGACATTCATTACAATCTATATCTTATACTTTGAAAACACATTTAAGTGACATCCTTTAGTTTGACAAGAGATTTAAAGCACCGTTTCTGAAGAGTGCGCATATGCGAACGTGCTCAACTACATAAGAACAAGCCTGATTGAATATGGAAATAAAGCAAAATAACTGAGAAAAATTATAATTAGTCCTCAGATGCCATGTCTGTAATTTATAGAAAAAGTCTGGCTTTAATTTGATCTCAAACAGATTCATTAAAATAAGTTATTACTCCCACCACCTGTGTGACATCATTAACCAGCGGTTGAACGACTAATTTGTGACAATACGGTCTCGGAAAACGGCTAATTGATTTCTTCAACTATGCATCGTACTATAGTTAAGTAGCGAGTTACATTGTTGTACGGGAAACGCACCCCTGTTTACTTCCTGTCTCTATGAAGCCCCTCCTTCTGAAAAGCACACTGTGCTCTGATTGGTCGGTTGGAGCAGTGTGTTGTGATTGGTCGAGCGCTTCGAGTGTGTTTGGGAAATGTCCCGCCCCTTACCATAACCGCCAGTTTAACACACTACTAACTAACTCAACCAGGCCCCGCCCCTTTATTCTGCGTACGAATTATTTAAATGAGGAATATTGTGACGTGTTCGTTCCCAGAAGAAACTCGAGACTACAATGGAGGCGTTTCAAGAGTTCAGAAACACGGACACTGATATAGAGAAGAACTGGAGCTGGAGGGACTTTGTAACTTTGCAGAGCTTTTGCTTAAACAGCAACATTACACACTAAAGAAAAGTCAAACATGTAAAAATCAAAAAGCAAAAAAGAAGCATAATAGGTCCCTTTACTATGAATTAAAATGGCAACCCACCTGAATTCAACTCATTATTTTTAACAATGCACCAATAATGTTATATAATCAAGAATGCACCATAAAGTCACCAATCAAAAATACATGACGGTGAAAGTGTCTCTGTTGTTTAAAGAGTAAGTACATGTCCTGAAGAGTGGTGAAGTTATGTTTGCCAGCTGAAGACTTGCCTGTAGGGCTTGAGGATTTGAAAAACCAATAGAGATTCTTGTCTTATAATCATCTGTAAATATCTTGTGGTTTTCTTCCTGATGTTGCAGCGGTGGAGACCCAGAGCACAAGCTCAGAGGAGATGGTTCCCAGTTCTCCTTCTCCACCTCCTCCTCCTCGCATCTATAAACCCTGCTTCGTGTGCCAGGACAAGTCTTCTGGCTATCATTATGGAGTGAGCTCTTGTGAGGGCTGCAAGGTACACAGTTCATATTTTCATTTGTTTTCATTTTTAGTTTTAATTAAATTTGATGAATTAAACAGCTCGTAAACCTACTTTATCGCTAGAAGAAGAAAAAAATCTGTTAAACATTAAAGTATTATGCAATCTTTAAAAAAAAATCTCCTTATATCGAACCTTTTGGCATAAAGGATTCTTTAATTTTGAGTAAAGAACTCTATTCTATAGAGATTCTATTTAGAACCCAAGTGAAAAAAATGATACTTTTGACCAAAAATATGTAAAAATATTGTTTCTCAAATTATTGTTTTTATGGGTTGTTTCAAACCTTACATTTTAATGTGAACATTAATCAAAAAAGCTATTTCTTTTCACAAAGACATTCACAAAAAAGTAAACAGATTATTTATTATAAAGACCATATCATACTTAATCAATATATTTTCTTCAGACAGAATTATACATTATTGTAGATCAATATATTAATTCTGTGGCTTTTTACAACTTAATTTCACTATAAACAAAATCTAAATTAGCTATATATGAAACTTATGTTAAAACTAAAAACATTTTGTTAGTCAAAGTTTAATTTAGTATACTTACTATAAATAAAGATAACTCAGAAATACCTTTTTTAATATGTATCATATTTTCTGTTATGTACCTAAAAAAAAAAAAGAATTTCTGTTACCAATGTTTTGCAAATCAGCACTCTGGTGTTAAGCTAAAATAGTATTTAAACAAAATTGTTTATTTAAATTTTTCAAACTGAACATGATTTTTGATAAGACCAATATTAAAATTCACTTCAAAATAAATGACACATTCACAAATCAAAACCTGAGAATGGTTAATTATGTTAGAATCCAATATTGGCACAAAGATTTTGGTCAAATACAGCATACCATGAAGAGAAATAAGACTCTTACACTGTGTTTACATTATAACAACAGTAAGCAGAGGTCATGGTTTGAGTGCTGCCATCTAGTGTCACTGCAAGTTGAAGGATGTTGATTTGATCCACACATCTGTAGTGCCCTCTGCTGACCGCTCTGGTGAAGTTCATCAAATCTGCTCACTGTCAGAAAGAAGATTTTGAGTTCTTGTCATGACCTCAGCTCCATCACAAAGGATTCAAACTTCTTAAAACGTAAATACTTATATTTCTTTGTTTCTCTCTCTCTCAGGGGTTTTTCCGTCGCAGTATCCAGAAGAACATGGTGTACACCTGCCACAGAGACAAGAACTGCCAGATCAACAAGGTGACGCGTAACCGCTGTCAGTACTGCCGACTGCAGAAGTGCTTCGAGGTCGGCATGTCCAAGGAAGGTAAACCTCAGAGCAGTTCACATCAGCAACTATACACTTCTCAGTTCACATCAGCAACTGTACACTTCTCAGTTCACAACACTGATGAAGACTACAGTCAGTTCACATTATACAGTACAGTCTATGAGTTTACATCAGCAACTACCGATATACACTTCTCAGTTCACATCAGCAACTATACACTTCTCAGTTCTCATCAGCAACTATACACTTCTCAGTTCACAACACTGATGAAGACTACAGTCAGTTCACATTATACAGTACAGTCTATGAGTTTACATCAGCAACTACCGATATACACTTCTCAGTTCACAACAGTAGAAGCAAATTGCGCAAATTGAAGTTGCGAATTAAAAATACGACCATCGTCAATTTCGCGAAAACTCCCATTTATCACAAAAAAGTTTTTACGCTCACATGAGTTTTTTTCAGGCAATTTGAAAAAATAATATTTTGCAAAACTGCAATGGAAACAGTTTTTGCGCATTTACAGTCACCTGACGTAGATAACGCGGTGTGTTTGGACAGAATACAAGACTAAATTCATAAAAGACAAAAGAATTACAGGAATACTGGATTCTAAACCTCAAAAAAAAGCCAAAAATCAAGACCTCAAAGCAGAAATGAGGGAGAAACACCAGAAACTCCTCATATGTGCCGCTCACAAGTACTGTATTTTCTGGACTATAAGTCGCTCCGGACTATAAGTCGGATCAGTCAAAAAAAATCGTCATGAAGAGGAAAAACACATATATAAGTCGCACTGGACTGTAAGTCGCATTTATTTAGAAATTTATTTCACAAAATCCAAGACCAAGAACAGACATTTAATCTGGAAAGGTTATTCAGCTCCACAACAGCACACAGAACAACAGCTGAATAGTGTCCGGTGTGTTAGCGTAACACATTAACAGTTATTCAGCTGCACATTAGCATAAAGAGCATATACCTGGGAGGCTGAATAGGCTAAATTAACATTAGCCAGCGAGTCCAACAAGTTACCGGTAAGCAAGTTCACCAAGCTCCCGATCTCATTCCTCAACACTGAATCCATTGAGTTCTTCCTCGGTGTCGCTTCTGAACAACTCCGCTAACTAGAGCGCCCTCTCGCGGCTGCAGACGGTAATGTTTTCTCTTGGTTCATCTCAGTCAGTATGAATTAATTTTGATATATAAGTCGCACCTGACTATAAGTCGCAGTACCAACCAAACTAAAAAAAGTGTGACTTATAGTCCGGAAAATACGGTATACACTTCTCAGTTCACAACAGTAGAAGCGTTTCCATTACCCTTCAAATTGTCATTTCACAATCGTTTTTTTGTCGACATTTACAAAAAAAAAACCAAAAGTTTTACGCAAATCTGTAATGGAAACGCACCTGATGAAGACTGAGTACAGTCACTTCAAGTCTATGGGTTTACATCAGCAACTATACACTTCTCCGTTCACAACACTGATGAAGACTACAGTCAGTTCACAACACTGATGAAGACTACAGTCAGTTCACAACACTGATGAAGACTGAGTACAGTCACTTCAAGTCTATGGGTTTAAATCAGCAACTATACACTTCTCCGTTCACAACACTGATGAAGACTACAGTCCGTTCACAACACTGATGAAGACTGAGTACAGTCACTTCACAGGTCTATGAGTGTATGTCCAAGAGTCACCTCAAGATAACTCACAGCTGGTTCCAACATGTGTTCTTTCATATACAGTATATTCAACTTGTGTTTGAACACTCATATTATTTTGTGTTGTTGTTCTTCTTTTAGCAGTGCGGAACGACAGGAATAAGAAAAAGAAGGACGTAAAAGAGGAGGTGGTTCTTCCAGAAAGCTACGAGCTGAGTGGAGAACTGGAAGAACTGGTTAATAAAGTCAGCAAAGCGCACAGGGAAACCTTCCCTTCGCTGTGTCAGCTGGGAAAATACACGACCGTGAGTCACTTCATCCTCACACACACATACACACACACACACACACACACACACACACACACACACACACACACACACACACAGACACAAACACACACACACACACACACTGCGGGTCTGCGTGAGATCATGCCAACTGTACAATATTTCACAACATTACACATCCACTGAACCACAGCACAAATAAAGAGTGTTGTTTTATTAAGAGAGAGATTTTTATGAATGAATAATGGGTATCTTTGATGGCGTGACTAACCACAATAACTTTTAATCACATATTTTGCAGTTCACTTAAATTCTGTGTGACAAATGAATCATTAGAAGTTCAGAGAAACGTTTTAGTTTCTCACTTAATTATTATGAGGTCATTGATAGACTTCAGTATGTATACTAGAATTACAAATCTGTACAAATATATTTCAAATATGTCCCACATATTCACGTAACTGTGTAATTGTTTATTTAGTGCAAAAAAAATGTAGAACTAGTAGTAGTAGTAGAGTAAAACTATGAAGCGAATACTAGTATTATTACTACTATAAAACTAAACAATACTCATAATCTCACATTCAAATACAAGTAGAGTATACATACAGAAGTTGTAAGATAACTATTTCTCACATTATATTGACAAACTGTGGCAAGATTTAACAAGCATTATGAGTCCCATAAAAAGTGCTTTAAACACTGAACATTAAAGGAGAACTCCAGCGCAAAATGAACCTTTGGTCTAATTACACATTGTTACCTAGTCAACCGTTATCTGAGATTTGTTTTCATGATTATCGAATGTAAATAGTTTTATCTCTAAAAACAGTTTAGCCTATAACGCTAGTATAACGCTAGTATATGGGGCATTGAGTAATGACAAATAAAAATCGCTTGTTAATACCACTAACAAGGCTCAAAATAGCCCCACACTAACACGCTAGCATAATGAGGGTCCCTACATGCAAACCGAAGCATTGAGAACTGTGTAAGTGTCCAGACAGTTTAATAAGAAGATATTTTATACATACAGTCAACTTCAAGTATACAAGCAGAAGCCATCTTTGAAAAACAGTCTCTATCAGTCGATAAACGAAACACCGATCCAAATGCGCTGGGCCATATGAGATTCTACACAGTTCAGCGCATTTGGATCGGTGTTCCTAGATCGACTGATAGAGTCTGTTTTTCAAAGATGGCTACGCGAAGTTTACTGTATGTATAAAATATCTTCTTATTAAACTGTCTGGACACTGTCAAAGTTCTCAATGCTTCGGTTTGCATGTAGGGACCCTCATTATGCTATCGTGTTAGTGTGGGGCTATTTTGAGCCTTGTTAGTGGTATTAACAAGCGATTTTTATTTGTCATTACTCAATGCCCAATATACTAGCGTTATACTAGCGTTATAGGCTAAACTGTTTTTAGAGATAAAACTATTTACATTCGATAATCATGATAACAAATCTCAGATAACGGTTGACTAGGTAACAATGTGTAATTAGACCAAAGGTTCATTTTGCGCTGGAGTTCTCCTTTAAGCATATGCATCCATTTGGAAACACATAATTATAGTTTAGCTAGTAAGAATTGCATTGTGACTAGTTAAAACCAGACACTTAAACCTTAACTGATAACATACATCTGTCGGTCTATCCATCTATCTTTATGAAATATGAAACATACGTATATGGTCACTGCTATAAATGTTTCTTGAGTGCTTTGAGTTACACTCAGTGTCAGATGAAAGTATAAACTCAGCACCAGATGGGTAATAAAACATTCTCAAATATATATTTGACCTGTAAAAAATAATTTCATAATATAATAATTGCAACTGAACAGGTCTTGAAATAAATTATTACTAGATCAAAGTAAAATCTAAATTAAAATAAGTAAATTAAACTTGAGCCTGGGATTTTTGCATTGTAGATTTCTTCCATGTGAATTATTAGTCACACAGAATTGCATTATTGATATCTGCATTGTGAATTATTAATAGTCAAAATTCTCGACTGGCTAGTCAAAACTGAGATGTGAATAGTAACACTGAATGCTTTAAAAATGCCCTGTTCGTCTGCTATGCATTCACTGCTGCTGTACATCCACACACACTCATGTTTTTATGAACGATCTATCGGTGTGATTACTGTTGGAGAGATATGCTGTATGGGAATGCATGGAGAAGTGTGTGAGTTGTCCCGTTCTCCTCTGTTTCAGAACTCCAGTGCGGATCACAGGGTTCAGCTGGATCTTGGACTGTGGGATAAGTTCAGTGAACTCTCCACAAAGTGCATTATAAAGATTGTGGAGTTTGCCAAACGTCTGCCAGGGTTTACTTCTCTCACCATTGCAGACCAGATCACCTTACTGAAATCTGCCTGCCTTGACATACTGGTAAATACAACACTAACTATATAGTTAATAACTAGCAAAAGTGTGGAAGCGGATAGAATGCATTATTTTTTTAAGTTTTTTGTTTTGATGCAATCTCTTAATTCAGTGCATATGGTGCAGGATTCTGAAAAAACAATGACGTGTTTCTTAATTGTCAACTTCAACTTTGTTAGATTGACTTTGTCTTGATGCTTTGTTTCCTGCAGATGTTG
>NC_136897.1:3231238-3258738 GCF_949152265.1 Phoxinus phoxinus
ACTGTCTGGTGTACAGGGACACTGGGCTAAACTGTGACACACCAATCAGCTTACTAGACCATTTAACAATTTGATTTAGGGAGTTTCTGTTCTTTAAAGATAGATTCCCAAACCATGACACCAACGAGAAAGATCAAATTGATTCAATAAAATTGATCCTTGTGTTGTTGTCAAACTCTGACTCTTCTCTTACTGGTCGAATGAATAGACCGCATGGATCTGGAAGAGCCGCATCGTGTGGATCAGCTTCAGGAGCCTCTGCTAGAGGCGTTAAAGATCTACGCTCGCCGTCGACGTCCCAACAAACCTCACATGTTCCCACGGATGCTGATGAAGGTCACCGACCTCCGAGGCATCAGCACTAAAGGTAGGCATTGTTCATGTCTCTATGCTTTAGAATATGGTTTATGTGGTTAACTGAGCGTGATAAAGTCATGGAACTTTAAGGAATAGTTCACTTAAAATTTGCAAATCATCATTTCATAAACCAAACAGTTTTTTTCCTACTATGGAAGTCAATGGGGTCCAACATCTGTCTGGTTACCCACATTCTTCAAAATATCATCTTTTGTGTTCAGCAGAAGAATGAAATTCATACAGATTTGAAACAACTTGAGGGTGAGGAAATGATGACGGAATTAAGCAATTTAAGCGAACTGTTCCTTTAACATTGTGATAGGTTTAAAGTGCGCTTGACAGCGCCTGCGTTTTGAGAGTTATTAAAGGGATAGTTCACCCAAAAAAATCTGTCATTAATTACTCACATATGTGGTTCCTAACCCGTAATGCATTCGTTCATCTTCGTAAAACAAATTAAGATCTTTTTAATTAAACCTGAGAGCTTTCTATCCCTTCTTTGACAGTCTATGCAACTACCACTTTCAAGACCCAGGAAGGTAGTAAAGACATCATTAAATTGTTAAAAAAACACTATTTTTCTTTATTTGTTTGCATAAATAAAGCACTAAAATGGAGGTTAAACCACTGGAGTCACATCATTACTTCAATGATGTCTTTACTATCTTTCTGGGGCTTGAAAGTGGTAGTTGCATAGGCTGTCAATGGAGGGAGTATAGAAGTATAGAAGTTTACCCAACTATGACGACTTCTGCTTCTGAGGATCCCAGAAATGTGAAAAGGGTCGACTAGTCGTACTACCTGACTACTTGCTGCAAACTCTACCACAAGCTCATGATAAATATGTAAGATTCGCACCTAAATGAAGCGATTAAAGCCTCGAAGCATACGGTCGATCATGCTTGTGTGTTTGTTCAGGAGCGGAGCGAGCCATCACTCTGAAGATGGAGATCCCAGGCCCGATGCCTCCTCTGATCCGAGAGATGCTGGAGAACCCGGAGGCCTTTGAGGAGAAGTCTGACTCTAAAGACAATGAAGCTGCCGCCCCCCTGCCGCCCCCCGCCATCCAGGCCATCAAACGCGAACGGGACGAGGAATCTGCCCTGGAGGACGAAGAAGACGAGGAGGACGAGTGTGTGGAGGAGGGACGGGACAGGGCAGGGGACAGCGAGGATGAGGAATGGGGGATCCTGCAAGTGGACATGAGCGGAGCTCGAAAGAGTGTGTCAGGACGAGCGCAGTGACCGCTGGACGACAGTATGTATGCGGGTCTGAGACATACACACAACAGCAGACAACTTACCATTCTAGACACCTGAGCAGTCGATGCGAACCGATCATTCAGTCAAACTAACAACATCTTTTCCCACTTTATATGACACGAATAAGCATGCACAACTTTGCACATCAAGTTTCCCTCAACCATCCAAAAGCAGTCAAAATTACATCATAAAAACTGAGAAAAACATGCCAATGTTACTTCAGACTGTGTTTCTCTAACTGAGGAGAGAAATTAAAACGAGTGCGAGACCAGAGAAAGATAGGCCATTATGCCATATCTGGAAGATACTTGGTATATGCATATTTTGTACTACATTTGGAGATGCCAAATATTTGAGAATGCATCCCGAAGCCTTGTTCTCTATAAGGGAAGCAATTTTCACGACTGTATGTGGACGCATAATCAGAGCTGATCAATGAGAAACGAGAAATAACAACAAACATCCACGTGACCAATCCAATGGTCGAAAACGTTTTTTTTCTAGACATACGTTTACTGCATAACTTTGTACTCTTGATGTTGCATTGTCTCAGATATATTACATTTCGTATATGCATACTTTTCAACAACTCTATTCTTCTTTCAGTGTGTTGTTATGTGTTTTTGAGTACATGCTTTTTACTAAACGCTCCAACAATATCCTACAGCCGTTCTGAATTTACCATTTATTCCAATTTTAGGGTTTGGGGCATTAGAAGATTATAAAACAATTGTTTTTAGGTTGATATTTTGAATCGAAAGTTACATTTTTAGATTTATAACATTACATCACATTCATTACATTATTACAAATCAAACTTTTCACTCAGGGCAAATCACGGACCAAAGGTGCTCTACAGTCTCTAGATCTATTCACGTACATTTCCATCTTTAGTTCTACTGTATCATTAGCAGAAATTAACATTAAAAGCTGAAATGTAACATTTTACTCTGGGATCTAGAAGAGTTTCGTGATTAGGTATTAAACGCAATAAAAGCTCCACTGATATGTTGTACAGTGTGAGAACTCTACAGTGATGAGCCGAGCACATGTGGCGTGTAGAAGCGATGTGCACTTTTAAATCACGTAACTGTCAAATATTTTGCTTTAGGTAATGGTGGAAATGCTAGTTAGGCGAATCTACCCTACACAGACCCAGCAGGGCTTCAGGAAAGTGTTTTGCTCAGTTCTTTAACTCTTTCCCCGCCATTGACAGAATATTCCATGTTTTCACTGTTATACGGTAGGGGGCGCTATTACACATCTTCTGAACGAGTACTGGATCTCCTGATCAAAACACAGGTGAAGAATAAGTGCTAGCATATGCATATGTAAAATCTTGTGATCATAAAAATTAAACAGCATATAAATCAAAATGAATGAAAACCTAAAGAATGAAATGTCGACCCAGGACGAGCTTTGGGACTGTAAAGCTTTGATTTTTTTTTGCTTTTTTATTAAGCTTACCCACATTCAAGTATTGATTTAAAAAAAAAAAGAATGCGTAAAGCTAAAATAAAGCAGATACCTTTTTTTTAAAAAGCAGAGGTTCTGTTCTTTGCATGTTCAGATATTCTCCAACAAAATATTCTGGGAGCGATTTTAACTTTAAAATCATTAAAAATGCTGGTCGCTGGCACCTTTAAAAAAAAACGCTGGCGGGGAAAGAGTTAATCGCTGTTTGTCAAATTAATATATAAAAATGAATGAAACAAAACTGGATTTTAGACTATGTCAGTCAGTCAGAATGATCGACATCATTATAAACATGTAATCTCTCATATAGAATACCAAAGATTAAAATCTCAACCAAAGATTTTTTTTTGTTAAAACTAATAAACCAAAACCAACTATAACACACTAAAATGTACTATGGTAAAACCATGGCATTCTTTGAAGTGTGTTGCAGCATCATGTCAAGTCATCTTCATTTATATAGCGCTTTAACGGTGTAGATTGTTTCAAAGCGGCTTTACAGTGATAAACGGATCATTTAAGGTAACAGAGATTGTTTTGGCTTTATAGCGGTTCTTGAATAAAGATATTATTCATGCAAACAGACTTCGGTAAGACTATGGTAATCATTCAGTATCAATGCATTACTGACAGTATATGGAATATTAATGACAGAATATAGTAAAGTAACATTTATATAAAAATGAGAGGAGATAAGACAAAAAACACCAACTACTGTGGTGTTATTCACATAGTAATCCACGAGTCTTTACAGAATACCATGGTATTACCCAGACAACACCATGGTGTCGGCCCAGATCAGGCACTTAAAAAATGTCTAACCTCCCCAACTCAACATTTTCTAGTGACTGTTCACATCTAAATTTTTCAATTGGCCCAATTGAAATTCTGCAAATTGATCAAATTAAATGTGCAGATTTTCACTTGGGCCAATTGAACATTTTTGATGTGACCAGTCACTAGAAGATGTTGAGTTGTGGAGGTTAGACTTGTTTTACAGTGATTCCATGCGTTCCGGATCTGGACCGGCACCATGTTGCCGTCTGGGTCCCGTCTGAAAAACATGCAACCGTATTTATGTGTTGGTGAGAGAGATTACAGAGTATTGATGATGAATGAGAGAATAAAAAGTTAATCACAATAATAGAAACAAAATGAGTTTTTTCCCAGTGTCCTTTTTCCTCCTTCCGTCCCTGTCGAGGTGTGTGTGCGCCGCTGATAACAACATTATACCTCCTTACATGACAGAACAGTGTTACCAAAGTCAGAAGCTTCTGACCGCTGCACATTCTGTGAGATCGGGGACAGAGCCATACGCTTTAATGTTGAAAGATGTGTGCATGTATTTGCTAAACTGTACAGATATCTTCTTTCTACTTGTATCTTTCTACCGGTGTGTCACTGCATCGACAGGACATCTCAGTTTTTTTGTCTTTTCAAATATTTTCAAATATAAACACACATTATAGGCTATACATGTACTTTTATTTATTGCTTATTTATCCTTGTTTTGTTACATTTTTGTTTGATCTGTAATCAGTGATGCATGTTATGAACTGTTTTTTTGACCGCTCCCATGATTCCTTGCGTGAGCGTGGAAGAGTATTTAGTTATCACCAATGTAATGATCAGCCTGTTCAAATGTGGTTAGACAACACAACTGAGATCATTTCAACTGACCAAACCGAAAGCATGATCACCACACAGTGTGCTGGATAAACCTGCAGTGGTCATCGAGTCCAGCAGCTTCATGTAATGCACTGATCCGGATACGTGACAGGGTAAATTTGACCTGCAGCGGTAAACCGTGGTAAACTGTGGCTGAAATGATCTCTTCTAGTGTCTATACTTCCATTTCCAGACCAAAGCCAAGCGTGCAGCTTGAGGTCAGGCATGTGCACGTGTCCAAAGATGTTGTAAATACCGAGGGAACACAGCCATATCTCTGACAATATGATCAAGTCCCTGGAAATGCATTAACCCTTCCGTGTCCGTTTCATTTTGACAAATGTATAAATGTAGCAGTCCATGGCGACGTGTAATTCAGCAAGCCGGAGGATATTACTGTTCTGGTGAAGTGTCAGAGCAAACCGGTGTCTGTTTTGTACATTAAACATGGATTTAACATCTGAGACTTTTGTTCTTTCTTTTCTTTCTTAAATAGTGTTTACCTTTTGTGCTTATATTTGGTCATGTATTGCAGTAGAGTTCACATTTTTCCTGGATGAAGAATGATTTTTGTGGTGGTTTGGAATATGTGTATATTACATGTTTGTTCGTTTGCATTATTTGTTGCTAAATGTGTCATTTTATTTGTGACTTTGTCTCTCTTTTGGGTTTTGAATCATAGGAAACATGGTGGGGCGTTTAAAGCTTCCAACTGCTAAGGAGAATAAACGAACAAGTTTATGGTTTAATGCACATTTGTAATTTTACAAAATGATGTTTTTTTTGTATTTTGTTCTTTGTGCTCTTAATATGGTGTTACATAAGCAGCTTAGATGGGTTATTTCTTGTAAAAACAATCCCTGTTTCTTAGCAACACTTTTTAAATATAATAGCATTTAACATTTGTTTGTATTCTCCCCATAATTGGGTTGCATTGTTCTTAATATTTCTCTGTTACGTGCCTTGCAAAAAAACGTTTCAGTCGTCTTGCACAACTCTCATGGAAACTGTTACGAAAATCCTTAATACAAAGACACAAGTGGTATTGATGACTTTAAATGACGTCCACATCATGTCTGGACGGCTTCTTTAAATGCATTTTCTGTATGTTTTCCAAATGTTATGATTTTATAAAGAAATTTCTCATCATACTCTGTATTGTCATGATTTCCTGCTGAACTAAGAGAGGAAAATGTTTACGCTCCCTTATGTAATCTTTAGCTTCACCGTGAGTGTGTTTCATAGATCCAGATTGAGAAGATGTCCTCTTGCCATTAAAGACTGAAACAAATTTAGCACACAATCAAAGATCCAAAAGAAGTTACAAAAGAAACCTGTCTGATAACAGGAGCCATCACTCTTCTCCAGTTTCCTATAGCATATACTTGGAGAGATGTTTATTAAAAAAAGTATTAGAGAATAAGAAAAAAGTGGAAATGAAGTGCCTAACAGGTATTTAATAGTGGACATAACATGTTTAACGGACAAGGACTTTAAAAACAGGGACAAGCAGCATCCGTTTACAGTATGATTTTAATTAATATAATCATGTACACTAAATATGTTGTTGTTATTGCATACTGTGTTATATATACTACTATACACTGAAGTGCAAATACTGTCCGTCACTATTTCCACTTAGGCCTATATATAACAACTAAAATACTGCTATTTTTAACTATTTTCTGCCCAATCGAAATTATTCAGATAATATGAAATATTGAAAATAATTAAAATCAATCAATCACTCCACAAAGGAGAGGTAAAACTTACTGGACAGAAATTCAGTAGTCTTAATATGTCATGGATGAAGACACTGTTTAGTATTTCACTAAAACAAAGCCAGGGTGACTGAGACCTCTGGCTATAGAGGAAAACTGAGTTGCGTCTTAATTTTAAGTAGGATTTAGCTACTTTGAAATACAAAATTTGAAACTTTTTTTGAATAAAACAGCTCTGCATGTCTCTAAATACAATCACTGCGTTCGAGATCGCATAGTTCTCTTCCAGCGGAACTAGACTCGAGTAGTAACACGATCTCATGAAAGTGCGTAGGCCTATCGATACCATAAATGTTATTCTCGTGCCACTTATACGCCCCAAAAATTTTTTTAGTTGCGTGCATATGCTACACACTGAAAACTCTTAGGATTAGGGGCGGGGAGCGCGTGCGTATTACACGCCATAAAGTGCATAGGCTAGGCTATCATATGCAACTATTTTTGGCGTATAAATGGCACGAGAAATAACATTCGTCGTATAGATACGCACTTTCGTACCAGTGATCACTGTAAAATCCAACAGCGATTCTAACTAACACTTTTTAGTTCACTTTACTTAATGTCTTTACTTAAAGGTAGGGTAGGTCAGAATTGTCTAAAAAAAACTTTTATTCAAATTTGTTTAAACTGTCTTTATATACCAATGCATAATTAAAATGCAAGTACTCTGAAATAGAGAGTATAAAAAACCGAGTGACTCTAGTGTATTTAATCTTCAATAAACACAGCTCATTAATTCCATTCACTCCCACCTAAAAACGGTGTGCGCGACTGCGCGCACGTGGGCAGAGCCAGTAATAGCGGCGGTAGTCATGGCGACGGAGAGTGACAGTCGTGCAAGCCAATCCTGTGATTCGTCCCGAATGGAAATAATGAGCTGTGTTTAATGAAGATTAAACGGTCTAGAGTCACTCGATTTTTATACTCTTTTTATCAGAGTACTTACATTTTAATTATGCATTGATATATATAGAAAGTTTAATCAAATTTGGTAAAAAAAATTATATAAATCCTACCTACCCTACCTTTAATTGTAAAAAATATAGTAGGCTAGGCTAGTCTGTAGCCTAGGATTTGTTAACTAAAACAAAAAACTAAGTAGAAATTTTGAAAAAGCAAAGCCTTTAATAGTGTTTATGTCAATACCTTTTTCTGATAAAAAGAAAAGAAAAAAGTAAACATTGATTGATAGGTTTGAGTGCAGTTTTTGAGGCGGGAAAATCTTAAACAGATTGACACGTGAGATATGTGTCGTCTTAGACTCATTGGCACCACATGAAAGATGATTTTGGTTAGGAAGATCATTATAATGAACAGAGAACAAAAATACAGACTAATTAAATCACTGCCATAATTAAGGTTCTTTGAGCAGAGATCAATAATGTGCTGCACAGACTCAGGTCCATACATTACAGTTTTACAAGCTCTTTTAACAGCCTCATTTATCTGACCACCGCAAGGGCTGTTTCCATAGTAACTTAACATGTTAGAGGGGTTTATTCCTCAGTTTTACGTGCTTCTGTCTTCATGTATAATTGATATGCTAGAAACAGGGCTACTGTAATATGATGCAAAACAGTAAGGACATGTTGAGGACAAAAGGTGCTTTTCTTGAACCTTGTTTATTTCCTTGCTAGCATTTTGTGCTTGAACTTGAAATATATCTGTGTGTAAGATTATGTCTAAAACCTGTTGACAGTATTTTATATTAGTAATTTTAGTCTTATTTAGGAATAAGTTTGGCATAAACTTGCTGATCTGAAAGGACAGATGCTCGAGGTTCAGAGATAAAATAGACATCCTGAGGATCTCAATGCCTTCTGTGTGTCTGATGGCTAAAGATAAGAGATAAGAGGACCATCACCTCGTGTTTAAAGGTTCAGAGGAGACAGTAAATGTGGCGTTGATTTCACAATGAGAGAGAACGAGTTCAGGACAGGAGTGGAGGAGAACAGCAGAAAACATAAAGGAGAAAGAGATATAGATAAAGACAGACACTATGTAAAATCAAATACAGGTTTATACGAGAGACTGACTATTCATAATTCAAGTCAAGTTGGAGGTGGTTGAATTTGTAATATTTTTATGTGGGCCTTTTATGTGGGCTCACTTAAAAAAAAGAGAGATTTAAGGCCAACTCTTTTAAATATACAAAAATTCCATGCAATTTGCAATATATTGGTTCTCTTACGTAGAGTTCTCTCGTACTGCGTCGATTAGCGACGCTACGGGAAAGATATTTCTTTTTCGAGATTGAAGCCTAAAAATTAATCCTTAATTTTGTAAATATGTAAAACGCTTTTCTGTAGCATACAACCTTAGGCGGAGCAAATAACGCGCGCCCATTGGCTGCTCCGCCAGAAAAGCACAGCCTATGCGAGGCCAGTGACGCTGACCAATGAGGGCGCATCGCGCCCTTCTGCGTCATCTCCCGCCGAAACAGGCGTGGCCTAGGTCTATAAATACCAAGCATAGCTGTTACCACTCTGATTTTCTATTCTTCACGAAGCTGCACGCATCGTAGGACCGGATTCGAGCCACCACAGCCGTCTGATACAGCACCTCAGCAGGACGAGCCCTTACCTGAAGCCGCTGGTCTTCGCTGCCTTCAGCCGCCGTTCCCTGCTGCGCTTCTCCGGCGTGGAATATCCTTTACATTATGTGTGTGTGTTCGCCGTCGCGACACACAGTTTTTCCACCACTAAAAAAGCCGAGCGTCTTTTTCAAGATGCCTCGCACCTCCTGTGGCTCGTGTAGAGCCCCGCTCAGCGACGGGGACCACGTGCTTGTGTTTCCTGCCTGTTAAGGATCACGCAGCTTCAGGTCTCGTCGATGGCGGCTGCCATCACTGTGATTTGATGCCTACGGTGACTCTGCGGACTCGCCTGGGGTTCATTTACTGAAGCTGCATCTTTCCGCCCGCTGTAGTGCCGCGCCGTGAAAAGCGCCGTGCTCAGCGGAGCCCGGAATCTCCCTCCACCACGAGGTGCTCGCCGCTGCTGCCGCCAGCTTCTCCGCCCGCTTCGCTGGACTCTCTGACCGACGGACAAGGGCCGCTGTGTGCCGCCGCGTCCGTCATGGACGAGGGTGAAGCCGCGTCTGTGGAGGACGACTGCTATTCTCTCCTCGCTTCGGGTAGCGAGGGATGGGCGAGCTCCGAGGATCTCCCCTCCCCCGCCGCTCGTGAGCGTCGACGGAGAAAGACCAGCATCGATGCGCTTACCGGCTGGATGGCTGCTTTTCTGCAGAGGAACGTACGTTACCGTCCTCGCGACCCGCGCCTTTTTCTTCCTGAATTCACGAAGAAATCGCGGAGTCCCGGAAAGCCCCGTTTTCAGCCAGGATGCGCACTTCTGCTTCGAGAAAAGCTAACGTTACAGTGTTAAAATCCCGCCGCGGCCGGATTTCACTAAAATGTCTCGCTCGCACAGTCCCAACATTCGCGACCGTGCCAGTGTATTTTGCAGTCACCAAATCGGCATCAATGCCCGTTTGCCTGCACACAAACGCCGTTTTCACGACGCCCCAGGTAAATCTGAAAATGTATTTTCTGGTGTCCCGGCCACGGCCGATGGTGTAATGTGTGTATCCGTAATGCCCACGACCCAGTGCCCATTCGTACACACAAGCACAGCCCTACACAATACAGGGCTTGCACACATAAAATCGACTCTGTCGATTGTGCGTCACATGTAAGTTAGTGAACGTGCCCGCTTTTCAGTGCCCACAATCACTACACACTGTATGTCCCGTGGTTTCTGTAAAAACGAAACGAATGCACGGTCAGTCGGTTCTGATAGACAGTACTCTCTGTGCTACACGGTGTCCCGGCCACAGCCGATGATGTAATGTGTGTAACTGTATGCCCACGACCCAGTGCCCATTCGTACACACAAAACAGGGCTTGCACACATAAAATCGACTCTTTCGATTGTGCATCATGTAGTGAGCGTGCCCGCTTTCAAGTGCCCACAATCACTACAAGCTACATGTCACACGTTTTCTATGAAACGAAACCGATGCACGGTCAGTCAGTTCTAATAGACAGTACTCCCCAGTGCTATAAATGTACCCGCGTTCACGCACCCACATTTATTCTCAAACATGCCGAGCCGTACGGGGCTCGCACCACGCGCTCTCTCTCTCTCAGCTGAGAGAGCTGAGCGCGCGCGGGCTGCCCGCTCGATTAAGCGCGCCCCCCGCATCATAGGCTGCAATGGCGCCCATGTTACAGCACACGACTGCTCTCGTGTCGCCGCCATTTCGCGACCAGAGCCCGGTTTTTCAACCCGTGCAAGCACAGCCCCGTACAACACAGGGTCTGCACACATAAAATCGACTCATGTCGATTGTGCTTTACATGTAGTGAGCGTGCCCACTGTCCAGTGCCCACAACCACTACACACTGCACGTTCCGCGGTCTCTGTAAAAAACGAAACCAACGAACGGTCAGTCAGTTCACAAACACAGTATTCCCGGTGTTATAAATGTGCCCGCTACCACGCGCCCACATTTATTCACAAATATAACGAGCCCTACGGGGCTCGCCCCGCGCGCTCTCTCTCTCAACTCAGAGAGTCGAGCGCGCGCGGGATGCACACTGTGTTAAGCATGCCCCCCGCCTCAGACGCCACGGCGTCCATGTTACAGCACACGGTTGCTCTCGTGTCGCCGCCATTTCGCGACCAGGGCCCAGATTACATTCAACCCCTAGTCACGCGTGCAGATGCATGGGAAAGACTTCCCGGGGTCTCAGAATGGGTGCTAGAGACTATAAAAGGAGGCTATTCGCTACAGTTTTATCGACGCCCTCCCCGTTACACGGAGAGAGTCGAAACCACGGTAAAAACAGAAGTAGCACATCTACTTCGAGCCGAAATAGCGAAGCTATTGAGCAAAGGGGCCATAGAGCCTTTATCTCAAGCTCAGAGCGAAGGGGGTTTGTACAGCAGATATTTCCTGGTACCGAAGAAAGACGGGGGTCTCAGACCCATTTTAGATCTGAGGCATCTGAACAAAGCGCTAACAAAGCGAAAGTTCAGAATGCTCACGACCAGAAAAATCCTCGCGCAGATTCGCCGAGGAGACTGGTTTATGGCGATAGATCTGAAAGACGCGTATTTTCACATACAAATTGCGTCACGTCACAGGCGATTTTTGAGATTCGCCTTCGAGGGCCAGGCATATCAGTACACAGTCCTGCCATTCGGCCTGTCTCTAGCACCTCGTACATTTACAGTGTGCATGGACGCGGCGCTGACACCCCTGAGACTCCGAGGCGTTTGAATTCTGAACTATTTGAACGATTGGCTGATTCTGGCTCAATCGCCTTCAGAACTCGCCCACCACAAGACACTAATACTCGATCACCTCGAGTGCTTAGGTCTGAGAGTCAATTGGGAGAAAAGTTCACTGTTTCCCAGTCAAAGGATCTCCTTTTTAGGACTGGATCTGAACTCGCTGTCTATGACAGCACAGCTGTCATCACAGCGCAGGCAGGACACCCTGCAAATGGCGAAATCCTTCCGCAGCGGCCATATAATGCCGCTCAAGAGATTTCAGAAAATGCTAGGCCTCATGGCCTCAGCCTCAACAGTACTGCAGTTGGGCCTGCTGCGCATGCGCCCACTGCAGTTCTGGTTGAAAGCGCGCGTACCGCGCCGAGCATGGTTGCACGGTCGCTATCGCCTCAAGGTCAATCAGGAATGCATTTCAGCCCTGACACCATGGAGAGCGTCAGACTGGTACCGGTCAGGTGTAAGCCTGGGGACTTCCTCGAGCCTGAAGGTGGTGTCCACGGACGCGTCCACCTCAGGCTGGGGAGCACTGCTCGACGGCAGACCGTTCTTTGGCCAGTGGTCAGAACGAGCCAAACTACCGCACATAAACTGCCTGGAAATGATGGCGGTGGACTTTGCGCTGAGGCGTTTTTGTCCCCGGATAAAAGGGCACCACGTCCTGGTCCGTTCGGACAACATGTCGGTGGTAGCCTACATAAACCGCCAGGGTGGCGTGAAATCCCGAAACCTATACAGGTTAGCGGAACGCATACTGGTATGGGCCCAGCACAACCTGCGCTCGTTGAGAGCAATGCATGTGCCAGGCCACCTGAATGTAGGCCCAGACAGACTCTCACGGAACAACATTCCTACAGGAGAGTGGTCCCTACACACACAGACAGTGCGTCTGCTGTGGAGAACGTTCGGCAGAGCGGAAATAGACCTGTTTGCAAACCAGGAAAACGCTCACTGCCCAGAATTCTTTTCGAAGAGCGCGAACGCGCTGGCCAGTGTCTGGCCCCGCCGTCCGCTCTATGCTTTTCCTCCTGTCTCACTCCTGCCTCAAGTGCTGGAGCGTATCAAGGAGAGCGGATGCTCAGTACTGCTAGTCGCTCCATACTGGACGAATCAACCCTGGTTCCCAGTTTTGATGCGACTGAAGAGTACTGCCCCGTGGCCGATTCCAGTGAGGAGAGACCTCCTCTCGCAGGCCAAGGGCTCGATTTTGCATCCTCGCCCGGAGCTCTGGTCCCTACACGTATGGGCCAAAAACGGGTACCCGCTAACCTCCCAAAGGGAGTGTTAGACACGATCGAACAGGCTAGGGCCCCGTCTACTAGACGGCTCTACGCTTCCAAATGGTCGGTGTTCTCTGGTTGGTGCTCAGACCAAGGTCTGTCACCACTTCAGTGCGGGGAAACGGAGATTCTCTCCTTCCTCCAAGAACTATTGGATAAGGGAAGAACCCCATCCACGCTCAAAGTCTATGTGGCTGCCATATCAGCGTTCGTTAATCCAACGTTTGGCCATTCACTGGGCAGAAACGACCTGGTGGTCCGTTTCCTTAGAGGAGCCAGGAGGTTAAACCCTCCAAGGCCTCCTTCAGTCCCCGTTTGAGACCTTTCTACAGTGTTGAACGCTATGAAAGGGGCCCCTTTCGAGCCTATTCACTCAGTTGACCTGAAACACCTGTCTTTCAAGGCCGTGTTTCTTTTGGCTCTCGCTTCAGTGAAGCGTGTGGGGGATTTGCAAGCGCTCTCAGTTAGAGCTTCTTGTATGGAGTTCGGGCCGAACGACTCTGTAGTCGTGTTGAAACCGAAGCATGGGTACGTACCTAAGTCCCTCAACACACCGTTCAGGGCTCAGGTCATCTCCCTGTCGGCCCTGCCGGCCTCGGAGGACGGAAATAGCTCCCTTTGCCCGGTCAGGGCATTAAGAGCTTATGTGTCCCGCTCCGCTGTTTTTCGACAGACAGAGCAGCTCTTTGTTTCGTTTAGTGGGCGCTCTAAAGGGCGAGCCGCGACGAAACAGAGTCTATCTCGATGGGTAGTGGATGCCATTGCGCTAGCCTACGCATCTAGAGGTTTGGAATGCCCCCTGGGCATCAGAGCACATTCTACGAGAGGCATGGCCTCTTCGTGGGCTTGGTATAGCGGAATCTCGTTACAAGATATTTGTATGGCGGCAGGCTGGGCCTCCCCGTCTACATTTATAAGGTTCTATAACCTAGAGGTTCCCGCGTTGCAGGCTAAACTGCTCTCGGTCTAGAAGACTATGTATGGTGTTCCTGCCCCGCGCTGCGGCCCAGGTCACCCCAATGTTTTAAGCATCACTCACTGACAATGTGTCCCATGAGCATGCTATGACCCCTCATATATATCTAATATTTACATATATATGTTATTATGCCCTTGGGGCACTATTATAAAGGGATGATGCTAATTCTAGCCGCTCTCCCTATATATATATATATATATATATATATATATATACTCTTGGTGTAGGCGCTTGTATGCCAGGGCGCGTACGCCCTCGGGTGTCTGTGTCGGTCCAAGAGCACGCACGGCGTCTTACAGAGGTTCCCGTAGCGTCGCTAATCGACGCAGTAGGAGAGAACTCTACGTAAGAGAACGTACTCGGTTACTGACGTAACCTCGGTTCTCTCTAGGAGAGGGAACGAGTACTGCGTCTCATGCCGTGCGTGCCCATGCTGTGTCGCTTCTGTGACGAAAATCAGAGTGGTAACAGCTATGCTTGGTATTTATAGACCTAGGCCACGCCTGTTTCGGCGGGAGATGACGCAGAAGGGCGCGATGCGCCCTCATTGGTCAGCGTCACTGGCCTCGCATAGGCTGTGCTTTTCTGGCGGAGCAGCCAATGGGCGCGCGTTATTTGCTCCGCCTAAGGTTGTATGCTACAGAAAAGCGTTTTACATATTTACAAAATTAAGGATTAATTTTTAGGCTTCAATCTCGAAAAAGAAATATCTTTCCCGTAGCGTCGCTAATCGACGCAGTACTCGTTCCCTCTCCTAGAGAGAACCGAGGTTACGTTAGTAACCGAGTACGTTTTATCATCACATTGTGTCAGTGCTACATAGAAACACGACTTGTTTTCAGTAGAATTTAAATCATTAAGCATGAACCAATACATTTTAAAGCCTGATCCGTTATTTAAGCCTGATTCATTATCTTGCCTTTATCAACAACAACAACAACAACAACAAACTGATCATTTTGATAATTGACAAATTTACGACAAATCCCTAATGTTAAATAGGTTGCGAATAGAGGCATTATAATTAAAATAAATACACAATATCACATGCATGTTGAAAATGACAAAAACAACAGCATATAATAGCATATATATATATATATATACACACACACACACACACACACACACACACACACACACACACATTCTGTTGTTTTTCAATGATTTATTTGAATTTCAGGTCCAACCAGCCTGAGTTTAGATCAAGGGTGGATAGCATAACAGCATCAGAAACTGAGAAGAGAACAAACAGTGACAAACTCTTAAGATAAAGTGTTTATTTAATAAATAAATAAAATCTAAAATACAGAACTAATCATTTAAATACACTTATATAATTGTCAGGTAATACAGAACAACCAAGCACACCTAACTAAACAAAGAGATCACATTCCTGATGATCAGAAACACTCCACTTCCTAAGACTAATTTCTGCTACATCAAATATATAACAGTTCATTCCCATTATTTTAAATATAAACTTTGTATAGCACTCTCTAATGGCATTTCTCTGTCACACGGACCTGATTTTCATGCTGAGCGCGCTATATATGGCATATCTAGACATCATACATCACCTTCCTCTTAATGGAAACTCATACTGACAGACACTTCCACACACAGCCCGCACTCTTAGCATCTATTAAATGACATAATAAGCCAGCTCAGAAACTCTTCTGATATTTCACACTGATCAGGAGCACATGATCTGCATGCGCTGATGCAAACACAGGTTTCTTCTGTCCACCTCAAGGGGGCGTCAGTGAGACCACTGTGGGGAAGACAGAGAACATGTGGTCGGAGTGTGTTTTCACACCCAGCTCGCTTGGAGCGATTCAGGAACCGGGTGAGTTTTCGTTTATCCCGTACTTGCCATCGTATCGTTCTCATTCTCCTTTTGGCTTTGCTCTGTTGACCCATGAGAGCTGCACTGCTCACTGTCCAGCACACTTAGAGACATCTCGGGTGAAGACTCGTGCTGTGGCTTTTCTTCAGTTGATGGAGGGCTATCAATGCAAGCTGCAAGAAATAAGAGGAAGATTTACTGTAATATCACAAGCACTACATCCTTGTACGCATGTCTGCATAAAGAGGAGAACTGATGGATCATGTGAACTGACGTGTTGGTGAGGCCGCGGCCTCCGTCCACTTGGCGTCTGTCTCAGTGTCCAGTCTCAGCTCCAGCACGCAGATATGATCCAAGAGCTCCTGTTTGTGAAGAGCACACTAGCGGTCAGCAAGCATGGCATCAGATCAGGTCAGTCACACACAGATTCAGAAAGCTTTGACCTGTTTCTCCAGCTGATGCTGCTCTTGCTCCTTCTGCAGGGCTCTCAGACCGGCTCTCAGTTCCTGTTCACACACACGATAGAGGACACTTCATTCAGTGTGAGCGGAGGGATTTCATCTCAAAACGTTTGCTAGCAAACTCACTTATCGGATTCATGCCTGCATTTGCCTAAGATGCCTGTATAGGAATATGGTCAGCATTGCCTTTTGAATTATAATGTCTTTCACATAAGTTTTATTTATAAATATAAATTATAAGCAGACCCCTGAAGCGAGTTTCCATTTTTTGAGAGAAAGAAATTGAGAACTTTAGAGGAAGTTCTTTTAATTTTAAATGTTTAAAAAGTGTTTGTGTGTGTGTGTGTGTGTGTGTGTGTGTGTGTGTGTGTGTGTGTGTGTGTGTGTGTATGTGTGTGTGTGTGTGTGGGGGGGTCATTTATTTTATAGGTGTAAAAACAGTCTTTTTAATTTTAGTATTGTATCATTTTTTTTTTTCATTTTGATATTGTTAGTATTATGTTAATTGTTATGTCTAATTGTTAGTATTATGTTAATTATGTTAGTTATGTCTAGTGCGACATCAATGTGGAGGGAGAAAAAAAAATCAACGTGGCAGCTTGGTTTTGTGACAATCAGCGGCTGGAGTGCCCGCATGAGCCACTGGAGGGCACTCTCTTCCTGTTATTTTCCACCATGGACTCATTATTGTTTAATTATGTTCAGTTGTGTTTGATTACCTGTTATTGAGTTCCTTATTTAAACCTGAGTTTTCCCTGTGTCCTTTGCGAAGTCTTGTTACACTTGTAAGCGTACATCTCTGAGCATTATTCCTTGTGTTGTTATTCCGTGTTTCCCTGGACTCTTGACCCTTGCCTGTTTTCTGGACTGTTTATGAACCTGTGCTGCCTGCCTCGACCTAAGCCTGTTTGACCACGAGTTACCGGATTGCCCTTTGTTGAACTGTCTGCTTGAGTTTGTCTTCTTGTGTGTAAATTTAAATAAAGTGCTGCACATGGATCCGACCGCCTCATTCCGTACGTTACAGAAGACTTCGCCAAACGAGGATCCAGCAGTCTTTCAGCATCTATCCACCGTGATCAAGACCCAAGCTTCCATGCTAGCCTCTCATCGGTTACAGCTGACGAGACTAACATCTCTCCTCGAGGAACTAGCAAGCTCAACGCAATCCTTGTCTCCGCAGAGCTCAAGCACAGCCGCTAATCAAGCCCAAGCTCCCGCTGCACCTGTTCCATCGCAACCCAGTGTGAGTACTGCATCTAGCTATCCTTGTATGTCCCTTCCTGAAAAGTTTAATGGCTCACCTGGGGCATGTGAAGGATTTCTTCAGCAGTGCAGCTTGTATTTTAATCATCAGCCTCAGGTTTACACCTCGGATTACGACCGTGTTTCCTTCATCTGCTCACTGCTCACTGGAAAGGCTCTGGAGTGGGCAGGCGCGTTCTGGGAACCAGGTCGAATTTCGTTCCCCTCTTATGCCGTTTTTGTCGCCCGATTCAGAGAGGCTTTTGAACTCCCCGCAGGAGAGGAGGATCCCGAGGAACTGCTCTTGTCCCTGCGCCGGGGAGGTTCGTATGCGGCGGATTTCTCTCTCTCATTCCGCACGCCACTGAAGACTCATATCGCTAAACTGTTTGATCCTCCCTTGATAACCGTCAGAGGGGCTTTCAAATATACCGTTTCTGCCAAACCCACTCATCGTGTTGGATCCCGCGAGCCCGGATTCCACACTGGTCCTGTTGAGTCTGCTAATCCAGAGACAGCGGAGGTTTCGCCAGTCAAACCGGAGTTTGAGCGCGTGCCAGCCGACTCGAAAGAGTCAACCGAGTCAACCGAGTCAAGTGCATCCTGTGAGTCAACTGAGTCAAGTGCATCCTGTGAGTCAACTGAGTCAAGTGCATCCTGTGAGTCAACTGAGTCAAGTGCATCCTGTGAGTCAACTGAGTCAAGTGCATCCTGTGAGTCAACTGAGTCAAGTGCATCCTGTGAGTCAACTGAGTCAAGTGCATCCTGTGAGTCAACTGAGTCAAGTGCATCCTGTGAGTCAACTGAGTCAAGTGCATCCTGTGAGTCAACTGAGTCAAGTGCATCCTGTGAGTCAACTGAGTCAAGTGCATCCTGTGAGTCAAGTGCATCCTGTAATGAATCAAGCCCAGTGAAGCGCCGTCGCAGAAGGAGAAGGAGGACTCGTTGGGCTCGCCAGGCTCCGGAGGGCGTTCCCAGACTCCTCGCCCTGCCGGCCCCGCCTCTGCGCCTCGCCCTGCCGGCCCCGCCTCTGCGCCTCGCCCTGCCGGCCCCGCCTCTGCGCCTCGCCCTGCCGGCCCCGCCTCTGCGCCTCGCCCTGCCGGCCCCGCCTCTGCGCCTCGCCCTGCCGGCCCCGCCTCTGCGCCTCGCCTTGCCGGCTCCGCCTCTTCGCCTCATGTTACCTGCGCCTCTTCCTGTGTTATTTTCCAGCCTGGAGGCTTTAGCCGTAGATTTCCCCAAGTATTTTTTGGGGGGGGGCCGTAGGTACCCTGTGAGGGCCATGGAGGCGACGCCTACATGGACCTTTGCACGTCCACCTTCGCCTGTGTTCATGTCACTGGTCTTGTCCAGCCCTGTGCTCCCCACGCCCTGGTCCCCTGTTAAGTGTGCTCTGCCCTGGTCCCCTGTTAAGTGTGCTCTGCCCTGGTCCCCTGTTAAGTGTGCTCTGCCCTGGTCCCCTGTTAAGTGTGCTCTGCCCTGGTCCTGTGTCAAGTGTGCTCCTCCCTGGCTCCCTTCTGAATGTTCTCCGCCCTGGTCGCCCACGCTCCATGGTCCAGGCCCGCCTTGGCTGTGTCCTGGTCCCGTTCCCCTGCACGGGCCTGGCCCTCCATCCCATCCCCCGTTGACCTCCCCCCGGAGCTCTTAAGAGCGTCTGGAAGCCGCTCCTTAGAGGGGGGGTTATGTGACAATCAGCGGCTGGAGTGCCCGCATGAGCCACTGGAGGGCACTCTCTTCCTGTTATTTTCCACCATGGACTCATTATTGTTTAATTATGTTCAGTTGTGTTTGATTACCTGTTATTGAGTTCCTTATTTAAACCTGAGTTTTCCCTGTGTCCTTTGCGAAGTCTTGTTACACTTGTAAGCGTACATCTCTGAGCATTATTCCTTGTGTTGTTATTCCGTGTTTCCCTGGACTCTTGACCCTTGCCTGTTTTCTGGACTGTTTATGAACCTGTGCTGCCTGCCTCGACCTAAGCCTGTTTGACCACGAGTTACCGGATTGCCCTTTGTTGAACTGTCTGCTTGAGTTTGTCTTCTTGTGTGTAAATTTAAATAAAGTGCTGCACATGGATCCGACCGCCTCATTCCGTACGTTACAGGTTTCAACACATTTTTTAAGTATGAAACTTGCAGTATTTTTTGACCTCTTATATGTCAAAAGATCAAAGAAAAATTTATGCCATATGTCATTAATGAATCCTTTAACTATTTTAGCTTGCAAGTTAACTTGAGGACACCATGAAATTGAAATTGACAATTCTAGTTTTTTTTTTTAATATAATATCATAGTATTTATTTTTAAAGATTTATGATGATTTATCTGTGCACATATTTTCAATTCATGTGATCATAATCTGTAATCAAAATAACTTCCCCTCCCTCCTGGTGTCAGAACCTGAACTGAAATACAACATGTTCCTGGATCAACATCTTTGTTGATCCTGGAACAACATTCCAGTTAACCAATCAGGACAGGACTGTTGTTCTAGGATCAACAAAAAATGTTGACCAGGAACACGTCAAACTCAATGACATCTCTTCTCTTCTCTGATGACGAGGGCGGAGCAACCTGTCACTCACATGAGATCCACCAATAGCAAACCAATCAATTCCCCACAGACAAAATCAAGCCCCGCCCACATTTGTTTTTGTCCCAAAATAGCAAAGAAAAGACGATAGCAAATTCTGTTTCATGCCGAAATTAAAATGTTTCCACATTAAATATTTCAAGATCAAGTGTTTTATTAAGCTTCTTATCAACCAAGTTAAGTAGTGTGTCATGGCATCCATTCACATGAATAATCAGGGGGGAAACACTTCTGTAAACATATACATGTGCAATTTATAGTGGTGCTTCAGATCTATTTTGGTCGACTTAGTTACAGTTTTTTTTTTTAAAGCCACACTTGCCTCATACTGGTGTTGCTCCAAGACCAGTAACCTGACCCACATATGTGCTGGGTATACAGAAGGCTCAGAACGAGGTGAAAGTTTAATTATAGTGCCATGTGTGTGTCATGGAATATTTACCCGGTTACAATCCTTCTCGTTCCCAAGCTCCACTTCCAGTTTCTCTCGCTCCGTTCTCTCCTCCTGGAGCCACTCTTCTTTCTTCTGAAGCTCACGGCTCAGTTTCTGGACACGATCCTTATCCAGCTTTAACAAGAGCACAACGATTTTGAGTCACACACTTACAAGTAAGTGTTATGGCTGGACCAACCCGATCTCACAGCAATTCGTACAGATTTTACGAGGTGGCTAATTCTTACGGATTCATACGGCCTCACTCGTATGATTTTTGCTAAATCATACATATTTTACGAGTTGCTCAATTCGTATGAATTCGAACCTACACCTGACCCCGCCCCTAAACCTACCCATCACGTGGGTGTAGACAAATCGTACGAATTAGCCACCTTTTACTCACTCGTACGAATTGGTCGTGAGATATAAAAGCGGTGGTACTGCAGTAACCTCAGCACTGTGTCTCAGAGCCTCTCTCTCCTGGGCCCAGGCGGCTTGTCCCTCACGCAGAGCCAGGTTGGCCTGGGACAGTTGCACATTGATCTGTGCCGACTGCAGTCGGACCTGGTGCAGCTCTGCATGGCTGTGGCTCTGCATGGATCCCAGTTCACTCAGATCCCTGCGGAGGGCATCAGTGCTGCGCTCACTGGCCTCCAGACGCTCCTGTAGGGTCCGCAGATCAGTGTGTGTCTGCTCGTTCTCAATCTGCAGAGGAAATACTCATTCTCATACAAATCATGCAGTTTTACAGCATCAGTCCGGGATATCAATTCTGAAGTACACGTAGCACTGTTTTTTTTATTTAATACACCATCTAACTTTTTTTGTGTTCATTTTAATGAAAAGCCCATACATCAATCCTTCTTCCAAAGCGTGTTTTTGTCTGACTCTGATTCAATATGCTATGGTTTCACGGGATATTATGTGCATGCATCACTCGGCCGTGCGTGTCTCTTCATATCCGTAAATAAAGTTACTCCGGCTGCTCTGACGCGTGTCTGGTGTGGGATTTTCAGAGGTTACTAAACAAACGCTGAGCAGAGGAGAGTCTGCTAGAGAAAAGAAAACGAGACAGAGCTCGTAATAAAACAAGAATCAACATCGGCTTGGCTTGGCTTTAGGACATGGAGTGAATTGAGGGATTGGAAATGCTGTAAAAGCGAGATGATGGTGTTTTATTGTCATATGTATCACTCAGAGTTCACTGTAAAGCATTATCTATTGTGAAGATCATATCATTATGTTGTTGTAGCGCTGTGCTAGATGGGTGAAGCTACAGTAATGTCTTCAGGTAGTCAGCTTGAGATCCTTTCTAAACTGGTTATATCTCTTAAAGGGATAGTTCACTTTGAAATTAATTTTTGGTATGTTTTAGCTTACCTGAAGTGCATCCAAGATGTAGGTGTCTTTGTTTCCGCAGTAGTTTAAATTTGTATATGTTTAGGTCAAACCGTTCTTGTCTGTCATTCATATAATGCAGGTATATAGGCACTGTCTCCAGAAGCATGCAGAGATGTTTCTAATAGCATGCAGAGAAAAGTCCAAATTAAAAAATTCCCCATCGTAAGTGCACATTGATGGCCTAAGACACGAATGTGATATGACTGACAGACAAGAACGGTTTGACCTAAAAATATAAAAATTGAAACTACTGCGGAAACAAAGACATCTACATCTTGGATGCACTTCAGGTAAGCTAAAACATACCAAAATTTTATTTCAAAGTGAACTATCCCTTTAAAGGTACACTGTGTAACAATTTCTCCCATCTAGCGGTGAAATTGTATTTAGCATTCAAACGAATATTGCTCTCTAGCGCCTCGCTTTTTCAAATGCGTGTTGCAACTACGGTAGCCGTTATGTACCAAGAAGCGATGACAACACGTCTTCATATAGCACTTCAGAGTTTCCTTTCGGGTGATGAGGTTCGTTATTTCAAACAAACTGCAACTTGACACACAACGAACAAACGAATGTATGAATAACAGACTGTAAAAAGCATCTCCTGTGGCTCGGTATAAGTATGATCCTGCATTATGAAGTACAGTGCTGTGCAGCCTTTCACATTTGCCGGGACAGTTCCAAGCGCCGCTCACTGATCTCCTTGTCCGCTTCTGCAGGTTTCAGTCACGTGACGCTGGCTCTGAATGAAAATGTGCTGTGGAAACGCATTGAGGTAGGCTAGTGCTTTTTGTCCCTCTCTGATATTATAGTTTTTTCAAAATGGCAGAACGACATGGACTTACCCGTCCCATGTAAATAAAGATAAGAAATTCTTCGCTTACGAGGATAAGTCGGATCATTGGCAGAGGTCATTTTACACCAATGAGGACATATTTATGAATAAAGACATTGATTTTAGCTAATAAAATACTATACAGTGTACCTTTAAGCTTAATAGTGAATGTTTAATGAGCAGTAGGAGAATAATATTCACCCACACAGTCACACAGAGCCGAAGCACAACCAAATGTTCTTCTAAAAAATGCATTAAGTTTTGTTTTTTAACCGCCACGTTTAAAAAAAAACGTGATGTGATCAGAGAATGCAGAAAATATTACAATGTAGAATGTAAAAAGTTAGAACATTCCAAAGTTTAATTTCACACTCATTTCTTAATTTACAGTTATTGAACTGAACTGAACTAAACCAACACTGAACTGAGTAATTTTCAGCAATATTATTGATTTGACGGCACTGACACTATTGGATGAGAAGAAAGCTGAATTGAGCTGAATGATGACACTTCTGTTTTCTGCAGAGCTGCTTCACACCTGAATCCACTTAGTTTCATAATTTGTTTCATAAACCGAACTGAATCAAAACTGAACTGACTTGAACTGAATAACACCACTGTCTTTTTTAGAGCTGCTTTCCAGCTAAATTAAATTAACTAGAATTAAATTCTGTTTGCATCATTTATTCTGTTGTTTTCCTATTTATTACTGTGAAGCTACTTTGAAACAATCTGCATTGCATAAAGCGTTAAATAAATTCAGATGACTTGACCAAATGGATATATAATATAATTCACCTGCAAATCTTTCTTCTCCTTTTCTTCATCTCGCCTTTGTGTGGTCATCTTTTTAACTCTTTCCTTCATTCTGCAGAGGAAAATGGCACGTTTCTATCTTAATGTGTTTTCTTTTCTTTAACCGCTATTTGACTCAATCAGTTAGTAATGTTATTGAAATGAACAGTCCATAAACAAAGTGTAATATTAGTGGTAAATCACCTGTCCAGCTCTGTCTCTATGTCCAGTTTTTGTGGAGTCAGCGTGGCAGACTCCTGTTCAAGTTCTCTGATCCGCTGATGGTTTTCAGCTCTCTCTGCTAGTAGTCCATTCAGTTCAGCACACATGTTTTCATGGGTGTTCTGCACATCCTGATGGTAAATGGTGTTTTTGCTTTTCTGAATACAAATGTGTAGTGGTCCAGAAACATGCCCAAAAATTTATTGGGTAATACTTTACAATAAGGCTCCACTATATTAGTTGAAAATGTATTCTAAAGCATTTATTAATTAATTAATATAATTAAAATAGATGATGTTATAGGGTTAGTTCACCCAAAAATTTCAATTCTGTCATTAATTACTTTCCCTCATGTCGTTCCAAAGACTTTCGTTCATCTTCGGAACACAAATGAAGATCTTTTTAATGAAATCAGAGAGCTTTCTGTCTCTCCATTGACAGCTAAGCAACTACCACTTTATTTACCAAATATTAATCTCCAATGCAAGTTTACACAACAATATCTGCTCTTGCATCAACACAACACGCATGTGTCGCGGTGCTATATGAACGCGTATTGGAGATTAATATTTTGTAAATAAAGTGGTAAATTTTATGTTTTTTTGTGCAAAAAAACACTTGCGATAATTTAATTATGTCTTTACTAACTTTCTGGGGCTTGAAAGTGGTAGTTGCATAGGATTTCAATGTAGGGACAGAAGGATTTCTTCAAAAAGATCAGATTTCATCAAAAAGATCATCACTTGTGTTCCGAAGATGAACGAAAGTCTTATGGGTTTGGAACGACATAAGGGCGAGTAATTAATGACAGAATTTAAATTTTTTGGTGAACTAACCCCATCATTTATCAAATCTAAGCTAACATGCACAAACAATGAACAGTTGCATTTTTATTGAATAATGTTTAGAGAGATTATTAAATACTGTAACAAATGTATTGCTCGTTGTTAGTTAAGGTTAGTCAATGCATTAACCAACATTAAACAATGAAACCTAAAACTTTGATTGTACCTTTTGTTTTTGCTCCAGTTCCTCAATTTTTTCAGTGCTTTGCCTCAGGTTGTCTTTTAGCTCGTCAATCTGACTCCTCATCTTATTCCGTATGCTTTCAAACTCATCTCTGTCCATCATCCATTTCTCCTTCTCTCTCTCCACCTCAACATCTGCAGTCTCGAACCTCTTATGCAACTCACGTAAATCACGCTGACATCCTTCTAAGAGATTCTGTGGAAAATATTATTTTTTTAAATAGGAAGAGAGTAAATAAAATATTATGGCAGAAACAGTGGCATAAAAAGTCTGAATGTTATTGCTAAATAACTCAGTAAATTATACTAGCGCTTTATACTAACTCGCTTTTTTTAACCTATGTAGCCATTTGGTTTCAAAACTTTTCTTTGTGATATTTTGTCATAAGATGCAATGACAGGCATGTGTCTTCTTAGGTGTCCAAATATGAAGTGTGGTGTTTGAAAAGCAGTGATCTTACAGTCAGATCTGTTCTCTGATCTCTAGTGTTGAATGAAGCTTCACCTGTAGGATCAGAGACTTCGGCACCACCAGCAGCAGGTCGTCTCCGTCCTCCTCTTCCTCGCCGCTTTTCTCCTGCTCTACCGTAACAAGTTCATCCAGAGGTCTTGGAGCGCAGAAAGAAAACGGAGAACTGACTGCAGATACCTCACCGTGTTCATCCACATACACAAACTGATACGCCTCCCCACCGGGTTTTGGTAGATAAGATGCTGAAAGATGGCAGGAAGAGTGGAATAAAGATCAGAAACCAAAAAACATACACATAAATGGCCTGGTACAGCCTTGTAGTGACTTAAGACAGTTCCGACACACAATTATTTGTTAAATTTAACAAATAATCCACAATACCCAATAAGCAAAGGTTTACAACTCATCATGTACGCAATCTCCCTATGTAATCATGTTCTTTTATAGTGTTTTGCCTATGTATTATTAATCTAAACTCTTTGAATTAATGTTTTACTTAACCAAGATCACATGTATATCATGTTTGGTATCTATGATTTTCTATTTTAATTTCTTAAATGATCATCATCATGTACATTATATGTCAATTAATATGCCTCATATTAGTATTATAAGAATCTTTAATAGTTTCTCCATCAACAACCAATTAAATAATCAATTACCAATAACCATACTCGAAGACAAAGGATTGTAAAGTTTCACTCCAAAGAAACAACTCTTTATTGGCTCACTCGCCTCTCACTCGTGACATCTTCACTTTAAAAGATCTCTGATCACAAGATCAGGCCCCCTTTTTTCCCTTTGCTGATTCTGAGAAATTGAAGATGAGCTAGAAGTCTTCTGAGGAGCCCTAAGTTTGTGCCAGGCCGTGGCCTTGTCTTTCCATCCACCAGAGGTCATCTGACTCCAGCCGGTTCTCTCTCATCAAGACAACTTCAACTGGAGCCTCAACAAATTGCGTCAGGACAGTTTAATTCAAATGGCCAAGACATGCAATTATCAAATCATAAAGTATCCACTACCTCTTTTAATGAAGTGTGCGATGGTTTGCTCAAGGCTGTTGATCTGCTGAAGCATTTGAAACAATGCTATACTATATTCTGCTTCAGCTCTCTTTCCATTGCTAAACTGTATGCATGTATGTTACTGTAAGTATTTAGTCTGTTTACTAAAGACTTGTTTTGTCACACAGAAAGTTATTTGTGGTTCATGCTCATATATAAATCATGCAGATTTTGGCTACATGCTCTGAGTAGTACTCCGGAAATTAACCCTGGAAATAAACATTTCTTAGAATTAAAAAACAATTAACTCTGAGTTGTCATTATTTGATTGTGGTGTGAATTCTGCTACATTAAGTTAATTTTCACAGCTGATCTATAATAGTTATAACTACTCATATTTTTATTAATAAGCCTTAAAGATGTCAGGCACTTGCAATCGTGTTGCAATAGTTATAAAGTATCAGATAACTTGAGTGCTCTTGTTCTACCAAGAACTGGAGTTGTTATTGTAGGACATGTGATGTGACAGCATGCATGACCAGCAAATGTATCAATAGGCTATAAACAAACATAAATAAAATAGTATATTATATATCAAATGTAAACCTACAGTAAAAGGCCACACTACAGTTGGCATCTGTTCCGGTTTGGTACCCTTCTGGCGCTAGAGCCCAGGCAAACGTGTGGTAATCTTTCACTGTCAGACATCCCACCTGTGAAACAAGATGAGTTGCTATATAACAAACAAACAAAAAGTATTTGCTTTGCAGGTTCATCCTTTCCACACATATTCAGAGCTGCATCCTTTTAAACGGAAGTAGGTTTCCACTTCCTCAACAGTCACTTGACCGTCCCATGTAACAACGGTTCGAGCTTCTAAGGATGCAGTCTTAAAGTTATTGTGTTCTGTAGTGAATAAACACTGTGTTTTACCTTAAAGAGACCTATCCAGTCATGACTGCTCCAATCGTGCTGACTACTTATAGTGTAGCGACAGTCCACCCTCGTATCGGAGAAATAGTTCTCTGCAACATCTCTGAAGTTCACAGTTCTGTTGTCCTC